>NC_138182.1:42824803-43017854 GCF_964194105.1 Spermophilus citellus | reverse complement strand
TATTTTGAACGATACTACTAAAACTAAAAAGACAACCAGTCTCCTAGCAGAGCATATTAATTAATGACAGCCCTTTTTGATATATCTATTTTAAAAACTAATTATTTGCTAACTTATGAAGTAGAGTCTTAATTAAAAATGTTAGGATATGAAATGTCATACTAAAATAAATTATTAACTGTTGAAATTTAAACACATTTATGAAATTTTAATACTTTCCTTTAGAATAGAAGACTCTAATAATTACTAGCTCTACTACCAAATTAATTATAACTTAACGTTTTCCCTTTTAATTTCCTATATGGTTTATTTCAGTTGTTTTCTTTTTTCTTTGCCTCAATTTTTGAATGAGGGAAAATTTGAAGTGAATTTTGTAGCATACTCACTTAACTCAAGATTTTACATAAATATTAACTAATTTGCTGAAAAATTTCTGTTGGTAAGATACACCTACAGCCTCCCTTGCTTGCCATTTAATTTTCAATAATATTTTCAAATAGAAAAATAATACTATGCCATTGATATTTTTTGGTTGTTTGTACATTCAAAACTATTCTTCACACCAAACCTACTAATAATGAAACAGTTGCCATGGTTCTAAATGCAAATATTTATTTACATTTAAAAATGAATTTATTGTTTGCTTCTTTATCTGTTAAGACTTGGATACCTTTCTGTATGTTTGTGTATATATGTATATATTTTTTTTCTTGTTTCTTCCAGTTGTAAGCCATTATAAGTCCCAGCCTTGGAATACCTTATAATATCCCAGAATAAGCTATAGTCAGTATGCAAATAAACTAGTGCAGTTTAGAAATATTAATATTAAATATTAACCAACATTAGAGACATGAGCATTTCTCCTATCAAAAGTAAAAATATATAGGTATATACTATTATGGGTCTGTGAATTGGTTGGTATTCCTTCAGTTGCAAGAAACAGAAACCCAAATTCAAAATATAAATAGAACCTGGCCTGGTGGCACATACCTATAAGCCCAGCAACTTCCCAAAGAAAGTAAACTTTGTCTGAAATATTCAAACATTTGCCAAAGCTAAACAGAAAAGGTATTGCTAATAAGATGATCTACAAACATTAATGCAAACATTTTTTTCTCAAGGTTTGGATTAGGGTCGGCCAGGGCTTCTGCTTGACCATTTCATTACCCATCTGTCTGTTTTTTGGAATTTCAAAGGAAGAAATGAAGCCAGTGGGACCCTGGGAGGAAGATAGGACAGGGTCTAGCAGAGAAGAGGAAGTAAAACCAGAAGGAAAGGAGAAAAATGAAGGCATAGTCTATGTTCCAAAGTAATTCCTAGCATCACCTTCTCTTCCTGTGAACAGTTTTTTTCCTATCTTAAGTAGTGAAAACATCTGTTGCCTTCTTTCACAGTTTATTTCTAATGTGTAGTTTATTTTTAATGAAAGAATTTCATCCCTTGGAGCCACTTACAGCTTCATCTGTAAGTCTTCTCTTCTGTTGACATCTCAGAAGATTCACCCAAAAATCATATAAAGCTGAAATGACATTTTGAAATTATCATAGAACCAATAAATGCTTGGATCACTTTATGAAAGCATATAGTATATTTTCCATTGGGGAATCTTTCTGCAGTCTTTGGTATAGATTTGCATATTGCAAATATGCACCCAGCTTGGTTTAACTTTTTTGGAAGATATTGTAACTAGAAGCCTAGTAGGCTTACCTAAAGCTTTAGTAGTTTTGATAAATTCCCTGTCAAAGATATGTTTTTAATCAAATTCTAGAAATTTAGATATAGCTGATTTATTTTATAAATTGTATTTATATTGCTAGGTGTATTGCTTATCACCAAAATACCTGATAAAATGAAATGGAACATAAATCTTCCATTTGGTGGGCAGAGCAGGAGAGGAAGAGATAGGAGAAATGGGAGGAAGGGAAGGAAGGAGAGCAGAGAGACTAAAATAGTAGTTTCCTAGGCTTTGTGGCTCTGTATAGGTTTGCCTTGGTCTTGTGAGGAAACCAGGAAGTTTGGTCTGTGAATTTCTGACTTTGGGGCTATCACAGTTTTATTTTGACCCACAAATGCAAAGCTCAACCTAATTCCTTGACCTTTTTGGTCAAGTATGTGCTTTGCTGTTTCCTTCCATAGGTACTGTGATGTTTTACTCTCTCTCTGCTTTCAGACTTGCTGTAAATTCTCTCCCACACATGCCTGCCACATCCCTTTGAAGAATTGTTGGGCCTGAGCCAGTTTATTCAGATCATGTGCTGCAGCATGGCACATACTCTTTAATAAGAAATACCCCAATCCCATGACATAAAAGTCTGCTTAGTTCTAGAATTCTTGTTTAAAATAAAGATGGTTAGACAAAAATTAAATTGAAAAGTCAAGTCAGTCATGTTTAGAATGTGTAAGAGGAGTAGAACTAGTTTCTCTTGCTCTCTGCACAAAATTGCCTTGCAGTTCAAATGATCAAATTTCTTGCCTCAAGGAACCTGGCATGTCAACCAGGCTGGGTCAAAGTGCTCCCATGGTCCCCTGCACTCCTGACTTTATTACACCTGCCTGCTTGTACATCTTTATCTGCACCCTTATCCTAAGTTGTAAATTCTATAAGGCAGAGAGGACTGACAAAGCACCACTTCACCTGGCACACTTTAGGTGTTGGAATAAATATCTGAGTAAATATGTGAAGAAGAAAAAAAATGAAAAATGAGATTACCAATTGATTTTCTTTTTTAAAATATTTCCATTGTAAATGGACACAAAATCTTTATTTTATGTATTTATTTATTTTTATGTGGTGCTGAGGATCAAACCCAGTGCCTCATACGTGCTGGGAAAGCACTCTATCACTGAGGTACAACCTCAGTCCTACCAATTAAATTTCAATCCTGATAGAATCTTTAAAATCTCCTTGTCTTATTTTAGTACCATAATACAGCTTTTAGTAATACATGTCATCCACATACAGGTAATACTGTTTAATCAGTCAACTTTTATTTCTCAAACTATACTTACCTCTTGACTTAAAAGAACTAAAAGTTCTCATGGCTTATTCCTCTGGACCTTCTTAGTGCTCCCCACTCATCACCACCCTCTCACAAACAGTCCTCTCAACTGCCTTGTCACTCTTGAGCATACTCATACTCTGTTCACTCTGAATAAGTACACTGAGTCTGTGTGATGTGCTGGAGGCGCTGTAGTAGAGCACACGGTTTGAAAGGTGAGAGAGAAGCATGTAACAAAGGAGTAGAATATAGTATAATAAGAGCTATCATTGAAGTGTATGCAGTGGGAAGTATAAATCCAAGGGTGGGGCTGTTAGGGAAAGTTCCTCTGAGAAAATGACATTTGAGCCTAATCTCAAAGGATAAGAGGATTCAGATTCCATCGAAGGGGATGGGCAATACAGGGAAGGGGAGCTGCATGCATATCCAGAAACTGGAGGTATATGCACAGTGGAGTATCAGAAGAGGACCCCAAAAGGAAAGGCAGATTTGAATGGATGCCTGTAAAAGAATGTCTTTGAAACACTATGGAGGAATTATCTACTCTCACTGTTCTGTATCCATGTCTTCCTCCCTTCAGGGATTTTGTCTCCCTTTTCCCTTATCATCACTACTACTTTCTCTGCTGTTGCTTTGTGCCTCTTCTCTTGCCAAACTAATTCATTTGGTTAGAGTAAAATAATCTCCAGTTGTGGTTTGAAACATCCTAAAAAATCCAAAACTTTTCTTTTTTAATTTTTTTTTCCAGAAAGTTGGAAACTACCCCCTTTTCCCAGATCTGCATGGTTGGCCCTTGTGATCATAATCCTGTTTCATTGCTTGACAAGTCTACTGGCTACTTATTATCACAAGGAAGAAAGAGAGGGGACATCTTTGTGTATAAAAGTTATCCCATATATTAGACTAAATTACCAGAATGAGAGTGCACTGAATGTGAAAGCAACTGCATTTATACACTGAAGATTTTCTTGATATTTGTGTTTACCTCTTTATAGGCTTTTCACTTTCTGTGTCTAGATTATAAATAGGCACACGACATGAAATCAAGAGAGCTTCTTTTTTCTTTAAAGCTATCAGGCAATTGTTCTTTTCATTTTTGACCATTGCACTGCATCCACAGTTGTATGATTGTTTGTGCAACAGGATCTTAGCCAATCTCACAATAAACCATTCTTAGGAATTTTACAAAGATGTCATTCTTGGCACTTAAACTGAGAATCTATTGTGCCTCACCCATAATTTTCCATTTATGAATCCAGTTTAATTAGAAAATAGTTGATGAACAGTGTCTCCTTTTTTAAATGTAATTTGAAGTAGCAGATGGCAGACATGCACATTACCTGGGTGTCTCAATCCTTTATGCTTACTCATTCGCATGGGTCCTTCAGTGAAGCCAACTGTAGAAGGTGTGGGAGGCAGGCAAGCTGTGCCGGGGGAACCCTGGGCTCATTTGGTTCATTGCTGCCACCTGCTGGGGCCTGGCTGCTGGTAGGGAAAGGCTGCCCAAGACAGCTAAGCCATCAGAGCCTTCCTGCTAAGCAACATGTGTGTGGTTCCATTGCTGATCATTTATTATATTTCTAGATGACAGTGTACTGCCGCAGTCTTGGCTGGGCACAAGATCACGAGCCACTCACAGCTTTGTAGATTCAAACAGCAATTCTTTATTCCCGAACTCACACCGGCCTCTACACACGTTCTGGGGGAAATCCCAGTTCTGCTGCCGCCCAATTCACCTACTCCACGAGGCTTTTTTCCAAATACTTTCTGAATCTCATGAGAACTCAACGGGAACTCAAGCAGCAGGAACGCCCTATTTTCCCAGCAGCAATAATCTTCAACATCCAACTTCCCTAAAACCCATATTGTCTTAAACTGGGAACACCTTAAACTTGTCTTAAACCGGCAACACCCTAAACCCAAGGAGCGGGATACTTCCTCAAACCTGCAGGATACACCCTAATCCTGGATCCACCCTGGTCCTTGAGCAGAGTCACCTTTCTCAAACACACATGCAATGTCACAGCGAATTTCCAAGGCAAGTCCATTTAACATGGGGTACGCTGGCAAGGAAATTTCGATGCGTCATTCCTACTTGGCAGTGGCCCTCAGCAGTGTACTAACTGAAAGAACTTTATGAATTGTACAGCATTACACCAATCAGTGTAAAATGGCATTAGGTTATGTTGGTAACACACAGTATTAAGTAGGGGTGAGACTGAGAACTAAGCAACCCACCAAAGATTCAAGCGTCCTGGAGTATCAGAACTGGAAGAACCCTTAAAGGAGATATAGTGGACCTTTAATGTAATTAAATGAGGGACTTGTTAAAGTGCAGATTCCTGGGCCCAAAATAGTGCTTACATAAGCTTCCCATATGATTCCGATGCAGGTGATCTCATACCATATGTGAGAAGCTGCCACTAGAGCTTCTTGGCCATTTCTCTAATTAGTGCCTCGTTTCAGTTAATTTTTTAAAATTACATTTTCCATCAATGGGATGAGTCATCTCAATACTGTAACAGGTTCTTAGAAGCATACACACAAAAATTATTGTTGGATGGGTTTTTTAAAAAATCACTTTTAAATAATTAATTTTTATTTCTCCATAAGAAGGAAATATTGCAGTTTATATTGGTCAGTTTACAGTGGAATGCTTACACCTTGGGTACTGACAAGCAAAGGTGAGGGTTTAGTATTACATTATGTGTCCATTGAATTTTCAGGGACCTAAATACCATAATATGGACTCTTACCTTTGGAAGAGCCAGGTACACAAAGCTGCAGCCCCCATGGTTTTAGTTTGTCTCATTATCACTTCTCACCCTGTCTTGGCAAGCTTGACCAACTTACATGTAATAATTAACACAAATAGTGGGGCTGGGGTTGTGGCTCAGCGGTAGAGCACTCGTCTAGCATGTGCGCACCCTGGGTTCGATCCTCAGCACCACATAAAAATAAAGGTACTGTGTCCAACTACAACTAAAAAATAAATATTTAAAAATAATAATAATAATTAACACAAATAGTAACTTTCCTTTCAACACAGGAAAAATAAGTAGTCTGGTATGCAAGTCTGAGAACCTACCTTAAAACTGAGAATTCTAAGGACATGTCAAGGAAAGTAAACTATAAGCCAATATCCCTGATGAACTTAGATGCAGAAATGCTTAATAAAATATTAGCAAATGAGGAGCTGGGGTTTGGCTCAGTGGTAAAAGTGCTTGCCTGGCATGTGTGAGGATTGGGTTCGATCCTCAGCACCGCATATAGATAAATGAACAAAGGCCCATCAAAATAAAAAATTTAAAAAAATATTAGCAAATGGTGTTCAACACCATATTAAGAAGATTGTAAATCACATCCATGTTGATTTTATTCCAGAGATGCAAGGATGGTAGGATGGTTTTTTAATATATGCAAATTAATAAATGTAATTGATCTCAAATAGAATTAAGAATTACAATTACAATTAATAAATGTAATTGATCTCATAAATAGAATTAAGAACAAAAATCACTTTGTCATCTCAGTAGATGCAAAGAAGGCCTTCGAAAAAATTTAGCACCCATTCATGATAAAAACAATGAAGAAACCTATATCAGGAAGGCTATATATGAAAAGTCCAAATCCAACCTCAGAGTGAATGGTGAAAACTGAAAGCATTTTCTTGGAAATCTGCACCAAGACAAGGATGTCAACTCTCACCACTCCTATATAATATTATGCTAGAAATTCTAGCCAGAGCAAGTAGGCAAGAAAAGGAAATAAAAGTTATAAAAACAGGAAAGGAAGAAGTCAAATTATCACTATTTGCAGATATGATCCTATACTTAGAAGACCCAAAAAATTCCCATCAAAAGACTGCTGTAGTTAATAAATTCAGCAAAGTAGCAGCTTACAAAATCAACACACAAAAATTAGTAGCTTTCCTATATACCAACAATGAATCTGCTGAGGAAGAAGTCAGGAAAACAGTTCCATTCACAATAGCCTCAAAAAATACAAAATACTTAGAATAAATCTAACCAAGGAGGTAAAAGACCTCTACAATGAAAACAGTATAACATTGAAGAAAGAAACTGAAGACCTCATAAGATAGAAAGACCTCTCATGTTCATGAATATGCAGAATTAATATTATTAAAATGGCCATACTGCCAAAAACAATCTGTAGATTCAGTGCAATTCCCATCAAACTACCAGTGACAGGGGCTGGGGTTGTAGCTCAGTGGTGGAGCATTTGCCTTGCACACGTGAGGCACTGGGTTCAATCCTCAACACCACATGAAAATAAATAAATAAAATAAAGATATTGTGCCCGTCTACAACTAAAAATATGTGTATTTAAAAAAATACTAGTGACATTCTTCACAAAACTAGAAAAAAAGAGTCCTCAAATTCATTTGGAGGAGTAAAATATCCAATATAATTTTAGGTCAAAAAAGCCATGCTGGGGGCTGGGGTTGTGGCTCAGCAGTAAAGTGTTTGCCTAGCACGCTTGAGGCCCTGGGTTTGATCCTCAGCACCACATAAAAATAGATAAATAAAATTTAAAAAAGGTATTATGTCCAACTACAACTAAAAAATAAATATTTTTTTAAAAAGCCATGCTGGAAGCATCACAATATCTGATTTCCAATTATACTACAGAGTTATAGTAATAAAAGTTGCATGGTTCTGGCATTAAAATAGACACAAAGGCCAGTGGTACAGAACAGAAGACACAGGGACAAACCCACACATCTACAGTCATCTGATCCTTGACAAAGGTGCCAAAAACATACATTGGACAAAAGACTGCCTTTTCAACAAATGGTAATGGGAAAACTAGTTATCCATTTATAGAATAATGAAACCAGAATCTTAACTCTCTCCTTGCACAAAATTCAACTCAAAGTGGATCAAAGACCTAAGGAATTAGATCAGAAACTATGAATTCCTAGAAGAAAACATAGGGTCAACACTCCAGCATATAGGCACAGGCAGTGATTTTCTTAGTAGGATCCTTAAAGCTCAAGAGATAATGCCAAGCATTAATATATGGGATGGCATCAAATTGAAAAGCTTCTGCACAGTGAAGAAAACAATTTGGAATATAAAGTGAGAATCAACCTACAGAATGGGAGAAAATATTTGCTACCTACTCTTATGGATTAATATCTAGAATATATAAAAAACTCAAAAGACTAAGTAACCCAATTAATAAATGAGCAAATGAATTAAACAGACACTTCCAAAAGAAGAAATACAAGTGGCCAAAATATATGAAAAATGTCCAATATCATTAGCAATTAGGGAAATACAAGTCAAAACTGCACCGAAATTTTGTCTCACCACTCAGAATGGCAAGAATACAAATAATAATAAATTCTGGAGAGGAAAGTCATCATACTGTAGCAACACGTGTACCATGTTTTTTACGTATATTTGGGGGGGTTGTGGATGGACACAACACTTTTATTTTTATGTGATGCTGAGGATTAAATCCAGTGCTTCATGCATGCTAGGCAAGCTCTCTACTACTGAACTACAACCCCAGACCTATACCCATGTTTTTAGCCAGTAGCTAAACTCTGGAACCAGCATAGGTGTCCATCAATGGATGGATGGATAATGTGGTATATATACACAATGGAGTTTTATTCAGCCATAAAGAAAAATAAAATTATGTCATTTGCAGAAATTATTAATAATATATTAATAATAAGTGAAATAAGCCAAACTCAGGTGGTCAAGGGTCATATGTTCTCTCTTGGAGGGAAGATGGAGAGGAAAAAGGAAAAGAAGGACAAAAGGGTTGTAGGGATCTCATGAAAATCAAAGGAAGATAAGTAGAGGAAAGGGACCAGAAAGTGAGAGGCAGGGAGGGAGAGGGGAGGTGCTGGGGAGTGATATTGGCCAAATTATATTGCTATATTGTGTGCATATACAAATAAATAACAATAAATCCCACCATTATTACAATTATAATGCACCTATAAAAATGTGGAAAAAGGAAAGAAAACTTTAAAAAATACTTGTTAAATAATAAATAAAATACTTTTACCAAAAATCTTGTGTGGATAAGATAAAAATATAAAAAAGATCTGAGAATTCTAAATATCTGTCACATGTTTGCTTCATTGAATATTATCTTTCTATTCCAAAAATGCTTGTTATTTTTGATATATGCTCCTGCTTCCAAAACTACTGATTCCAATCTGACTGTAAACTGAGACCTTGAAGCCATTGACCTCCCGGGCAAATTACACTTGATGTATTAGGTCATGTTAATAAATCCTGAGCACCAATAATTTCCAGTGTATTTTCCTCTAGACATATTTATTTTTCCTTTTAAGTTTTCAAATTGTTGCTTTTAGGACGTTCAGCCCCTTTGATGCAAATGACATATATTTAATGAGGTGTTATATATCATAGGTGTAGAATCAAAAGGCAAGCTGGGCATGGTGGCACATGCAGCAGCTCTGAGGCGGGTCAAACCTTGAGACTCTGTCTCTAAATAAAATATTAAAAAGGGCTGGGGATGTGGCTAAGTGGTTAAGAATCCCTGAGTTCAATCCATGGTACCAAGAAAAAAGAGAAAAGGCAGTTTATTTAATCTCTTTATAAAGAAATCTTGAGCTTTTATTAGCTTTATAATTTTTATTACTCATAAATGTGCTTTGACATTTTTGTTTTCTGTCTTTATATCTCATCTTTGAAGTTTTTTCTTTCTTTTTTTTAGGGATATCTTAAGGACATCTTGAAAGAAATTGGAATTCAGAATGTAAAAGGGATCCACAAAAATACGTGGGAGCTGAAGCCAGAGTACAGGCATTATCAAGGAGAAGAGAAGAGTGACTGAGAGGCCTTGTAGCCAGAATGCTGATGGAACAGCTGAGTGGTGATGCTAACCAACAGCTCTGTTACCAGGAAGCTTGAGCATCCTGTGTTAAAAGGAGTAAAATGATTGGTACTTTAGTTTCTTTTAGTAAATTTTTTAAATCTGTAATTCTATAAAATTTCTTAAAGTGTTTTTTGAAAAGGGACAAATTTATTTATAGACTTGTATTAAACTTGTAAATTCATGGTGGGGATAGGGGTTAGGGATTAAGAGGGTTTTTCATTTTAAAATGTTAAGATTTGGAAATGTTTGCTAAATGAAGACTTTGTCCTTGCTGCCTCTCTGAGAAACTAAAGTAACTCAGGTCCAAAGTGAATGATATACAAGGAAAAAAGGTCAACTACAGAAATCATTAAAAGGAATAAATAACCAAAGCTTCTTTTTTCTGAACTTGTTCAAAAATGAAGTTGCCTTTTTAAAAAAAAGTGATCATATTTCATGTTCATTGGTACATTAATAAAAGACATTCAGTTCATAGTAGAATGGCAATTTTTATCATTAGCTTATTTTATTCTAGTGATATTGATAAGCAGAATGAACAAAATCATTGTCAAGTCATGTGTCTTTTGTTTGCTTTTAAAATAAGTAAAAACTGAATACCTGTCAAAAATTTTAAGATTTATCTTCTTCAGGCAGATTATAAACTTTCCAAAGTCTGGCTTTGCCTGCAGAATTTCACTGCCCATTCAGCAGGTACATATTGACTTCACCTGGCAAGTAACACTGCCAACTAAAGGAGGGTTGTGGTGGTGCAATGGAGACCGAAAAGGTTAGTGTCAGTTCCTAGAGCGTGAAAATGTTTCTTTTATCTTTCTCTTTAATATTTAAATGAGCAATACAAGTACATGATAAAATTTTTCTGACATAAAATGTTGTATATTAGGCAATCCAAAATCATACCCACAAACAAAACCACCCAAAAAAAGGAGTTTTAGCAAACTAAGCACAGTGAAAAGTTGTTTAAAACATGAATTCATTTTGTCATTTAGGATATTTGCAATCAAAAAGTGGCAAATGCCAAAATTTTAAGAAAATATTACATCATTACAGCAAGGAGATAGCTCTCCATTGAGAGAAATAATGTTCTGTATGATTTGCTTTTAGCAGCAGAACAACAGAATTCTGAAGTGGAGTGCCACTGTACTAAGAAAATTTTTATCTTTGCATTCCCACCATAAAATACAACTGTGATTAAGGAGGGTGGTCTCATTCCTTACCCCACTTCAGTTGTCATATCCTACCTTGTTCTGGTGCAGGAGGCAGATATGGTATGCCCATTACCTCCTCTGCTGATGACTGGAAGCCCAGTCATCGAAAGCTCTCAGATAAAGGTATTGCTCTATAGAAATGAGAATTCTGGGTACCTGCCATGTGCATGGTGTATTACATAGGATGTATCTTCCCACAAAACTTGCCCTTTTTTGCTGTGTGATACTGTCCTGAAACACAGAAAATGTCTCCTCTGTATTTGTTTTGCTTTAGTTAGGACAGTCTCGCCAAATTGAACTTGGTAGCAGTTCCATTCAAGTTTCTGGGGCACAGCTGTGTCTTATTTGAAACTGTGCTTTGTTGTTGTTGTTGTTTTTTAATATTTATTTTTAGGTGTAGTTGGACACAACACAGTGCCTTTATTTTTATGTGGTGCTGAGGATCGCACCCGGGTCCCGCCCGTGCTAGGCGGGTGCTCTACCGCTGAGCCACAATTCCAGCTCAGGTATTTTTTATAAAACTGCTTTCTTTAGCTTCTCATAGTTGCTTTTTACCTCATCATACCTGATTGCATCTGCTTGGGTCTCTAAAACATCAGTTATTTCTTCAGTAGAATAATTGATCTAGATGGTAGACTAGTGCCAGTCCTCATTCATTTTTTGGATTGAACCCACTGCTCTACCATTTCTTTCTTTCTTTCCTTCCTTCCTTCCCTCCCTCCCTCCCTCCCTCCCTCCCTCCCTCCCTTCCTTCCTTCCTTCCTTCCTCCCTTCCCTCCCTCCCTAAGTTGCTCAAGATGGCATCAAACTGGGGATCCTCCTGCCTCAGCCTCCCACATGGCTGGGATCACAGTTATGCACCACTGCTCCCAAATCCTTTATTCTTCCATTTCAGGACTCTCTTGCTCTGACAAACATGCTTTCAACAGCTAAAACTCAAGAAGTAGGAACCCTAAACTCATAAAAAAGTACTGTGAGATTCAGAGAGAAAAAGGCTGATAATAAAATGTCACATCAGAAGAGTACAGGAAGGCCATATTTCATAGATGAACCTCAACTTCTGCACTTGCTTAGGAGATGTTTTAACTGACAGAATAATATTAAGATTTGGTTGCTGGACATTAGAAAGATTTCAATTGCATGTTACTACAGTAACTTACAAAATGGTGTAAATTTAAAAAGAGGACAGATTTTGCTCTGTTTTATCATGAGCAAGCTCTGAAGGATTTCAGCAGTTCTTAATGGTCTGTGAACAGATTTTTCTTGAAGCTTATTTTCTTTATTGGTACGTATCAGTGAAATAATAGTAAACACTTATCAGGCCCTCTGTGCCTAGTAGTGAGTTAAATGCTCCAAAATATTATATTGTTTAATCCTTCAAGATTATGCCGAGGCATAGGTAATGTCCATTTTATGGAACCATTTCCTGCCTAATATCTCTAGAATGTTGGTCCCCCTTTGTAGGAATCCTACCCATGGGGCAAAATCAGAGTGTGTTTTTCCAAATTCTCTCCCCATCACCTCATTTCACCTCCAAATAAAAAAAAAAATGGAGCTGATCCAAGAGAGTTTCGAAGAAGGATCTTAACCTTTGGTATCCCTAATTGAATTCAGACACCAAATCTCATACCCACAGGATGAAGACTGCCCTTAAATTCAGGATCCTTTTGCTAAAGTTTAAATCTCTGTTCCACTTCAAGTGGAGGGTGGGATGAGAATGGACCCAGTATGACAGCCCTCTGAGTGGAGGTTGCTGGTGGAGAGTGTTCAGAGGGGTACTGGACTGAGCTGCCAGATGCTCAGATGGCACCGGCTCACTCCACTTTGTTTCACAGGATGCTGCCCTGTTTTCTCTAGCATTCCTACAGGAGTCTGGGAAATAGTGAGATTTGAATTTGACTTTTGAATTCTGCTTTCTTTCTAACACAAGTCTAGAGCAGGTTCCTGAAGCCTAATGAAAGCATTTGGATAAGGTGTTTTTAAAAAAAAGGATCGGAGGTCACTTTCTTCACACACACACACACACACACACACACACACACACACACCCGCCTTTGCTTTGAGTCAGGGTCTAACTAACTGCTCAGGCTGACTATAAACTTGCAGTCCTCCTGCTTCAGCCTCTCAAGAGGGACAGAGGTCATTTTAACCATACTCCTAGTTTTTCCTCCTCCCTTTCCTTTGAGTATGTGTCATCATCCATAATGTTTGTTATAAAAACAAATCAGGGCTTTTATCTGATTGTTAGAACCCATATAAACTAATAGGACTATTCAGATGCTTTAGGTTCCAATTTAAACTGTATTATTTTACGTCATTTAATCTTAAGTTTTAGGGCTTTTAAGAATTATTTTCTTGTGGGCTGGGGTTATGGCTCAGTGGTAGCATGCTCACCTAGCATGCATGAGCCACTGAGTTCGATCCTCAACACCACATTAAAAAAAATAAAATAGGACTGGGATTGTGGCTCAGCAGTAAAGCGCTCACCTAGCACGGGCAAGACCCGGGTTCAATCCTCAGCACCACATAAAAATAAAGGCATTGTGTTGTGTCCATCTACATCTAAAAAATAAATATTTAAAAAAAAATAAAGAATTATGTTCTTAAAGTGTACCATATCTTAAAATGTTGAAATGTGTATTTAAATTGTCTTAAGAGAATGAATTTTTTATTGTGCTGTGGATCTATAAATTCAGCAAGAGTATGTTACTAAGCTAAAAACCATAATCTGGGGTGGTCATGAAACACAATGGCTGTTTATAATTTGGCAGGTATTAGTAAATGTGAACATGTCCCATGCACACACAAAGGAGTTTACAGGGCTGGTCCTCTTGACATTTAAGCCTTGCTTCTGATTACCATTCTGTTGTCTCTTCTTCAACAAAGCCTATTTTAAGCTACTTTGCCAACTCATTAATTCTTACCACAACGGTTTAGCATGGGCTCTCTTCTCCTTGTTTTTTAGATATGAATCCTGCAACACCGAGAGGTTGAAGAACTTGTCCAGGGTTATACTGTAGCGAGGGGCAGAGACTGATTCATATTCAGTGTGGCCACCATTGGTGTGTTGGGTAGTGAGCACACACTGCATAGAGCCCAGAGCAGTAATTCACCTTCCCAGACCCTCTCCTCACTCGTAGGGAGCAGTCTCAAGAGTTATGTTTCTTCAACAAAGAGTTGCTTCTGGATGATGCCTCAATTGTTCCACCTTAAAGGTTCAGTTTCCAGTTCCTACTCAGTTTGTGGAGTTTCCTGCTTGTAGAATGATGTTCTTTTTTTGTTGTAGACTCCACATGAGGAGATATTTCTCAAGAATGATTACCAGTGGCCAATGTATTTTATTTACTTATATCCTAGACCACCAGTGATTCCTCAGTGCCAGGCTCATGAGAAAGTTTCTGGTGTGGTTAGTCACAGTTGGTGGTCCTTGCCTTGGCTCAAAGAGCACCAAGGAAGTCCCTCATCTTTAGACTCCAAAGTAGCAGGGATATAGAGATGAACAAATAAGATAGGTCCTTGCCTTCAGGGACTTATGATATTGAATAAGACTTGGAAACAGATACATGGCAACATAGATTATTAAATACGTGAAAGAATGTTTTAAGAGCTAACTGGATTCAAAGCCCATGACTTAGAGGAAGTTGCTTACTCTCTGTGCTTCAGTTTCAGTATTGTAAAATATGGCTAATTGGGTGTTTGGAGGAACAGGAAAGCTTCTTAGAGGATTTAATGTCTGGGTTGGGTTTTGAAAGAGTCTAGAAATTAAGAATCAGCAAGCAGGAATTACAGGGAAAAAAAGTTTAAGGGCATCAGAATAACCTTCCTATATGAGATGGGTGAAGTGAGAGCCCACACATACTTTTAGTTTACTGGCAGATACAGGAGAATAGTAAAAAATTGTGGACAGACAAGTTGAGCCCTGACTCAATATGATGCAAGAATTTAAGGGTCAGGCCAAGTGGAGCTGAGACAGGAGGATTGTAAATTCAAAGTCAGCCTCAGCAACTTAGCAAGATGCTGTCTTAAAAAAAAAACTGAACAAAAAAGAACTTGGGGTCAGCAAATCTCACCTGTGCCCAAGTGGAATGGGTAAAGAGCTCTTTACCTAGACAGTCCTGCACTTCTTAAGCTGTGCACACAGATGCCTGCTGATGCCAGCAGCTTGGTTACACCCTTATTTGCAGCAGACTTTTTCACCTTGACTCATCCCTGCCTGATTCATTCCTGAATACATTTCTTCACTGTGATTCAATTAGAGCTGAAGTCGAGATCTACCTGAGAGAATTATTAGAGGTTTGAAGTGTCAATCACTTGCCCTCCACCAGAGCAAGCTCTGATTAATGAAGATAACTTGGGGAGCACAAGCAAAATGGGATTGAGTAATAAACATTTTTATTGGAGGCCCAGTCACTCCTAGTTCTGCTGGAAAGCCTAGCTAGGAGCTGAGGCCAGAGTTGAGAGAGCCCCTTATCTTAGTTTCTAGAGATGACTAGAAAAAGTCACTGACTGGTCACCTGTAGGTAGTTGGTCTGACCTAACACTTGTAGTGAAAAGCTGGACAGCTGAACTTCCCAGCAATGGCACATCCTAGGGTGCTCATCCCTGGGGGAGTGAACACAGGGGTTCAAAGACAGTACACACAGAATGGGAGGAGATGGACAGAGCTGTTAAGGAATCATTAATTTGATGTAAATAGAAGATGGGCTTTGTACAAGGCACAAATGATTGAGTGGTAGCAGGCCACCAAATGAGTTTTTACTCAAGACCCATTTTAAATCAACCTGCTGCCACCTAGATTTCCCTTTAGACCACAAATGACCCCACATCCACCCCTAAGACACAGCTGAGATGTTAGTGAGCATTCACTCGGCCATATGTTCAGAGAACACCTGTCCAGTGTGGACCTCCAAAGAAGACACTAGGGCATGTCTCTGCTGATGAGGCCTTCAGAAGTAAATGATGATCTCTCACCAATGATGCCAAAAGGGAGACTTAAAATTTCAATATAGAGAACATAGTTGTAAAACACATTAAAAGATTTGTATCCCAACTATATAAAGATCTTTTAAAACACAGTAACAAAACATACAATCCAGTTTTAAAATGGGCAATAAATGTAAACATCTTTTATAAAGAAGAGATGGATGGTGAGTAGCTTATAAAAAGCTGTTTGACTTTATTGGTCATTAGAGAAATGCAAATTAAAATCAACATAATGCCTGACAGAATATCTAAAACAAGAATATATAAAAATAAATATATTTGTGTATATATATATATATGTGTGTGTGTGTGTGTGTGTATGTATGTATATATATAAAATTTAACTGGAGGTTTAACCCAGGGATGGATGCTTTTCTACTGAGCTACATTCCCAGCCCTTTTTACTTTGAGCCAAGATCTTGCTAAGGGCCTCACTAAAGTTGCTGAGACTGTCCTCAAAACAATTACAGGCATGTGCCACTGCACCCAATCAAAATGGGTAAAACCTTAGAAACCTAATAGAATCAAGTGCTGAGGAGTATGTAGAGCAACTAGAACTCTCATACATTGTTTGTGGACATGCAAAATGATGCAAGTTCTTTAGAAAACAGTTGGGCATTTTCTTATAAACAACACCAAACAACCCAGCAGTCCCATTCTCAGGAGTTTACCCAGGAGAAATGAAGGTGTTTCGGTGCATAAAAACCTATTCATAAATGTTTATGACAACTTTAATCCTAATCAGAAACTGGAAACCGCCCAGATGTGCTCCATCTGTGACTAAATAAAACCAATTGTGGTGTAGTCATACAGCAGAATTCTACTCAGCAATGAAAGCCAGGGCTTTAGTTATACGACTTGGACCAGTCCCCAGTGCATTCTGCCAACTGAATGAAGCTAGGCTCACATGGTTACATACTGTGTGTTCCCACTTACATGACATTCTAGAGAAGGCAAGCTACAGGGATAAAAATACATCAGTATTTACCTGGTGTTGGGGTATATGTAAAAAGACAGGCAAGAGAAACTTGGAGGAGATGAAAATCCTGATTGTGGTGATGATTATATGGTGTAAGTTAAGACAATCTACACATTTTATTGTTTTGGGGTTTTGTTTTTGGTATTGGAGGGTTGAACCTTACTGTTTTTATTTTTTGAGATAGGTTTCATTGAGTTGCCAAAGCTGGCCTCAAACTTGGGATCCTCCTGCCTTAGCCTCCTGAATCTAATCTATGCAATTTAAAAGTGAATTTTACTTCATAGTAAATATATCACAGCCAGTCACAGTGGCATTCATTGGGAGGTTGAGGCAGGAGGATCCCAAATCTGTCTCAAAATTAAAGAAATCAAAAAGGGCTGGGGATGTAACTCTGTGGTAGATCACTTGCCTAGCATGCACAAGTTTCTGAGTTTGATCCCCAGTACCACAAAAAAATAAAGAAGGGAAAAAAACTGGAAGCAAGTGTCCATTAACATGGAAAGGCTAAACAACTCTGGCCTGTGGTCTGTTATGTAATGTCTACAACATTTAAAAAGAATTAACTAGGGCTGGGGATACAGCTCAGTTGGAGGAGTGCTTTCATCACATGCATAAGGCCCAGGGTTCACTCCCCAGCACCACACACACACACACACACACACACACACACACACAGAATAAGTTACTTCAGTGTGTACTAATTTGGAAATAATTCCATATGGTTAAATATAAAAAGCAAGTTTCAAAACAATATTAATAGTGAAGTCCTTTTTATAATAGTAAAAACAAAACATCTATTTCTACATGAGCATCTATGCATACAAACACACAGAAAGAAGTCAAGAAATATACCAGGCTTACTTGTGAAGAAGAGACTGGAGTAGGAGGCAAGACAGGGGAATTTCTCTTTATTTGTGAAATACATACCTTTGTGTGTGTATAAATAAAAAATTCCTGCCCAAGGAGAACATGCCTTTAATGAAGTAAATGAACTTCTTAAGGCTCCTCCAAAAACTACATCCAGCCCCATTTTCTACCCCACCAGGCTTTTAGGATTAGAACATATCTGAAATCCTGCCATCAAGGAAGGATGGTTCCTTAGAAGACTAAATGTGGGTGAGGGAGATGGACGTGGTCCATCTGACATTTAGTGATGGCCTCCTGAGCTCCACATATCCCAGGAATCTATAAATGGCTCCTGTCAAGAAAAGTTGTGAGAGAAGCCTATAGGTTCTTTTTACAGTGTTGCTGCTCTGAACTGGCCCGCTCTGTGGCCTTGAAAACTCCCTCGAGGGTTACTGTTGGTAAATTCCATCTCACAAAGGGAAGAAAGTTCTGGTTCATACAGCAGAGGCCACAAAAAACCATCAATAGAGTGAGGCATTATATGCCCAGAGTAAATATGGGATATGAGTGTCCCTGAGGGAGGAGGAAACTCATCTCTCCTTTAATGTTTTGCCAAACATTTGAGAAAGTAATCTTGAGTAAATACTGAGCTGCTGCAGGAGGGAAAGAAGAGATCTGTGGGGTTTAAAGCAGAGAAAACCCAAGGCAAGTTTCTGATCCTGTCACAACGGAACTGTGAAAGGCTAAAACTTGAGCTCAAGCTGATACAGCTTTTGCTAAATTGCTAGCCCACGACATCCTGTGAACAAGGAACCTTCTTCCCACGGGAGCCAGGGATCTGAGAGGAGGAGGAGGGCGAGTGCCAGCCTTGCCGTAAACTCCAGCAGAAGACTTCGTCACAGGAAGGCGGGATTGCTGCACGCACATTGAAGGAAGGACCAGGCGGCAAGAGGATTTTCCTGTTCAAGTGCAGCGTTTGGAGGGAGTGAGTCATTCCTCACCAAGCTTTCTGTCCTTTTTGAAAATAAAACTCTTCATCACCTTCAGATGGCAACTGGCAAGTGGAGCCTTAGCAGCGTCAGCCAGCCAGCTCTGAAATCACATTGACAACCACCCACACCCAGGTTCACACGAAAGCCCCACAAGCCTTCGCCTGTGAGCTTATTAGTCAATTGAATCAATCTCGCAGGTGGGTTTCTCCTGTTGCATATGTTGGTGTTGCAAAAGGATACCAAGCAATCAGCTGCTGAAGAACAGAGAAGAAAAACAGGATCTTTTTGTTTGCTTTTTGTGTCAGGGTCTTTCTATGTTGCCCATACTGGCCCTGAACCCTGAGCTCGAACAATCCCACCTCAGTCTCCTGAGTAGCTATGACTATAGGCATGTGCCAATCATTGGGTTTCTCCCCTGTTCCCTTGCTGGGAATGGAACCCAGGGCCTTGCACATGCAAAGCATGCACTCTACTAATGAGCTACATCCCCAGCCAATGGGATTATATCAAATGAGTTCTTTAAAAAGAGAACTTCTTAGTTGGGCTCAATTGGTTGAGTTCCTCCTGAAAAAATTGTGTGTGTGTGTGTGTGTGTGTGTGTGTGTGTGTGTGTGTGTTTGTTTCAGGGCTAAAGTATCACATACACTAAAAAAGAAGCCAAGACATTAGCATTTCACATTCTCAATATATGTGCTGAGAGCACTTGTGCTGGTTGTTTTTAGATATTAATTGTCACCAGTAACAGGATGAAGAAGTTTCCTGGTTTAGGAGAAGTAATTGGAGAAGCTAGAAAACAGAAAAGGGTGTCTTGTACTGGGTAGGAGGTTTGCACAGATAATCTTTGACATCCCTCAGAGTTTTAAGATTCTAAACCATGGGCCTGGCTGGAAAAAGAGTTTGCTGTATTGTCTTCTCACAGAGCAGGGGCCATCTGTGACACACAGGCTCAATTTTACACATCAACATTCCTCTGTGATCAAGAGGCAGGCACCAGATAGGCACATGTGTTCTAGGAAATGGTTGTTCCCTGCATGGCATCACTGCCCCCTTCTGCAGGCCTACATGCTGCTGTGCCCTTTTGAATCCCCCCTGAAATTCTTGTCTCTTATCACCTAATGGTCTCTGCTGTTGGCCTGCCTCTGTGCAGCCGCTACATCCTGCACTCTGCAGATTGACTTCCTTGACTCCACGAAGCCTGTGTTCCCCCGTAACTCAGTGTGTACTTCGATTTGCCTTGACAGGGTGCCAACTCCGTCCTCAATTTCACGTGACTTCGGTTCAACTCATTCACAGCTGAGTACAGGTTCTCATTCAGGGTCCCATCTCCAGATCTTCTACAACAATGTGCTGCCCATCTGGGTTTAGGTGTTCACCCCAATCTGATTATTGGGGAAATAGGAGGGTACAGAGACAGAAACCCCATCTAGCAGTGGTAGGAAGGGTTCCCGTGGAAGGAGTTGTGTCTAGCTGAGCACTCCAGGTGACTCAGCTGCTCGGGAGTGCACACCTGGAAATGGGACACTCCTAGGGTCATTGCATTCTGCTCTGGTAAGAGTCTGACTAGTTCTGCAACTAAGGAGACAGAGCACCGGGGAAAGGACTCACTGTGGATCCCAAGTAATGAAATTATGGGGAGGAGGCCCTTCCGGTTCTAGAAGTCCTGATTCCTATGGAAACATAAAAGAACAGCAAATGCAACCAGTAGAGAGTAGCTGATATATAAATTCCACCCTATAAAGGAGTTATCTGTTGGATGCATATAACAAAAAAGCCTAAATTTCAGTGAGAAACCACAGTAATGCACCATTGATACACACTATTAGCAGAAATTTCAATTATTCGACCCACATTTCTGACAAGACTGAGGTACTGCTTGCATTCACACATGGCTGATGTGCACTGACAGCGTTTTCAGGATCTCAAAAAATTGACCACTGTTTCTACAGACCAGAGGCAGAGGCACTGTGTTCACACCACACCACCTGCTGGTTGAGCTGGGGCCCAGATGCTCTCACCAGAATTCTCTGACCCACCCAGACATCAGAGTCATGGGAGTAAGGATGGGGAGAAGTGCACACTGCCAGGCACTGAGAGTAACTGGGACACATCTTTTGGGATGGGTCCCCAGCTCTCTTTTCTATAAAGCTCCACAGATATTTCTGGTGATCCGTCAGGACTAAAAACAGTAGAACTTTTTATTTTCAACTGGAAAACATAAAAAAAGCTGTTTTGTTGGCTGTGTTTTCCTGGCCACGACCAGCTTGTAGGAAAGTACAAGGCTTTCCTGAGAAAGCACAATGGCATCCCACCTAGTCCACATCACACCACACCCCACCCTGAGAATTCCAGAATGAACCCACACCCACAGCGTGAACCTGGATGCCTTAACGGGCTTCCCTGTTGTCATCTGGAAACCAAGATGAGAACAGGTGCTCCTGGGCTTGTGATAGGGTCACATCCAGATTAAACCCATCACCAGCTGAAAATACTGCTAAGTAAAAAAGACATGTAACCAAAGCCGAGCGTGGTGGCACCTGCCTGTAATCCCAGTGACTCAAGAGGCTGAGACAAGTGGACCTCGAGTTTAAAGACAGCCCCAGCAACTTAGCAAGACCCCAAGCAACTCAGTGAGAACCTGCCTCTAAATAAAATATGAAAAAGGTCTGGGTATGTGGCTCAGTGGTAAAATACTCCTGGGTTCAATCCCCAGCACACACACAAAAAAAAGTCATGTAATCCACCTAATCTACTGAACTTCATAGCATAGCTTAACACCGCAGAGTGTCGACCCTCTGCCCTCATGAGTGTGTGACTGACTGCCACCGCCCAGCACCATACTGCATATCACTAGCCCAGGGAAAGATTCCAACTCAAAATTCAACCGATGATTTCTGCTAAGTGTGCACTGTTTTCATGCCATCGTAAAGTATAACGAATTTCTAGGCCCAGCCAACATAATTCAGGACCATCCTTTACCCATTCCCAATGATGCCTGGGGAGGTATGTGAGAAGAGTGTTAAGTGGTTTCACTCTGTGCTGCCACACAGATGTTCAGTAAATGTTTATTGTGGAGTCTACTTTCAGAGCTTCTGTCAAGGGAATCTGCAGCTCATACCTGTCATTTCTAGCCACTTCACAGGAGATTGTCAAAAAGCCATTAACAGGGGTAAAAAGCCAAGGACCATGGAAATCTGATAATGATTTGTGGCGATTGTCTTTCTCAAACAGACCAAATAGTAAATCCTGCTTAGGATTTACACAGGTAAATATTGACTGGCTACTACGGTGGGTCCTTGCTAACTGGTTCACAGCCCTGTGAGTTCAGGGGCTCCATGGCTAGGTTTCCTCTGTCCCCTCATTTAAGGCCACCAGAGCCACCAACCCAATTCTGTCAGCCCCTGCCCAACCAGACTTGGTACCCCCACCTCTTGTGTTTTCTTGATTATGTTCCTCTGTGGTTTGAATTCCATAGGAAACATGAAGAGGAGAAAGTATGTGTCGCCCCAGTGTATGTGACAGTCCTTCAAAACACTGGTTCAGTCAGTTGGGATTATAGGTCCCATGGTCCCTTCTTCCATAGTATCTACTTGAGTTTCCTTGCCTTTCAAGGTCTGACTTCTGCATCTGAGGAGATAGTAGGAGTATTGGGAGTGAGCGGAGCACATGCCCCTACATGGTCACTCCTAGGAAGGTGGGCACTTCCAGAAATGACCATTAGATCCTCTGCACTTTGGGGTTCATGTCAGAAAAAAAAAATATATATATATATATATATATATATTTGATGCTCAGAGTTCTCCTTCCCATGTATGTGCCTTAGCATGACACTAAACTGGTGAGTCCCTCACCTCATAGGACCACAAGGACTCTAGGCACATTTTGTTGTGGTCCAACAGATGGTGTCTGTCCTAATCCACTCAGCTGCTATGACAAAGTGCCATAGCCTGGGTGGCTTATAAACAACAAGTTTCTTAAAGTCCACAATTTAGGCACCACCATGGTTGGTCATGATGAGGTTCTTCTAAATTTGTGAACTGCATATTTCTCTTTGTGCCCTCAGATTGGGGAAAAGGGCAAGAGAGCAATCTGGGGTCCTTTCATAAGACTCCACCCTCATAACCTTATCTTCCAAAGCCCCATCTCCTTATATCACCTTGGGTATAAGGATTGCAACATGAATTTGGGGGCAATACAAACTGTGACTTTGTGTCAGTGGGTTTCTCATATAGGAACTTATTCTGTTTTTCTTATTTTTTTATGGTGAATAAACCTTATTTTGAAAACAACTATTTGCTGCCTTCCATCCTCAGCTGAAATGCGTGCACATCTCTGTTATTTTTCAAAGTAGAGGCTACACCTACACAGAATCTACTTTTGGGCTTGAAAGAAGGTGGTTAATGCCACAGCTCACGAAGACTGACTTGCCAATTTAACTTAAATTGGGTTGAATAGCAATTCTAGCACTGGAGCTAAAATCATCTAGACTGACCTTGAGCTTGGATGGTGAAGAATGGCATCATACAGGTGAGAAGGAACAGCAGGAATAGCCAGGGGCTGTCTTTCTAAGCATCATTTTCAGATATCTGACAAAAGGATTTTTAGAAGCTTCATTCGTCAGACTTAAAGGAGCTTCATCTAGTTTTTTTGGCACCTGCCACTTTTCCCTCCCTTGGCTCCGGGATTCTTGATAATGGGTGAAGAAAGAGCTCTTTCTAGACTTGGGAGGGATGCACTAAACCAAGAATGAGTGATTACCATAAGGCTTCTGACTGTTTGTGTCAATGGAAGCCTGGGGGTCTCACAAACTTACTGTTTGAATCTGCCCTCAATATCCAGAATTTGAAAGATATCAGACTGGAGACTGGGGTTGTGGCTAGGTTGTGGCTCAGTGGTAGAGCACTTGTCTCGCATGCATGAGGCACTGGGTTCAATCCTCAGCACCACATAAATAAATAAAATAAGGTATTGTGCCCATCTACAACTAAAAAAAAAAAAAAGAAAGAAAGAAATCAGACTGGGCGTGGCGCACACCTGTAATCCTAGAGGCTCAGGAGGCTGAGACAGGAGGATCGCAAGTTCAAAGCCAGCCTCAGCAATTTAATGAGGCCCTAAGCAACTTAGTGAGATTCTGTCTCTAAATAAAATACAAAATATGGGGCTGGGGATGTGGCTCAAGCGGTAGCATGCTCGCCTCGCATGCGTGCGGCCCGGGTTCCATCCTCAGCACCACATACAAACAAAGATGTTGTGTCTGCCGAAAACTAAAAAATAAATATTAAAAATTCTCTCTCTCTCTCTCTCTCACTCTCTCTCCTCTCTCACTCTCTCTTTAAAAAAAAAATACAAAATATGGCTAGGGATGTGGCTCAGTGGTCAAGAGTCCCTGAGTTCAATACTTAGTAACCGTCCCTGTCCCCACACACAAAAAAGAAATCAGACTGGAAATAGTCAATTTAGTGATTACTGCAAACTTTATTCCTAATTGCACTACTTCAGTTTATCATGTATAAGCAATGTGAACCATATTTATTTTCTGGAAAAAAAATTGAGATCACCTAAAAGGGTAGAGGCTCTGGGCGGAAACAGCAGCTCGGATTTCAGCTGTACAGGGGCAGCCTCTATTTCTCTGAGCTTTCCTGTTTTATAAAGGGTACAATTATGTTGCCTACCCTAGGAAAACATTGTAAGGGTTAAACAATAGGCTGTAAAGTAATATACAAATATTCAAGGTAATTTATTATTAGTGTGGGTCCTTTGAATTGTAAGTGACAAACTGTCTTAAGTGAAATATAGAATAAATTTGCCCCAGGGGTCCTTATTATATTAAGGATAAATAGTTCAAAGATGTAGTTTATAGGTGTGCTAATCAGCTTTGTCACTGTGACCAAAATACCCAACAAGATCAAATTATAGGAGAAAACGTTTATTGAGGGCTCACAATTTCAGAGGTTCAGTCCATGGTCAGCCAACTCCATCATGGTGGAAGGACTACAGTGGAGGGAAGCTGCTCATCTCAGGGCAGCCAGGAAGCAGACAAGGCAAGGGGAGGGGCTATAGGGAAGATTCACCCTTCCAGGGCAGCTTCCCGTGGCCCACCTCCTCCAGCCCCACCCCACCCGCCTACAGTTACCATCCAGTTAGTCCATTCTAACTAGGATGGACTGATTAGATTATAGCTCTTGTATTCCACCTCCTAACATACCTGAATGAACACAGGAGCTTTGGGGGAACAGTAAGTTACTGATTGCTGTGCTTTCTGAAACAACCCATCCTAAACCTGATTTGATGCAAGTACTGAGCTTAGAGAACCTACAGGCCTGGCAGTTAGCATGTCTGTCCCCTCCAGTCTTGACATCCCCCACGCTTTAAGAGCCCTACTATGGGGAGGCATCCAGCACCTCATTAGGGGGTTCTTCTTCCTGCTCAGGGGGATATAAGCCACCTAAGAAATTAAAGTCTAGAATAATTAGTAAAGTTAAATTTTGTGCATGGTGAGAAGTATCAAAGTCTAGAAATACCTCTTGAGAAGTATTAAAGTCTACAATAATTAGTGAAATTAAATTTTGTGCATGGTGAGAGGTAGGGGTTTGTTTTCATTTTGCTGCATATGGATTTCCAGTTCTCCCAGCACCATTAGTTGAAGAGGCTATCTTTTCTCCAATGTATGTTTTTGGTGCTTTTGTCTAGTATGAGATAATTGTATGTATGTGGGCTTCTCTATATGTCTTCTATTCTGTACCATCGGTCTACATGTCTATTCTGGTGCCAATACCATACTGTTTTTGCTACTATAGCCTTGTAGTATACTTTAAGGTCTGGTATTGTGATGCCTCCTGTTTCATTCTTCTTGATAAGGATTGCTTTGGCTATTCTGGGTCTCATTTTTTCCAAATGAATTTCATGATTGCTTTTCTATTTCTGTAAGAAATGACAATGGGATTTTTAATTGGAATTGCATTGAATCTGTATAGGAATTGGATCAGAGACCCTGTGCCTATTAGAGGAAAAAGTAGGCCCAAATCTTCATGATGTCAGATTAGGCCCCAACTTCCTTAACAAGACTCCTAAAGTACAAGAAAAAAATCAGGAATTAATAAATGTGATGGACTCAAACTAAAAAGCTTCTTCTCAGCAAAAGAATCAATGAGATGAAGAGAGAGCCTACATTTTGGGAGCAAATTTTTGCCACACGCACATCAGATAGAGAACTAATCTCCAGGATATATAAAGAACTAAAAAAACTTAACACCAAAACAAACAACCCAATCAATAAATGGGCTAAGGAGCTGAACAGACACTTTTCAGAAGAGGATATGCATTCGATCAACAAATATATGAAAAAGTGTTCAACATCAAACCTACTCTAAGATTTTATCTGACACCAGTCAGAATGGCAGTTATCAAGAATACAGACAACAGGGCTGGAGTTGTGGCTCAGTGGTAGAGCACTTGCCTAGCATGTGTGAGGCACTGGGTTCGATTCTCAGCACCACATAAAAATAAATAAAGGTCCACCAACAACTAATAAAATATTTTAAAATAAAAATACAGACAATAATAAATGTTGGTGAGGATGTGGGGGAAAGGGCACACTCATTTATTGCTGGTGTGACTGCAAATTGGTACAACCATTCTGGAAAGCAGTATGGAGATTCCTTAAAAAATGTGGAATGGAACCACCATTTGACTCAACTATCCCACTCCTCGGCCTATACCCAAAGGACTTAAAATCAGCATACTATAGTAATGCAGCCACATCAATGTTTCTAGCAGCTCAATTCACAATAGCTACACTGTGGAACCAACCTAGATGCCCTTAAATAGATGAATGAATAAAGAAACTGTGGTATATATATACACAATGGAATATTACTCTGCAATAAAAGAGAATAAAATTATGGCATTTGCAAGGAAATGGATGGAGTTAGAGAATATCATGCTAAGTGAAGTAAGCCAATTCCAAAAAAATCAAAGGCTGAATGTTCTCTCTGATGAGTGGATGCTGATCCATAATGGGGTAGACATGGGAAAAATGGAGGAACTTAAATGGGGCAAAGGAGAGGGAGCATGGGGGTAGGAAAGATGGTGGAATAAGATAGACATCATTACCCTAGGTACATGTATGACTGCGCATATGGTGCGATGCTATATTGTGTACAACCAGAGAAATGTAAAGTTGTGCTGCATTTGTGTACAATGAATCAAAAGGCAACTTTTTGTCACAATACCTAATTAAATAGAATTTTTAAAGTAAAATTCTCCATGAAAATTTAAAAAGAAAAGAATAATTAGTGAAGAACAAAAGACAAAGTTGGAAAGAGTTTCAAAAGATGGAGCCTGTCCACACAGGAGCTGGAGCTAGACAATTAGAAAATGGCTCCAGTGGTTTATTTAAGGGGTACATCAAAGGCAGGGATAAGGTTTCAGGGGTGGAGTCTTGCTTTGTGATGTCTTGCAGTTAGCAGGTTGATTGGCATCTTGGTAAGCCACACCCATCTCAGAAGGACTGTGCAACTACAGCAGGTCACCCCATCTCCGGTGCTGTGTGGGACCTGGGGCAGAGCTTGAATAGGGCTCACAATGTGTCTGGGTGGTCAGCCAGAGGAAACGGCCACTGGAAGTTCCCAGACACCAGATTCTCTTATTCACTAGGCTGCGATGCCAATGTAATCCACTTGCCTAACATGAATGAATGACAGCCCATGAGTGGCTCTCAATACCCCACCCTACTCAGTGGGGTCACTCTGCTAGCAAACATATTTGCAGGAAGGGGACTTGGGAGCATTCTTCTTAATAACATTCTAAATTTCTTTAAGAAATGGCACCAGAGCCAACGATACCAACATAACTATAAGACCCAGCTACTTGGGAAATTGAGGCAGGAGGATCATTTGAACCTGGGAGTTTGAGGCTGCCTGGGACATATAATAAGACCTCCATCTCAGAAAGAAAAGAAAAGGAGAAAAAATAAGTGGGACTAAAGTGACAAAGTTAGAGGGGGAGATATAAGAATTATGAAATAGGGCACTTCTAAGACACACAGACCCTTGGGGATAAATCGGGTTCTGAGAACCAATTGGAAGCTCAGAAGAACTGAACTGGCAGGTTCTCCAGGGCCAGGAACACAGGGGGAAAGACTTTTCTGCCACATGAGAAGGCCATAGATGTGTGTCACTCTCTATTAAGCTGTGAACAACTCCTACCAAGTTAGAATTTGGAATTAGCATTCGCTCCCTTTATTTAGTACAATGCTCGACACACCAAGAGATGTTTGATAAACATTTGCCAAATGAATGCACTGAAAAATAACCAAGTTGAGAGCTAAGATGGAAATGGACCAGAAGGGCAGAACAATGACGTTCTGAAGGAAGGAATGGCTGAGTTCATCATGCACATGTGGGAGGAGAAGAAAGATCCAAAATGAAGTCGTGATTTTATTTGTTTCTATCTGGTGGGTGGATACAGGGAAGCACTGACCATTTTCATTGAGGCAAAAGTAGCCTAACTGCACGCGGGGAACTAAAGTTAAAGATGGGGCCCTAGGGGCCGGAGGTCTGGAGTTAGCAGTGAGTGGTGGAGGTGTCGGTTCTGGGAATTGGGAAGAGGAGCCAGAGGAGAGCGGTGGAAGGTGGAAGGTTGAGGACTTCCACTAGCAGGAAACAAAAGCCGAGAACTCTATGGCTGCTGTTGTGGGTAATGATGATGTTGTCTTTAATTAGACATACAGCAGCCTGGGCCTCGAGTAAACAGAGTGGAAACCTCCTGCACTCCCCTCTGGAAGGTCTCCTTGGATCTCTCTCTCTCTCTCTCTCTCTCTCTCTCTCTCTCTCTCTCTCTCTCTCACACACACACACACACACACACACACACACACACACACACACACGGTTCATTCCAACCTGCAAAGCTTGGCACAGGAGTGATGTTCACACCCTCTTCAGCCCCAGAGGGTTTCTGGGAAGAACAAATCTTTTCCTCCCTCAGCTCAGCTTGAAGAACTGACCTGCTGTGTTTCCTAGGTGAGGGAGTTTAGGAGTCTCAGGCAGATTAAAATGTTTAAATGCAGTTGAGTTCTTAGCCCTTGTAGCTCATGATTCTCTTTGTTGGAGGAAACTGAGGCCCTCTGGGGGGAGATGAGCCCTTCCAGCTGTTGGCCCTTCAGTGTCTGAGTTAAGAATCAATCAACTCAGCACACTGGGCAGCACACTGGGACAGGCCAGAGCTCTGCAGACTGTGGGCAGAAGGCCAGGCAGGGCGCACTGGCCCTGATCTTGCTTCAGGCCAGGCCCAGGGCCTACACAAAATCCCTCCCTCTCTCCTTTCTGCTCCCTTCCCAGCCCTGTATCTATGTCTAGCTCCTCAGAGATTTCTCCTTCTGTGTCTGTCCTGAACTTCTACTTTTCCCCTGCCCCAATTTCCCCCTCCTCTTCCCAGCTTCTCCCCCCAGTGTCATGGTGGCCCCTGTGTTCAGCTGCATAAAGGAACTCCCTTCCCAGGCCCTCCCCTATGGGAACTTACTAGAATATGGGCTTTAACTTTTTAATTGATTTCTTCATCCTACTAATCATGTCTGGCCAATCATGCTGTCACCTGTAGTATCAGCTACCAGGCAGTCTGAGGAAGGGGGGTCACTTGAGCTAGGAGGTCAGTGCCAGACTGGGCAGCAACATAGTAACATATCTTAAGGGGGAAAAAAAAGGATGTATTTCTGTCTTAGTTCATTGTACTTCTATACAAAATACTCGAAACTGGATAGTTTACAAATAATAGGAATTCATTTCTCACCCTTTTGGAGGCCAAAAATTCCAAGATGCCAGTGGGTCAGAGCCTGGCTGCTTTCCTTAACGATGCATCCTATGGCAGAAGGTCAAGAAGGGTCTAAACCAGTTCCCTTCAGCACTCTGCCCTCATGGCAGTCACTTCCCAGAAGGCCACACCTCCTAATACCACCACAACAGGGTTAAGGTTCAACATGAATTTTGGAGGGTAGGAATGCCCATTGTAGGAAACTCCAACAGTATAGACAGGTGTTATAAAGGCAGAACAAAAGTCACCAGTAGTAAGTCTCTTCGGAGACCTCTGGTCTCTGAGTTTCATTCTGGGCTCTGCATCTTGCTGTACCTGTGTAACCTCAAAGCTGTTACCTCCCCTCCCTATACCTAAGCTTCCTGTCTGCATCTTAGTGACAATTGCATCTAGTAGCGTTGTCTGAGGATGGGTGCCTCAAATAGGACAGAACAAATGACAGGGATGGGTCTCAATGAAGTGGTAGCTGTGATTATGGTTAGATGTTCAGTGCTTGGAGCTGCTTTCATTACTATTGCCCATTGCTGTCTCTCTACTAGCATCAGGAAGTTCTCTCCCTACAGGGTGCCTCCCAGCCGCCAGGTTGCTGCCCACTTGTTACAAAAGACTTCAGTGCAGCAGCTGCTCATGATGCCTCAGGATTTGTTTGAACAAGCTCCCAGTCAAAGCTGAACATGTAGGATTTGTATCCCAGAGGGCTGGTGGCTTCCCTGAGGACAGTTTGGTCCTGGGGATCCTCTACCCTACTCATCCTCCCTAACCACTGTACTTCACTGCCAGTCCCTCAGCCACCCTTTCTGGTTCACCCACCCCCCTCCCTGGCCTTTCCCCTGGCCCCTAGGCTTTCAGTCTTCCCTCACTGCTTCCCTGGATCCCTTCCTGCTTCACTTCTCAAAGAAGCAGATGCCAAAAGTGAGAGACCAGACAGATTTCTCACTAGCAGTTTATTTTGCTAACTAGCACTTTTAATTATAAAAGTACATTTTGCAGTGTGTATTATGCATATGTTTAATACAAACAGACTCATATATGCTCTTTCGCAAGTCGCCTTTTTTTATTTACTATATGGTAGACATCTTTCTGTAGCAGTTCATGTAGCTCAGCCTCATTCTTTTTAACAGCCATTGAATGGTGTATGAGTAAATAAATCACATATCATGAATCTATTTAAATATTCCCCTACAAACATGCATTCAAGGTGTTTCCAGACTTAGATTTTGTTTTATTCTGCTTTGCTCTATAAACAATGCTGCAGTGAACATCTTTGTCCATAGATCCCTGGGCTCTTGTGGGACTTTCAACCCTTTTAGAAGGCACTGTCCTCAAAGAAGGGGCCAGTGTCCCTATGAGCATCAGGCAGTCGCAACATGGTGTGCTCAGACCTGAGTCCTATGCTGGTTCTACTCCAGGACCTAGAGTTAACAGTTTGCAGATCTGCTACAAAAAAAACACATGAGGAGTTGTCCTTCTATAAACCCTGCGGATTACTAGCCCTCCAGCCCTGTTTGCCCCACTTTCATGTTTAGTATTCATACAGTGAACTTTCTCTGCCTTTAAAGAAATTTTACTGGGGCTGGGGCTGTAGTTCAGTGGTAGACAGCCTGCTTCACACATGTGAGGGATGGGGTTCGATCCTCAGCTCCACATAAAAATAAATTTAAAAATAAAGATATTGTGTCCATCTACAACTTAAAAAAATGAAATTTTACTGATAGCTCAATAGTTCTCCTACCTATTCAAGGTAAGACTTTTACTTTTTAAATACTTTTTTTTTTCCTTTCTCAGAGTTTAATGTCTTCTTGTTCCTGGCTACCAGTTCAGACTTTTTCCTCTTTCAGAATTTTGCTCTAGACCCAACTTCTACATGAAGTTATTTCAGCCCACTCAACTATGAATATTTCACTCTCTTAAAGAAAATTAAACCTAGATATAGATACAAATATTGGCATCAGAGCATCTTGTGTGGGGCTCAAAGATCAAGTAGCATGGACTCTACTGTCCCTGCCTCCCCTTCCCAGACTTTTTATCCAAACTCTGACTTTGTTCTATGGCCTTTTGTTTTCCTGGAGTTTAAAATGATCTTTCTTTTCTTCCTCTCTACCTATTTATTATTCCATCGAGTTTTATCAAATTCTCTGTAATGCTAATAACTCCGTAGAGGCCGCTTTCCCAGTTGGAATCCTCAGTCATATTTCTCCAAATTGCATTATACATCTCTTCCTAGGAGTTATTTTTATCATTCTCTTAATTCTCCTTTTTCATTTTCTCCTTATTTTTGAGGCTTACATCCTTAAGTAACTTCCTAAGAAAGGACATTTGGGAAGTAAGTATTCTAAGTCTTAAATGTCTAAAGAGGTCTTTATTCTCCCTCATGCTTCATTGCTCAGAAACACTAAGACAATAGGAAAGACAGTAGAATGAATAGGACATAACTTTCCTGTGTTCATAAATGAATGTACAACCAGTGAAACTCTACATCATGTACAACCACAAGAATGGGAAGTTATTCTCCAGGTATGACATGTCAAAATACATTCTACTGTCATGTATAACTAAAAAGAACAAATTTAAAAAATTTAAAGAAAAAGAAAACAAACACTCAGTGAGCCATTTTGACTTAGCATCTTTTGTTGCTGGAGAAATCTGCATCTTTCCCCTGGAGGTGAACTATTAAGAAGCACTGTGTGTAACCGTTTAGGGTGCAGGCTACAGCACTTAGCTTGCTCTGTTACTGTTTGCTGGCCTTGTGATCTTAGTTTTCCTTGTCTGTGAAATAGGAATCCTACTCATCAGGCTATTCTAGGGATTAAATGATTTAAGAGAGGAATGGTTCTTAGAGGAATTCATGGAATTGATATTAATGTTTTTCTTTCTTTGACTTTTTTTTAAAGGAGAGAGGGAGAGAGGGAGAGAGAGAGAGAGAGAGAGAGAGAGAGAGAGAGAGAGAGAATATCTTTTTTTTTTTTTTTTGTAGATGGACACAACACAATGCTTTTTATTTTTTATTTTTATGTGGTGCTGAGAATCGAAACTGGGTCCCGCCCGTGCTAGGCGAGCGCTCTACCACTAAGCCACAGTCCCAGCCCTTTCTTCACCTTTTCTATTTTTTCTTATCTGTAATGCATTCTGATATTTCACTAAATGTAAAATATCTAATATGTCCTAATATGAGTCTTTTAACATTTACTGGGCTTAACACACAACACCACATTTAGTTTGAAAACCTACTTAATTTCAAGGAAATTTTTTTATATTTCTTTAGTAATTTCCTCTTCTCCATATTCATTCATCTCCTCCCACTCCCCTCTCTCTGCTGGGGATTGAACCCAGGGCCTCCACATTATCAGGCAAGCACTCTGCGCTGAGCTACATCTCCAACTCTCCTTTGCCTTTTGAAAAATTTTATTCTGAGCTTTCATTTTTATCTTTCAATCCTTTCCATTAAGAAATTTTCTCATTAAAATGTTTTCATTTCCAAGAGCTCTTGTTCTTTTCTTCTGCTTACTTCATAGATGCTCTATCTTTGTGGATTTCTCTGAAAATACTAATGAGAGGCTGTTTTACCCTTCTGTCCCCTCCCCCAGTGGGGGTGAACAAGAGGAGAAGAGGGGTGAGGGTCTTTTTATACAGTAGCAGCAAACTACACCTGAAAACAAGGTCAAGAATTCAGCATACAACATGAGCACTAGCCCAGCCATCTTCCCGTTCATAACAGTGTTCTTGAGTGATCAATGCTGCTTCTCCACCACGTTTTCCAGCAACAGAACCTCCTGGCAGGGAACCATTCTGGTCTGAATTCCACTATCTTTTGAACTGCGACTGGCCCTGGAGTTCTGTAGGAGACAAACTTGGGCTCCCTCTGGTGGCATTCTAACGAACTACATCACTCAAACCGCCAGCACTCTTTGAAATGGGCTCGCCATATATGAGTTAATGGAATGAAGTCCCTTTTGCATATAAACAGGATACATGCAAGAGCTTCCCAAAAGTGTGCTTTCCAAAAAAAAAATACTAAAAAATTTTTAATCAATTGCATATGTTTTCTTCATTTCTTACATTTATTTATATCTTAGTAAAGTGCAACTAATGGGTTCTGGTTGTTGGCTGTACCAATTTTAATAAAATAATATAGTCTCATTACCCAGTTTAATATTCATGGGAAACCTTTGAGAAATGGTTTATCAAAGTTTGCTAAATTTTGCTTGAGAGCGGGAATACCAATGATTGACTTGTGTCTTCTGTTTTTCATATTTGCTGGCTTCAGAAGTCCCTGGGGCATGATTTCAGGTAGTAACTCTGAATATATCTTCCCTCATACTTTGTGTCTTCACTGTTTGATCATTTTCCCTGCCTTTTGCTTTTCTTTGGAGCAGAAAAGAGCAGAGTAGTCACAAGATACTTAAGAGTGATTGCCGATGTATAAAAGAAGGACTTGGTAATAACAAAGACAGTTAGGCAGATGTGCTTTGCAAAGTACTTAACTCTCTACTCAAAGAATCAATTCATGATAAGTCACGATAATGGCGTTAGCCGTCTTAGAATGCCTACACAACAAATAACAGATTGAACTTAAGAGTCCCCAAAGCTCTATTTCCATTCCCAAGGGAATGTTTGGTATCTTCCTGCAAAGACAAATTTGGAAGCCTGACGACATCCCCTGCCGCTTAGCCATCAAGCATTTCAGTAATGAGATGCAGCAGCATCTATTTACTTTGTACCCACCTGCCTTTTATTGTAAATTTTCACCTTAACGGTTTTTATTAACACTCTTGACTTAGGTTGCTAAGCAACGAGCCAGGTCTGGGCTCCTCCCCAGACTACACTTGCGTCTGCTTGGTTGTCCTTGTTGTCCAGGAAACTCGACTGTCCCAAGAAGATGCCCCTCACGGTGGACGGTTGTTTTCTCTTAGTCTTTTTCTTTCTTTCCTTGAACCGCTGCCAATACAGACATACTGTCACTTCGATCTATCTCGGAGCCACGCTTAGCAGCAGGCGCCTGCTCCAGGCGACATCTCCCATCTGCGAACGCGGGGAGAGACGGGAGGCAGGGACGCTCTGCAAACCACAAATCGTCTTTTGGAAGTTTGTTTGTATTTTCTCCGACTAAAGCGAACAGCTGTTTGGCTTATAAAATAGCTGCAATTGCAATGGCCCACACTCTGTCATCAGGAAATGCCACTTCTTGTCACTTCTTGTCATAGTTTCCGGAAAAGAGGATGGTGGAGGAGGAGGGGGGGGAGATGGATAATGCCGATGAGTTGCTTTTTTTTTTTTTTTTTTTTTTTTTTTTAAATTTGGACACGTTCCAGTACACTCTGCTAGGGAAAGGCAACGGAGGAGAGGCCAGAAAGGCCGGGATGTGCCCCGTGCCGGGAAAGCCACCAAGCGCGCAGTGGCCCTAGGACCGGCAGGGGGCGGAGAAGGGCGGGGCGCGAGCGTCCTTGTCTCCGGATGCTCGGTCTTTGGGTCGTGCTACCAGAGCCCAGCCCCGCGGAGGTGTCGCGGGTGCTAGGTCCCGCGTGGAGGAGGCAACCCTGCACCAAGGACTGGAGGAGATTCTCTGACTAAGGCTCTTCTGGGAGGCGAGGAGCATCAGATAAAAATCTGCCCTCCACCCCTAGGTCTGTGGGTGAGCCTCTCAACAATGGTTTTTGAATTTCCTCTGGAGTGATCCACAGGGGGATCCAAGCCCCAAGTCACTTCCAAAAGCCTGTGTGTGTTCATTGAGTGTTTTCCAGAAGATTTAACACTACATCAAAAAAGCAGACGGGCAAACACCGTTAAAGCATCACCAGAATGCGGTTCTTTCCAGACAAACGTCTTGAATTGTGTCTGTCCTAGTGGCAAGCAACCCTTGGGGCCTTTTATCATTCAAAAGCTGAGGAGTAGAACATCTGCTCTGCAGAAGTGTGGGTTTGTGGATTTGAGGCCTTTTTCCTGGCACGTCCCTTTTTCAGAGAAAGAACGTTTTGCCTAATGACATTTTTTTGTTAGATTTTAAGCTCAAATTCTCCTCTTTTTGTTGGTTTGGTTTGGTTTGGTTTGGTACTGGGCATTGAACCCAGAGGTGCTTTACCATGTACCACAATCCCAGCCCTTTTTAAATTTCTTATTTTGTGACAGGGTCTCACCAACTTGCTTAGGGCCTCTAAGTTGCTGAGGCTGGCCTGGAACTTGTGATCCTCCTGCCTTAGCCTCCTGAGTTGTTGGGATTACAGGTGTGCACTGTGGCACCTGGCCTCTTCTAACTTTTTGCTTTGTTCTTTTTTCAGCAAATATTTATGAAGTGTCCACAATGAACTAAATGTGCCCACCAATGAATCTTAGGCACTAAAATTAAAGCAAAGTCCTTTGTCTCTGTGAAGTGGCACCCCCTTTCTCCACAGAAAAGTCCTCTTCACCATGGCTGATTTTAGGACTGTCAGCAAAAGAGTCTCTGTGAAAGAGTTCAATGTAGATAAACTTCCTATTTTCATGTCGCCCTGTTTACTTGGCTGAGAAGATACCAGCACTCCAGGTGCTGGATACCCCCTTACTAGTTTTTCACAAACGTATCCAGTATAGTACTTTGTAGAAATGTGCAAACAAGGCCTCTGGCCTTGAGCTGGGCTTCACAGAGATGTCTACATTTTTAAGATAAGTTACAAATGGGCTCCATGATAACAGCTGGCAGGGGAAGAAGAAGTTCTCCCCTTCTCAGGTGTTGTCCTTGAAGAGTTAACTTGCCCAGAACAGTGAAAGAAAAAGCTGCTTTTATGTGAACTTCTGCAGACTGTGAACTTCTGAGCCCCTCCTCTATATGCTGGGTATAAAACTCTGAACTCCCTGAACTCTGGGTTCAGGGAATTGATTGATTACAGCAAAAGCTGTGCCCTCTAAACCTGGCTGCAGCCAAATAAAACTATTTCCTGCTATCTTCGGTGCCTTGCCTCATTTGTCCCTACAACATCTGCTTTCAGGAAACTTGCATTCTCATGAGTGCAAGGAGAGGGCTTACAAAAAGGAGTGTGTAACATATCAGGAGATGACATGTCTGGAAGAGTAAGGGAAGACATGTCCGTCTTTGGGAAGTTTGGTTGATTAGCAAAGGCCTTTCTGATGAGAAGAGACCTTAAGAGCAAAGAGTGGGGGCTGGAGGTGTAGCTCAATGATAGAGTGCCTAGCATGTTTGATGCCCTGGGTTCCATCCTCCAAAAGAACTGAGAAGCTAAGCCACAAAGAAATCCAGGGGCAGAGCAAGTGTAACTCCAGGCCTTGGGGGGAATGTTGAAGGGCCACTGTGGGTGAAGGAGTCTGTACAGCTAGAGCTGACTGAGGGAGAGGAACATGCAGGAGATGTGCTAAAGAAAAAAAATATATCACTTAAAACAGCGAGGCAGGCTTTAGTCAGCAAGACTGTTGCTGGACTCTGATGAATCTCAGTGATAGAGTGCTTATCTAGAATTCTGGGTTCAATCCCCAGGACCAGGTTAAAAACAAACAAATAAACAAAAAGAGCCAGGAACAATGGTGCGTACCTGTAATCCCAGTGGCTTAGGAGGCTGAGGCAGGAGGATCCCAGTTCAAAGCCAGCCTCAGCAAAAGTGAAGCTCTAAGTAACTCAGTGAGACCCTGTCTCTAAATAAAATACAAAATAGGGCTGGGGATATGATTCAGTGGACAAGTGTCCCTGAATTCAATCTCCAGTACCTCCCCCTGCAAAAAAAAAAAAAAAAAAAAAAGAAAGAAAGAAAAAGGAAAAAACCCATTGTCATGAAGAGGAACTTCTGCAATGGGTGTTGCAACAGGGAAGAGAGATTGGGCTCAGCTCCAAATACCAGGGAAAGTGGGAATGTATAGCCAAGGAAAAGGGTAGGGGTTGGTGGATTGAAATTGACTAAGAGGAAACATCAAGGGTATGTTAGTCAGCTTCCTGTCATTGTGACAGAAAGTACCTGAAATAACCAACTTGTAGAGAAGAAAGCTTTATTTTGGCTCACTGCTTTGGAAGCTATAGTCCATGATGGAGGTCCATGGCTTTTGAACCTGTGGCAGGGCAGCACATTATGGTAAGAACATGCCATGAAAGGTGCTCACCTCATGGTAGCCAGGAAGCAAGCAAAGAGAGAGGAAGAGAGGGACCAGGGTCCCAGCAGCCCCTCAAGGGCATGCCCCCAGGGACCTCACTTCCTCCCACCAAGCTCTACCTCCTAGAGTTTGCATCACCTCCCAGTAGCACCATGGTCTGGGGACCAAGTTTTTAACACCTGGGCCTTTGGGAGACACTTACCCAAACCAGAGCAAAGAGTAAGGGGGGATTCTGGCTCAACTGACCTCCTAGGATTCTTCCTGAAGACAGGGGGCTGATCAGACATCACTTGGGGATGGTCGGGGATAAAGAACCTGATCAGATATTGAAGGTAGCTAGATAAAGAAGGAGTGTCTAGGGGTGGGGGTTGGGGTTCTGGCTAAACTGACAGGCTTTTTGCTAAAATTGGGCTATGCAGGCCTGGCAAGAACAGACACTGAAAGCTGAGGTCTATTTGGGAAGAAAATTCTGAGGATCCAGACTACAGTTTGGTGGAGAGAGTCTATCAGATGCATCAGGGAGGAGGAGGGTGCCAGACCACATTGGGTCTGGTAGGACATGGTAACATCATGGGATTCTGTTCTCAGTTACAGGGGAAGCTGTTGGAAGATGTGAGTAGAGGAGTACATGATGAAACTTAAGTTTTTAAAAGCTCACTCTGGTGTTAAGTTTTCTGAGTTCTTTATATATCCTAGAGATTACTGCTCTATCTAATGTGCATGTGGCAAAATTTTTCTCCCATTCTGTAGGCTCTCTCTTCACATTAGTGACGGTTTCCTTTGTTGAGAAGAAACTTTTTAGTTTGAATCCATCCCATTTACTGATTCTTGATTTTATTTCTTGTGTCTTTGGAATTGTGTTAAGGAACTCGGGTCCTAAGCTGACATAATGAAGATTTGGGCCTACTTTGTCTTCTATTAGGAGCAGGGTCTCTGTCTAATTCCTGGGTCCTTGATCCACTTCAAATGAGTTTGGGGCAGGGTGAGAGATAGGGGATGCCCTTCAACAGATGAATAAAGAAAATGTGGTTTGTATACACAATTGAATGTTACCCTTAAATAAGAATGAAATTATGGCATTTGAGATAAATGGATGGAGTTGGATAATATCATGCTAAGTGAAGTAAGCCAATCCCCCCAAACCAAAGGCCAAATGTTTTCTCTGATATGCAGATGCTTATCCATAATGTCAGGGTGCTAGGGAAGAATGGAGGAACTTTGGATTGGGCAGAGGGGAGTGAGGGGAGGGGAGGGGAAGTGGGTGTGGGAAGGATAGTGGAATGAGACGGACATTATTACTGTATGTATGTGTATAATTTCATGAATGGTGTGACTCTGCATCATGTACAACAAGAGAAAAGAGAAGTTGTGCTCCATTTCTGGACAATGAGTTGAAAAGTATTCTGATGTCATGTATAACTAATTAGAGAGAAAAAAAAGCTCATTCTGCCTGCAGAGCTGAGAATGAACTGTCAGAGCACAGACTGAATTAATTGGGAATCTCTTAGTCTAGGTGAAAGGTGATAGTGGCTTAGGCCTGAGTATTGGCAGTGAAGGTAGTGAGAAGTGGCCATTGTCTGAATACATATGAAAATTCTTCCAGCTTTTTGTTTTTTTTATTTAGAGACAGGGCCTCACTGAATTGCTTAGGGCCTCACTAAGTTGCTGAGGCTGGCTTTGAACTTCGAATCCTCCTGCCTCAGCCTCCCAAGCCACTGGGATTACAGGTGAGCACCACCTTGTCCTGCTAGGTCCAGGTTTTATAGGGCTCAAAGCTGACATAATCTGGAAAGCCCAATTTGAAGAAATGAATATCAAACTGATCCACAGAATGAGAGTGACCATTGCAAGGAAATCTTAACCTGGGGTCCATGGACTCCCCTTCCCACCTTCTATGGGTAAAATTCAGGAATGCACTTGAGTAGACAAAAAAATGCATGTTAATTTTCATCAGCCTCTAACAGAAATCTAGCACTGTCTTCAATTATAAATGTAAACAGTACACAGCTGTGACAGCACTACCTGTGACTCTGTCACTAATAGACATGACATATGACAGCACAGTGGTGCAGAAAGCTTGGGTTATCACTAATGCCCATCATCCCTATAACATTTTGGTGGTTATAGGGCCTGCCATGAATCTTCCTATTTAGTGCACTAAGAAGCAAATTTACTAGAATATCATAAATTTGTTACTTTAATATTGTGATAACTGACAATGTAATTGGTGTCTTTTGTAATCATATACATTTTTTTAAAAGAGAGAGTGAGAGAGGAGAGAAAGAGAGAGAGAATTTTTAATATTTATTTTTTAGTTCTCGGCGGACACAACATCTTTGTTGGTATGTGGTGCTGAGGATCGAACCCGGGCCGCACGCATGCCAGGCGAGTGCGCTACCGCTTGAGCCACATCCCCAGCCCCTGTAATCATATACATTTTAAAACATCCTTGTGAGAAGAGGTACATAGACTTCATCAGACTGCCACAGAGATTTATAAACACACACACGCGCGCACACACACACACACACACACACACACACACACACACACACATACAAAGGTAAACCCTTGATTTACTGTGAGAAAACAAATCACACAAAAAGTTCAAATTTTGAAAAACTGACAGATATTCAGAAAGACAACATAATATTTTTATGAATTGTCTACCACATCTCAATATTTTTCCCTACTTTTTAAAGTGCAAACTGCTTAGCCACCTCTTCATTCTACAGATATTTACAAAAACATATGTGCCATGCAAGAGGGGTTCCAACTTCTCTCAAAAACTCAAAAAGATCTGGCAGTGCTGGGCCCTCTTCCCAGTATTCATACAAAATGACTTTGGAGCACAATTTTATATGGAATTTTATTCACATGAGGAGTGGATGACTTTTCTGTATAATAGATTCTGGCTCCATCTGTTTTATTTTGTACTTTGTCTCCTGTCCAGTTTACTTCCTATACTGGGTCTTGGAAGTTTATATCATGATGGGAACTCTGACACGACCCCTGTACTAGTGGTGGCACCCAGGGGTGCTCTACCACTGATCTGCACCCCCAGCCCTTTTTTATTTTTATTTTGACACAGGGTCTCACCAAGTTGCCCAGAATGACCTGGCATTTATGATCCTCCTACCTCAATCTCTCCAGTTGCTGGGATTACAGGCATGCCACTGCTGCCCAACTTGACCTCAGACCTTTTAAGTCACTTCTGAGTGATTTGTCATAGTGGGTGGTAGGAGAATTTCGGAAAAATCATTCCTGTGTCTGCATAGCTGGTCATAATTTCACCAAGCATGTGGATGACTGCAGATCCTGTGCACAGAGCCCACTCAACACCAACTAACTGTACTCAGCTCACCTTCCCTTCCCTTGGATTCCAGAAATGCCTGTAGCCACTTCAGTGCCACCCAGTCACAGAGGGAGGGTGACAGAGAGGAAATCAAGGTAAACAGATTCCAATTACAGATACAATATCTTTCATTTGTAAATTTCACATGAACGGTTGGTCTTGGAAGGGCCCAGGCAGCATCACTAGTTTTTCCCTTTCAGGGCTACAATCCTCTGCAGCTAGGTTAGGAGCGACCCAGGGCATATGTTCACCATTGTGGCCTTTCACATCCCAGCCTGCTTTTATTGCATGATGTGACCCATTAGCACCAGTAGCCACTGGAGTTTGTAGCCCCTGTGACCTGCTTCTCTGGCCCCAAATCAACTTTAACAGTACCTCTAAGTGAAGGCTGTTCAGCCCTCCCTGAGATTGGAGTAGATAGAATAGCTGTAGTTAAACATGTTTGTCTTAAGTTGGAGATAAATTGAGAACATTTGTTAAAGTTTAACACAGCAAGGGACTGAATATATAAAAGATCAGTTTAACCAAAGTTCTGATGTATGAATCCAGGGTATGGTGGTGTGTCCTGACTGAGGAGGATGACGGAGCCCTTCTAAGTGGCAATTTCTCTGGAACTTGAACAGTGAATAGCTTTGGGGCGATGGGGGAGGGGGTCGGGATTGAGCTCCATGGAAGACCACCTGCCTGAGGTGGGGTGGGGGCAAAATGGCCTGAGCAGTAAGAAATGGATGCAGGAAAGTGGAGGCTGTGTTGGGGGATGCAGAAGGTTAGCAAGGAAGAGGCTGGAAAAAATGTGTCCTATTGTCTCAGATGAGCAACACCTATGAAAACTTAAATATAGTATGTAATATGTAATTATATAATGTTGTAATATTATAAAATTATAATATAATATTAAATAATATCTTAATATATATAAGCTTCAGATTATGGTTTCCTATCTCTTTTAATGCATTTATGTCAATGTTGTTGAAATATTTGGAGAATTGAAAACTTTGGACTTAATGGGTTAAGTTATTGGAAACTTGTAAGGACTAAAATGTTAATGATTAATAATCTGTTAATATGTAACCTGCTGGGAGTGCCAACACTTTTTAAAAGGACTTTGGAGCCTGGAAGACTTTGGCTCAAAGGTAGTTGGCTTTATTTTTTTAATCATGGAAAATTTCAATAATATAATATACCCCATGTATTCATCTTTTGGCTTCAGTAATTAACCACTCAGAGCCAATCAGGCCTCATCCACATTTCCATTCGCCTCTCCCTTTCTATATTGTTTTAAAATAAATCTCAGAAACAATGTTCTCTGAAAGATTAATACTCTAAAAAACCCCATAATATCATCAATGTCATCCATTTTTTTTTTTGCAGTTTGTTTCAATCAAGATCAGTACAGTACAAAATGAAATCCATACATGCCAATGGTTGATCTTCCTTTTTTTTTTTTCTTTTTGTGTGTGTGTGTGTGTGTGTGTGTGTGTGTCTTTTTTCTTTCAATGTATTTGTGAAAACAAAAACACACCCAAGTTATTTGTCCTTTAGTATTCCCCAGAGTTAGGACTTTGGTGATGGCATCATTGTCTTGTGGCTTAATGCTTCCCCATCTCTGCAGTTGCTGTAGTTTGCTTTGTAGATGTTGATCAGATTCAGGTTTGATCTTGGACCATTTTGTTAATGGCATTATGTTCCCCATCAGGCAGTATGTCATGAAAACCTAGTTGTCTCTTTTTGCAATGTTTCTACTCATTGATAATATCAAGATAGGAATGGATGTTTAATAGTGGAATTTCGGTATACAAGAAGTTCAATAGGCATAGCTATTTTGGAAGACAGAGAAACAAATGTTTTGGTACTTCTTATATGAAATCTTAATCACACAAAGAAGGCAAGTTTTAATATTTTTTTCATATAGCATTGGCTGCATTATTCAGTGGACATTGGCTGAGTGCCTGCTATATACAGAGAACTGAAGTAGGTGGATCCTATGGAGATCTTGGGATTGAATGGATATAGAACCTGTGATCAGGAGTATCTAGGATCCAGTAGAAGAGACAAGAAGATTCAAGATGAAAGAGATCATCACCATAAGAAGGGTAGAGGTAAACATCTGACTTTCTGAGGGGGCCAGTCAATTCTAACTGGGAGGAAAAAAAGAGGTCTTTGTGGAGTCCCCTGAATACTCCCATCCAGCTGATCTGGGTGTGATCTGGAAAGAAAATGACAAAAAGAAGGGCATAGAGGCAGGAGATCCTAGGACATGTCCGAGAAAATGTGACTAGTTCAGTTCGGCTCAAAGGAGGGTAAGAATCATGGGAAATAGAGTTGGAAAATTGGGTTTGGAGTGAAATATCCACCTACTATACTGCCCAACCATTCCTCTCCAAGGCTTTTACTCAAGAGAAATGAAATCCATGTCACTGGAAGGTTTATGCACAATATTCACAGTAAGCAGAAATGAGAACAGCAGCAGGTTTATCTGGGAGCACCACACTGCTGTCTAGAGGGATCCTCACCTGAGTCATTAATGTGGTAGTGAATGGAAAAATATGTGTGAGGGGGAGACTGGCTGTTTTGGGGAGTTTTGTTATTTTCTGTATAGAAAGGTTGAAAAATACAAAATTTGGATTTGTTAACACTGACTGCAGTTTTGATTTGTCAAAATAAAGACACATTAAAAAAAAAGAATGAGAGGAAAATGCAGAACTAATCTACAGTGACCAGCGTAGTGGCTGCTTAGAACCGGGGACACAGGGAATCCTGGGGGCGAGGTGGATGGGGAAAGTGATGGAAAGGCTTTGTGGCTGCACCTTGATGGTGTAAAAACATTCCGTGTGCAAAAACAATTCATTGAAACTCATTGGCTATACACTTTAAATGGATGCCACTTATTGTACATTAGTTATCCATTGATAAAGCTGATTTTTAAAGGCACATTTGGGACACATTATAGAGGTTTTTGAAAGGCAGGCCAAAGTTCTGCAAGCTTTTGAAAAGGAGGGCAAAATGATTGTGTGGCCAGTTCCAAATTCTAAACTAAGCTCAGGCCAAACAGTTACACAACATGTATAGTCCAAAGTCCGGGAAAGAAAGCATTTAGTGGTTTTAAGGAAATTTGACAGAATAATTTTTGTTTATTGAATCTAAAAATGAAATATAATACTCTAATAATATAAGTTGGAAACTGTATTTTATATGTTTTTATTTCCAGCCAACATTTCTAGTAATTCACATTTATTGCATTTACAAAAAAAGTTTTTATAGACCAGATTGGAAATTTAAAGGAAACCAACCCTTCACCACACCGTTTTGAAAGCACCAGCTTCAGAAGAGTGCAAGGCAGCCAGGCACAGTGGTGTATACCTGTAATCCCAGGGACTAGGGGAGGCTGAGGCAGAAGGATTACAAATTTGAGGCTAACCTCAGCAATTTTGTAAGCCCTAAGCAACTTAGCAGGACCCTGCTCAAAACAAACAAAAAATACTAAAAAGGTCAGAATGTTGCTCTGGGTTAAAGAGCCTTGGATTTCAACCCCAGAGAAAAGAAGAAGAAGGAGGAGGAGGAGGAGGAGGAGGAGGAGGAGGAGGAGGAGGAGGAGGAGGAGGAGGAGGAGGAGGAGGAGGAGGAGGAGGAGGAGGAGGAGGAGGAGGAGGAGGAGGAGGAGGAGGAGGAGGAGGAGGAGGAGGAGGAGGAGGAGGAGGAGGAGGAGGAGGAGAAGAAGGAGAAGAAGGAGAAGAAGAAGAAGAAGGAGAAGAAGAAGAAGAAGACAAAACAAGGTTTCACCTTTCTAGTTTATGTAGGGTTATTGAGAAAGAAACAGTGCGTTAATCAAAAACTGCTGTAGCCAGGCCCGGTGGCACTTACCTCTAATCCCAGAGAATCAGGAGGCTGAGGCAGGAGGATCTCAAGTTCAATGCCGGCTTCAGCAATTTAGGAAAGCCCTAAGCAATTTAGTGAGACCCTGTCTTAAAATAAAAAATTGAAAAATGGCTAGGGATGTGGCCCAGTGATTAAGCAATCGTGAGTTCAACTCCTGGTACCAAAAATTTTTTTAAAATAAAAATAAAAGGTTGGCTATAAAGAGACTTGAGGTTTGTGCAAGGAGTGGAAATGTAGAAGGAGTGTCAGTAGCTGGGGCAAATGGCTTTCAAGTGGCAAAGTAATGACAGCCCTCCTGGGTTCAAAGTCCTGCAGTGCTCCCAGAAAGTCGTTCTATATTCAGATTAAAGTCTAGGCTGCTATTAAATAAAAAGGAACAAAACAACGGAGGGGAAAATAGAAGCTTTCTTCTTCTTTTTCTAACCTCCTGCTCTAAGCTGGAGGGATTACTACTTGTTTTAAGAAGTTATGTATCCTTAAGGAAAATGTTATGAAGAAATCTAAGGAAGAAGAGGAAAGTCTAATGTCATAGACACTTCGGAAAAATGTCACTGTGTAAGAGCTCCATATGTGGTGGGTGACAGGACTTGGGCTTTGTGCCTAACAATGCACCACGTGGTTATATAACATACCATACACACCCTCCTTTGGAGCCTGGCTGCCTTGCACAATGACCCACAGCCTGCAGGGACCGAACCCAGAAGACGAAAATAGGTCTATTCTTCAAGCAGAAAGGTGATCAGGGAGAAAACGGCCCTTTAAACATAGGGAGCAATTTCTTTTCTAAGACAAGAAACTTCTGACTGGAGTCTCCCTGTTTGCCCAGGTCCAGGCCTGTGCAGGCAGTCAAGAAAGCACTTTTGAGATTTTAATCGTGTTAAATGAAATAAATTATGTAAAAATGTGTGTCATAGGGGCTGGGGATGTGGCTCAAGCGGTAGCGTGCTCGCCTGGCATGCGTGCAGCCCAGGTTCGATCCTCAGCACCACATACAGACAGAGATGTTGTGTCTGCCGATAACTAGAAAATAAATATTAAAAAATTCTCGCTCTCTCTCTCTCTCTCTTAAAAAAAATGTGTGTCATATATAAAACATAGTACAAATGCAGGAAGCAATGCAGAGTTTCCGAAAACCCCCCAGAAATGTCCATGTGGACTTTTTCACAACACACAACCACATGCTAATAAGTGTTTGCTGGTGACATAAATTGTGGGAGTCACTGCAGTTCTAAAGATCAGAACCGTTCCTTCTCCTCTGAGAGAGTCACCCATTACCAAAATAAGGCTGTGCACCAAACCACCCCCAAACTTAATGGCTTAAAACAATGTCACTTGTTTAAGGTTTTTGTGGATCAGCAATTTAGGCTGAGCTTAGCTGGGCAGTTTGGCTCTCAGGTGGTTTGGGGAAGACCTACACAATCCTCAGCTATCAGCCACCAGGTCCACTGACCACTATCACCCACTAGGTCCACTGACCACTCAGGGGTGTTTTCCTCAGCTGGCACAATTCATCTTCTTCTGCTTGGTCTCTCCTCCCCAGTAGGCAGCCCAGGAGTGTTCTTGTGGGGAGACAGTGTTTGGAGAGAGAGATTAGATGGACTCACAAGGTCTCTGGAGGCCTCATCTTGGAACCGTCACATCAACACTTCTATTACAGTCCCACTGTCAAAACAAGTCACAAGATTGGTGAGAAATAGATTTCATGCCTTGGAGAAAAAAGTTACAAAGCCTCATTGCAAAGGGCAGGATCTAGAGAGGCCATTGATGCTACCAGTATCACCTGTCCCAATTGAAACATTTCAACCTGGCCTTTATTGAAGTTGGGTGAGCCATCTTTTTCTAAGAAGGAATATAAACAAGCTGCCTCTGATCAATATAATGAGGCGAGGTTGGTCCAATTGTGTTTGGCTTCAGTTCGAACTAAATCTCAGCAGGAGGTTAGGCAGAATCCAAGACACACCAGGGTGGGGTGACAGTGAGAAAATAGAATGAGGGCCCAAGCAAGCAGAGAAGGAAATGATATACTGCAAACATATCTGAAGTCTCCAGAGAAACCATCAAGTCACAAGATTCAAAGACTTTACCTACCTGCCACTCAACAGGTGAATGGATAAAGAAAATGTTGTACACATACACAATGGAATATTACTCATATAGAAGAATATTACTCAACTGTAAAGAAGAATGAATTTATGGCATTTTCTAGTAAATGGATGGAACTGGAGACTATCATGCTAAGTGAAATAAGCCAATCCCCAAAAATCCAAAGGTAGAACATTCTCTCTGATATGCAGATGCTAACATACAATGCAGGGGTGCAGGATTTCATTGGATTAGACAAAATGGAATGAAGGGAAGGAAAGAAGGATTGGAATAGGAAAGACAGTAGAATGAATTGGATATAACTTTCCTATGTTCATAAATGAATGCACCACCAATAAAACTACACATCATGTACAATCACAATAAGGGGATCCTGATTGGAATAAGTTATACTCCATGTATGTGTAATATGTCAAAATACACTCTACTGTCATATATATCTAAAAAGAATAAATAAATGAATTTTTTCAAGACTACCTACTATCTTGTGCTTTGATGCAGCCCTGACCTCTGTGAAGGGATAAATGTTCCAGAATGGTCTCTCTCTTTGCCACATTGATCGTTCCATAAAAAACGTGTTCACAGGGAAGTCCTGTCAGTGCCTGATGGATAGCCTGGGTGGTAGTTGGGAAATTCTTCTCTTGTCCATCTGGAGCACCCTAAGACTGGATCTTCTTAGCTCCTCTCAGGAGGGAGAAGACAATGGCCTCCAATGTCTTTAGCATTGGCAAATCACAAAGGTGATCTATCTATATCTATTTATCTATATCTATATCTATGTCTATGTCTATATGTGTGTGTGTGTATATGTATATGTATGTATGTATGTATGTGTATATATATATATATATATATATATATATATATATATATATATACACACACACACATATATATACTTTTTTTATCCATTCATCTGTTTAAGGGCAGCTAGGTTGGTTCCATAGTTTAGCTATCGTGAATTGAGCTGCTATAAACACTGGTGTGGCTGCTGATTTTAAGTCCTTTGGGTATAAACTGAGATGTGGGATAGCTGGGTCAAATGGTGGTTCTATTCCAGGTTTTCTGAGGAATCTCCATAATGCTTTCCATAATGGTTGTACCAATTTGCGGTCCCACCAGCAATGTATTAGTGTACCTTTCTCCCCATATCTTCAAGAATATTTATTGTTGTTTGTATTCTTGGTAATTGCCATTCTGACTGAGGTGACATGAAATCTAAGTACTTTTGATTTGCATTTCTCTAATTGCTAAAGATGTTGAACATTTTTTCATATATTTGTTGATACATTGTATTTCTTCTTCTGTGAAGTGTCTGTTCAGTTCCTTAGCCTATTTATTGACTGGGGTTTTTTGTTGTTGTTGTTTGTTTGTTTGTTTGTTTTTGTGTGTGTGTGTGTAAAGTTTTTTGAGTTCTTTATATATCCTGGAGATTAATGCTCTGAGTGCATGTGGTAAAGATTTTCTCGCGTTCTGCAGGCTCTCTCTTTATGTTATTGGGTTGTTTTTTTTTTTCTGAAAAGAAGCTTTTTAGTTTGAATCTGTCCCATTTATTGATTCTTGATTTTACTTCTTGCATCTTAGGAGTCTTGTTCAGGAAGTCAGGTCTTAAGCCAACATGGTGAAGATTTGGGCCTACTTTTTCTTCTGTTAGGTGCAGGGACTCTGGTCTAGTGCCTAAGTCTTTGATCCACTTTGAGATGAGTTTTGTGCAAGGTGAGAAGTAGGAGTTTAATTTCATTTTGTTACATGTGGATTTCCAATTATCCCAGCACCGTTTATTGAATAGGCTGTGTTTTTGGTGCCTTTGTCTAGTATAAAACATAGTCTTTTTAAAGATAGTTTATATATATATATACACACACACACACATATACACATGTATCTGCATCTGTATATGTTTATATATTTTCTTTTTGACACCAGGGATTGAATTCAGGTGTGCTTAACCACTGAGCCACATCCCCAGCCCTTTTTTAAATATTTTATTTTGAGACAGGGTCTCACTAAGTTGCTTAGGGCCTCAGTAAGTTGCTGAGCCTGGCTTTGAATTCACGATGCCTCAGCCTCCTTAGCTGCTGGGATTACAGGTGTACACCACCACACCCAGCAGTTGAATATAATTTAAAATTTAAAATATTTTTATATTTACATGTATACATGTAATAATTATTATATATTTATGGGGAGCAGTGTGATATATCAATACATGTATATATGCAATGTGCAATGATCGCATCAGGATAATTGGCATATCCATCACCTCAGACATTTATCCTGTTGGGAGCATTTAAAATCCTCTCTACTAGCTATTTGAAATATGCAATTAATTGTCATCAACTATAGTTATCCTCCTATCCAACTGCACCCCTGTACCCATTAACCATCCTTTCTTCATCCCCCTCTCCCTTAAAACATGTTCTGTGCATGTGTGTGTGGTACTGGGGATTAACCCAGGGGCCCTTTACCACTGAGCTATATCCCAACTCTTTTTATTTTTATTTTGAGACAAGGTCTCACTAAGTTTCTGAAGCTGAACCTCAAACTTGTAATTGTCCTGCCTCAGCCTCCTGAGTTGCTGGGATCACAGGCATGCACCATCAGGCCCGGTGCCTAAAATATATTATCAAATCCTTTTCTCATGGCTGCATCAAAGTCAGAGAACAGTGCACAGGCATCCTGTGTGTTGTGCTGATTCACAGCAGAGATCAGTATTCTTAGAATTTCTCATGGTGAAGGTACCCCCATATACCTTCCATTTACCAAATGAGTCAACAAGGCATGTATCAGTATCTTTGCTATGTGAAGATTCTGAGGCCTGAAGAGATGCTGCAAAAGGGGCGAGACTTTAGTTAGAACCCAGATTTCAAAATAACACTACTGTACTCTAGCCATTCCTCATGCCCTCTTCCAGACTTAGAAGTCTGCCAAACTGATGCAAAAGGATATCTTTCATTTGTTTTAGCAGATCTAAAATGGAATTTCAAAAAAAGAAAAAGGAATTGAGAAGGAAAATATCTACTGCTCAAATCAGATTCTGAAACATCTGGTGTGCAAAGTGAGAAAAAGGTATCACAATGCAAGTTCCTGTATGTGAATCCAAAATCTAACAGCAGCGGTGTATGCACGGGAGACAGACCTACTTTGCAGCAGAGGTCATGAAAAGATAACTTAGGAGTTTAGCTATCAGAAAGCTCAATATGAGTCACCTGTGTGATATCATTACCCACAAAAAGCAAATGTAATTTTAGGTTGCCTTAAACTATTATTGCTCTAAGATATTATGTGGAAAAGGAGGCCATCCACACTTGGAGAAATGCAGGGCATTCAAGGCTACTTGGTTAGGAGGGATGTGAATCGAGGGTCCTGAGCATGGGGTGGGATCATTAGTTGACTTATAAGACTCTTTTCTACACTGGTGCTTTGTATTTGTTTTAGCAAGAGAGCAGCAACCGCAACCCAGCCATGCTGGCTATTTTCCTTTCAGTTATGCAATGGACTCATTTCCCTTCCATGATTTCTGAAGTAGTGGCTCTTCAACCTTCAATAGGTAGACCCCAGAGGAGCTATAAAAATGATGGACATTCTGAACTGTGCACAGTGGTCCATGCCTAGAGTCCCAGCTACTTGGTAGATGTGTCTCTGTATGGTGTGTATGTAGGTATGGTGTGTCTATATTAGCTTTCCATATGTTTATCAAGTACTTATAGTTCCTTCTCTGAGAACTCTCTGATTTAACCCCTTGCCCATTTTTCTACAAGTTTCTGGTCTTTTTTTTTTAATTGATTGTTCAAAACATTACAGAGCTCATGATATATCATCTTTCATACATTTGACTCAATTGGGTTTTGAACTCCCATTTTTACCCCAAATACAAATTGCAGAATCACATCGGTTACACACTCACATTTTTACATAATGGCATATTAGTGACTGTTGTATTCTGCTACCATTCCTATCCCCTACTATCCCCCCTCCCCTCCCCTCTTCCCTCTCTACCTCCTCTGCTGTTGTTCGATTCTCTCCCCTTATTTTTTCCCTCCCCCTTGCCCTTCACAACCTCTTATAATTTTGTGTATCATTGAAGGTCTCCTACCATTTCCATATGCTTTCCCTTCTCTCTCCCTTTCTCTCCCCCCATTCGTCTTTGTTTACTGTTAGTCTTTCCCTCATGCTCTTCCTTCCTGTTCTGTTCTTAGTTGCTCTCTTTATATCAAAGAAGACATTTGGCATTTGTTTTTTAGGGATTGGCTAGCTTCACTTAGCATAATCTGTTCTAATGCCATCCATTTCCCTGCAAATTCTATGATTTTGTCATTTCTTAGTGCTGCATAATACTCCATTGTGTATAGATGCCACATTTTTTAATCCATTCATCTATTGAAGGGCATCTAGGTTGGTTCCACAGTCTAGCTATTGTGAATTGTGCCGCTATAATCATTGATGTGGCAGTATCCCTATAGTACGCTCTTTTAAGGTCCTCAGGGAATAGTCCGAGAAGGGCGATACCTGGGTCAAATGGTGGATCCATTCCCAGCTTTCCCAGGAATCTCCATACTGCTTTCCAAATTGGCCTCACCAATTTGCAGTCCCACCAGCAGTGTACAAGTGTACCCTTTTCCCCACATCCTTGCCAGCACTTATTGTTGTTTGACTTCATAATGGCTGCCAATCTTACAGGAGTGAGATGGTATCTTAGGGTAGTTTTGATTTGCATTTCTCTGACTGCTAGAGATGGTGAGCATTTTTTCATGTACTTGTTGATTGATTGTATGTCCTCCTCTGAGAAGTGTCTCTTCAGGTCCTTGGCCCATTTGTTGATTGGGTTATTTGTTATCTTATTGTTTAATTTTTTGAGTTCTTTGTATATTCTGGATATTAGGGCTCTATCTGAGGTGTGGGGGGTAAAAATTTGTTCCCAGGATGTAGGCTCTCTATTTACCTCTTTTATTGTTTCTCTTGCTGAGAAAAAACTTTTTAGTTTAAGTAAGTCCCATTTGTTTATTCTTGTTATTAACTCTTGGGCTATGGGCGTCCTATTAAGGAATTTGGAGCCCAACCCCACAATATGTAGATCGTAGCCAACTTTTTCTTCTATCAGACGCAGTGTCTCTGATTTGATATCTAGCTCCTTGATCCATTTTGAGTTAACTTTTGTGCATGGCGAGAGAAAGGGATTCAGTTTCATTTTGTTGCATATGGATTTCCAAATTTCCCAGCACCATTTGTTGAAGATGCTATCCTTCCTCCATTGCATGTTTTTAGCCCCTTTATCAAATATAAGATAGTTGTAACTTTGTGGATTAGTCTCTGTGTCCTCTATTCTGTACCATTGGTCCACTGCCTGTTTTGGTACCAGTACCATGCTGTTTTTGTTACTATTGCTTTGTAGTACAGTTTGAACTCTGGTATCGCTATACCTCCAGATTCACACTTCCTGCTTAGAATTGCTTTTGCTATTCTGGGTCTTTTATTTTTCCATATGAATTTCATGATTGCTTTATCTATTTCTACAAGAAATGCCGTTGGGATTTTGATTGGCATCGCATTAAACCTGTAGAGAACTTTGGGTAATATCGCCATTTTGATGATGTTAGTTCTGCCTATCCATGAACAGGGTACATTTTTCCATCTTCTGAGATCTTCTTCTATCTCTCTCTTTAGGGTTCTGTAGTTTTCATTGTATAAATCTTTCACCTCTTTTGTTAGGTTGATTCCCAAGTATCTTATTTTCTTTGAGGATATTGTGAATGGAGTGGTTTTCCTTATTTCCATTTCAGAGGTTTTGTTGCTGATATACAGGAATGCCTTTGATTTATGCGTGTTGATTTTATAACATGCCACTTTGCTGAATTCATTTATTAACTCTAGCAGCTTCTTTGTAGACCCTTTTGGGTCTGTTAAATATATTATCATGTCATCCGAAAATAGCGATAATTTAATTTCTTCTTTTCCTATTTTTATGCCTTTAATTTCTTTTGTCTGTCTAATTGCTCTGGCTAGTACTTCGAGAACTAAATTGAATAGAAGTGGTGATAGAGGGCATCCCTGTCTTGTTCCAGATTTTAGAGGGAATGCCTTCAGTTTTTCTCCGTTTAGGATGATGCTAACCTGAGGTTTAGCATATATAGCTTTTACAATGTTGAGGTAAGTTCCTGTTATCCCTAGTTTTTCTAGTGTTTTGAACATAAAGGGATGCTGTACTTTGTCAAATGCTTTTTCTGCATCTATCGAGATGATCATATGGTTCTTGTGGTCTTTTATCTTATTGATTTATAGTGCTTGGAGATAATCCTCCATGGATCTATCATGTTCTTGCATGGTGAAGGCCTTATTTCAGGAAAAGGACATATTTTAATACAAATAGTCTGAGAAGTTGGAGATTTAGAGGTGTAACTTCTCAGAGGGATCTCAGGGTCATAAACCCAGAATCACCTTCCCTGTCTGCTCCAGAGATTAGTTTACAATCCAGGGTAATGAGTAATGTCCCCATTCAGGGGAACAGCTATGCTAGCAGCTTTATAGAAGCTCAGGGTCTCCTAATTTGGGGGCATGTGCAGTGGCATCTGACCATCACATGACCTTGGGGGATGAGGCATAGGAATCAATGCAAGATGTTGCTGTCTGCTATTTTAGCATGAGTAATAAACCGTCTATATCTTTGACCCAGATGTCTATGTCTTTGGTTGGAATATGTTGAATAAGGAGGAGTGCTTGAGCCCGAAGTTGGGTAAGCCTGGACAGCATAGCGAGACTCATTTAAAAAATGAAAGTTGGTCTTGTGATTCACTAGGTATGGTGTGTCTATATTAGCTTTCCATCATCACAACAAAATACCTGAGATAATTCATGTATAAAGAGAAAAGGTTTACTTTGGCCCTGTTGCTTGGCCAAAACAGCACATCGTGGTAGGAGTGCATGGTGGAGCAAAGTCCCTCAACTTATCTCCAGAAGTGAAGAGAAAGAGACTGGGGTCCTACAATCCCCTTCAAAGGCACACCCACAATGAATTAATAATCTCCCACGAAGCCCCATCTCCTAAAGATCCCATCACCTCCCTATAGCCCTCCCCTGGGACTAAGCCTTAGCACCTAGGTCCTTGGGGGACACTCATTCAAGCCATAGCAGGTGTGGTATGGATCTTGGCATTTTAAAAAATGGAGTTTATTTAATGACAAGCTAATACATTTGTGATTCAAAATCATAAAAAGTAGACTAGAAAATCTTCTGAGGCGTTTCTAGTTTTCTTCCAGAAATTTTCTCTGTGTTTCTTTCTGGAGACATTCTATGCAGAGACTAGTCAATTAGCTTTTTCTTTTCAACATACTACTCTGCTCCTTACCTTTTTACATAAAAATGCACATTATTTCATTCACTAGATAAAGAGCACTTCATTCTTATAACTGCATCTGTGTGTGTGTGTACCTGTGTGTGTGTGTGTGTGTGTGTGTGTGTGGTCCTGGAGATTGAATTCCAGGGGTGCTCTATCACTAAGATACACCTCCAATCCTTTTTATTTTTATTTTGAGACAGGATCTCACTAAGTTGCTGAGGCTGGCTTCGAACCTGTGATCTTCCTGCCTCAGCCTTTGGAGCTCTGGGATTATAGGGGTGTGCCATCATACCCAGAATTACATTGAATATTTCAATTTATACAGTACCATAATTTATCAAACTGCCTTCTGTTGATAAGTACTTACCTCAATCTTTGCTATCCTAAATAGTACTTCAAAGAAATTCTTTCTATGACACACCAATTCTTTGGCAGTGATATTCCCAGAAACCCAAAAACTGTGTCAATGGCTATGCCCCCTATATGGGTTCCACTCTCTCACACTCTCCACTCCTATGTCTGGGAGGGCTTGTTTCCCTGAAGCCTCTGCAAACAGAGGGGTAGCCAAATGTCTTATCTTTGCCCATTGGTAGGTGAGATACAGTATCAGAGGGTGATTTTAATTTGTATTTCTTGTATTATGAGTGAGGCTGGGTATTTTTCCATATATTTATCAATTTCTTATAGTTCCTGCTCTGAGAACTCTCTGATTATACCCCTTTGCCCATTTTTCTACAAGTTTCTGGTCTTTTTCTCATTGATTTGTAGTGCTTGGAGATAATCCTCCATGGATCTATCATGTTCTTGCATGGTGAAGGCCTTGTTTCAGGAAAAGGACATATTTTAATACAAATAGTCTGAGAAGTTGGAGATTTAGAGGTGTAACTTCTCAGAGGGATCTCAGGGTCATAAATCCAGAATCACCTTCCCTGTCTGCTCCAGAGATTAGTTTACAATCCAGGGTAATGAGTAATGTCCCCATTCAGGGGAACAGCTATGCTAGCAGCTTTATAGAAGCTCAGGGTCTCCTAATTTGGGGGCATGTGCAGTGGCATCTGACCATCACATGACCCTTGGGGGATGAGGCATAGGAACCAATGCAAGATGTTGCTGTCTGCTATTTTAGCATGAGTAATAAACCGTCTATATCTTTGCCCCAGATGTCTATGTCTTTGGTTGGAATATGTTGAAACCATGGTAAGCTCATTTGTTAGTTTGCAAATAGGGTCAAATCTCAGCTCCTTTACAGTTTCTGACAATGTGTAGAAACTCCTCTGTAATAAGGATTGCAAAGAATTCCACCTATATTTTTAAAAGTCATAGCAAATAGTTCTGAAGTAAGGCCAGGGATGAGACAAAGATGCTGCATCCTTCGAGATTCAGCCAAATGCCACATCTCCCACTAAGCAGTTGTGTGTTGGACCTAACTTTGGAATCTTGAGTAGGATTAAAAAAAAATCTATTATGCAGTAGAAAATGCAAAGAGCATTAAAATTAACCAGACACTGAAAGAAAAGCTAAACATTTACAAACATTAAATGCTTTGAAAAATAGTCATTTCACAATTAAGATAGCAGAGAAGCATTTCACATTACCCTGAGATGAAGTACCCTAACCTAAACTCCACTATGGCTAAGGGCTCATGAGGAAAGCCTTCAGAGAGAAGACCCTGTGGTTCCTCGGGTCAACACATTGTCTGATTATCCACTTTATCCATATTTAATGATTGCCTTTGAGAGATCTGGAGCAAGCCAGGTGCAGTGGTGCACATCTGCAGTCCCAGAGACTTGGGAGGCTGAGGCAGGAGGATCACTTGTTCAAGGCTAGCCTCAAAAACTTAGTGAGATATTGTCTCAAAATAGCCTAAAAAGACAGGAGCAATCTAGGGAGAAATACAATCCAAAGCATGTTGGGGACCCATGAAGCTCATTATTTGCTCCCCAGTAAATCCTTGCTGAGTGCTAGCTGTGTTCTACTGGTCAAGAAGGAAGATTAAGAAAACCCCATCCCTATTTTCAGGAGTAGTGTAAAAGAGAGGGAATTCAGTGATTTCCATTGAGGAGAGAAGGGCTCATATCACTTGTTTGTGAGTGTTAAGTAGGATAGTTAAAAGAACTTGGGGGTGTGGTGGTGCATGCTTATAATCTTAGAGACTCAGGAGGCTGAGGCAGGAGGAGTGTAGGTTCAAGACCAGCCTCAGTTATTTAGCAAGACCCTAAGCAACTTTGTGAGACCCTATCTGTGGGGAGCAGTGACTTGGATCAGGATCTCTGACTGTCTCGAAGCAGGAGCCTGCACTTGCGCTGGGAACTTCTTGTGCAAAAGTTCAGGTCAAGTTCACCCCAGTTGCTATGGTGATGCCCTGCTTAACGAGGTTCTGTGAAAGTCAGGAGACTGCCAGTCTTGACCCTGAGTTCAGACACCAACTGCCAGGGGTAGAGAATTATGAGCGCAAAAAGATAATTATAATTGGCTGTGAGTCTTCAACCTTCAATCCTTCATGCTTTGAAGAAACTTCCTCACAGAAAACCCTTTTGATGATAAAACCTATATATAAACATGCTGAGCTAGCTCTGGATCATTGTTGCTCCATCAGAGGACAATGTCCCTCCTGGTCCCAACTCTCTCTCTCTCTCTCTCTCTCTCTCTCTCTCTCTCTCTCTCTCTCCCCCCCCTCCTCTAATCTCCCATCACCCACTGCCAGTTTCTAAACCAACGGTGGTGCAGTTTGTGGCACCTGTATCAAAATTAAAAATTTTAACAAAAGGAGCTGGGAACATAGCTCTGTGGTAAAGCACCCCTGTGTTCAACCCCCAGTGCCAAAAAAAAAAAAAAATGTATAAACTCTTCCAAGTTGAAGTGGTACTAGGCATGGTAGTGAATGCCTATAATCTCAGTGATTCAGGAAGCTGAGGCAAGAGGATCCTGAGTTCAAAACCAGCCTCAGCACCTTAGTGAGGACTTAAGTAACTTATCAAGACCCTTTCTCAAAATAAAAAATTAGAAGGAGTGGGGTTGTGGCTTAATGCTTAAGCACCCCTGAGTTCAATCCCTGGTACAAAATGAAACAAAACAAAATATGAAGTGGCCCACCCTTGAAGGCTGGGTATAAAAGAATAAGAATTTTTCAGGAGGGGAAAGTTCAAGGGGCAAATCAGGGTCAGAACATTTATGTTTCACCTGGCAACTGAGGATGAATGGGAGGGGAGCAGGTAAGGCTGAACAGGCAGCAAGTGGCCCAATTAGGAAGGACTTTGAACAGAATTTCATCATAGGTTTATATGGAAAGAAATAGTTTCTTAACAACTTCAAAAAAAACTTTTCACTTATACCTTACCAAGTCCTATACCTAGTTACAAAGTAGACATTCAATGCTCAGTGCCCAGCTGGAAATTTAGGTACATCCTCTTGATAATCACCCTTGACGAGATGGTCATTCCATCAAATGGGTCATTTCTGCTCTGTGTGCTCAGGAATATTAGCCATGATTTTTTTTTTTTTAGACACAGGGGGTTGAACCCAATGGTGCTCTGCCATTGAGCTATACCCAGCCCTTTTTATTTTTTGAGACAGGGTCTCACTACATTGCTGAGGTTGGGCTTGAACCTGCAATCCTTCTGCCTGAACCTCCCAAGTAGTTAGGATTTAGGCCTGTACCATTGCTCTTGACTGGAACTTTAGCTATGATTTAGAAAAAGAAATGTTTGTCTGGGATATCAGTCTCAATTATTCTCATATTTCTTTGTTGGAGAAGAGCCAAATGTAAAAATCCATATATTCAAAGCTTTTATCTGCATTTTTAATTTATTAGATTAAATCACATTCATTGGTCAACGTCCTGTTATTCAAAGAACTTCACTGTCAACAAGTTACCTCTGCCTCTCCTCTTACCTTGCTTCACCTGCCACTAATTATCAACCTTCAACAGAATATACACATACCTCTCTCATCTACCCAGGCATGCATCTGGGACTGGTTACACAATCTGTGGGGCCCAGTGCAAAATAAAAAATGCAGCATCCTCTTATTAAGAATTGCAAAATGGCTGGGCACAGTGGCACATGCCTAAATTCCCAGTGGCTCAAGAGGCTGAGGCAGAAGGATCACAAGTTCAAAGCCAGCCTCAGCAATTTACTGAGGCCCTAAGCAACTCAGGTGAGACCCTGTCTCAAATAAAATATAAAAAGGACTGGGGATGTGCCACAGTGGTCAAATGCCCTGGGTTCAATCCCCAGTATCAAAAAAAAAAAAAAAAGTTAACACAGGCAGGAGATTGACTGGAGGGTAATAAAAAGTGGCTTGAGATAAAAGCAGACTGAGGGATTAGAAGAGAAGAATTATCCAGCAAAATTTTCATAGGATCTTTGATAGTTGAAGCTAATCAGTAGTTGAAAGATTTGCACAACTCACACACCCAATTTATATAGGGTTTAGTGAATGCCTAGAAAAATGAGCCTCCATGTTGCTCTTGGGATGCTAATGGGGGATTTCAGGACGTGTTACCCCCAAATATGTCATCTTGGTGTTTGAAAATAACAGAAGCAGCAGGAAGACACCCCTCCTTTCCCTTTCTTCCTTCTTCCTTAAAACAGATCATAATACTCTCATTTGAGAGGTGCCCTTCATATCCCCAGAGCAAAGGAACATCAGTATCTCTGAAGACAGGGACACTGAGGGAATCTGAGCAAACAGGCCTTGCTAAGTTTCCCCCATCTGTTTCCATTAGATCACACCCCTGTGTCCACTCTTCACCAACCCTAAGCATACAAAGATTAAATTATATTCTTAAAAAAAAAAACAACAACCCCCCAAACCCAAGCATAAACATAGGCAAGTTTACCTGTTTCTTTGGGTCTTCATTTCTTCATGGAAGCTCCTGTGTCATGTAAAACTTACATTAAAAAAAAATAGTACATGCTTTTCTCTCGTTAATGTGTCCTTTGTTAGAGGGGCCTCAGCCTTGAGCCTAGTGATGATGGTAAGGAAAGAACTTTCCTCCACCAGAGGAAGTCTGTGCAGCTCTCACACCCCCAGTCCCACCCTCCCTTGTCTATTGAGCAGAGGGGAACAGGTTGCATGTTACTTAACCACATTTCAGAGGCTTAGTCACTTTTACTTTTAATAGATGCCAGCAGCTGGTGTTACCGTTGTACCGATCCCATGGCTGTCACCCAGCCCATGTTCCACCTGACAAAATTCACTGCTGTGAATTCCCCTCGAGTTTATACACCAGGGGAGGCTTCGGAAGAAAGGCGTGCTAGGATCACGATGGAGAAAGGTTATAATGCATCACACCAGCCTCTGAGTTGACTTAGCTTCCTATTTTATACTCACCATTTGTTGACACATTGTTCCACCTCAGTGAGGTTGTCGAAAAAGGTATCTGTGAGACAGGAGGATTGCAAGTTCAAAGCCGGCCTCAGCAACTTAGCAAGGTCCTAAGCAATTCAGTGAGACCCTGTCTCAAAATATAATACAAAAAAGGGCTGGGGCGTGGTGCAGTGGAGCACGCCTATAATCCCAACTGCTCAGGAGGCTGAGGCAGGAAGATTGCAAGTTCAAAGCCAGCCTCAGCAATGGTGAGACATTAAGCAACTCAGTGTGACCCTGTCTCTAAACAAAATACAGAACAGGGCTGGGGATGTGGCTCAGTGGTAGAGTGCCCCTGAGTTAATCTCCAGTAACTACCCCTGCCCCCCCCAAAAAGAGGGCTGGGATGTGGCTCAGTGATTAAGCACCCCTGGATTCAATCCCTGGTACAAATAAATAAATAAATAAATAAATAAATAAATAAATAAATAAATAAAGGTGTCTCTTTTCTTTCTAATTTCATGCACAGTACTTTTTCTTTTTAACCAGCCAGCTTTTTCCCCAGGTTGAATATTAGTTCAAGTATTTGCTTGCACGATAAATCGGTAGTTCTTAAAGGAAAACCCCCAAATCAATGTATTCAAGGAAAGGGAAATTACAAGTATTGCTGTTTTGAGTAGTGGTCCAGAAAATACCATCTTTCTCTGCGGATTTCCAAATCTCTTCCAGCTAGAGAATGGCAGACTATGCACTGGGTAGAATTATTTCATAACCCTATGCTCTCAATGAGGCCATGTGCAAGTTGCATTTGATAATAAACTATGATTTATCTGTCACCTTTACACATGAGGACAATTACCACATACATGACTAGACTTCTAGTATCCAAATGAATGTCAGAACCAAAGACTGTCTAGTAGCGCTACAGGACTATTTTCTAAAATACTTTACTAAGGCACTGGGTTGTAGCTCAGTGGTAAGAGTGTATGCTTAGCATGTGAGAAGCCCTGGGCTCCCCCCAGCCCCAGCTAAAAAACAAACACAGAAACTAGAAAAATTGTACTTTAAAAGTGGAGTATGAACTGTCTCTGTATGTTTTCTCCCAGTCAGGGGACTCCTCCAGTGAGTTACCCAATGTCTTAATTTTCATTTTGTTTGTAACTTGTTACTTGCACAAGAAAAAACATTGCACAGTGTTTTCTATCTGTGCTCTCTGCTTGACCTCTAAGCTCATAAAAGAGCAGAATGCAGACTTCAAGGGACACCGAGTGTATCACAGGAGGAAGAAAGGCAGTAATTGAGGGAAACATTGACAAGTTACTTTGGAAAGAATTTTCCTCTAGTCTCCAATTTAATATTTTTCTCATTGAACTGTATCACCCCTGCTATTGCCATCTATCCTAGCTGGTGACCTATTCTGGGTTCACAAATCTGACTACTCCAATAACTTAAGAAATGGCAAAGAAAGCACGCACACACACAGAAGTACCTTTTCAAAATCCAGGATGGCTCTCCAACCTTAGGGGTCCATGGAAAGAGAGAGCTACTGGAATTCTTTATTTCTTATATATAAGGGACACACACACACACACACCGGCAAGTTCCATGGAACATTCTATCCCCAAAAAGGCAAAGAGGTAGGATTACAAAGGAACAGGTGAGTGTAACTCAATCCCACAGGGTGATGCCTACTCTTGGAGCCACGCCTCATTATCCAAGCGGAGGTAAAGCCCAAGTTATTGAGGGGCGCAATAATTGTTCTGTATCTCTTGCTCAGGACTTAAGGGTGTGTATTTCCAGAGTGACTCCCGATACCCTGCCAGAACCACATCCACACCAGAGCTTCTCATGGCCCAGCATATAGAATTGCAAGTGGCAACCTCCAGGCACAATGATATGAAATCATGTATAACAGGAGGAATTCATGGCCTACAGTCTCTCAAAAACAAACAAAACCAACCAACCAAACAAACAAAAACCCTGAATATCCTCTTAGTTAAAAACATGCACCTGCAGTACTCCAAGATCTATTCTGGATTGCTGACTTACATATGGTTGGTTGTATATCATTGCTGCCATGGCCAAGGAATGGACTTGGAGGAATTCCGTGGATAAATATAAACTGTCAACATGATTTTTAACTTATCTGCACAGTCCAAGAATCTAGCTTATTGGGGTGGCTCTCACAGCAGTTTTAAGCTTTTATTCAGTAGAAGGTATATAGGACTTCTACTTCTTTATGTTGAACAATTCAAGGACTTCTTGAAATAATGATTATTAAATGTTTCCAAAAATATCAAGTTACACCCTCAGTTCTTATGGGCAAAGTCTCCAGAAATACATGCTAATTGCCACAAAGCTGGAGCTCTTTGGGGGGTGGGGTGTAGATTTGTGCCCTTTAGCAGGCTGTTAACTGTATACTTCTACCATAGGATCGAGGATCATGCAGTAGTGACCTACAGTTTGTTGTAAATCACCAATCACTATGATACCAATGAATTCAAATCCACCTGAGTTTAGTTCCATTTTACTCAGAGTATAGACTACCAGACAAGGTCACTCCATTTTACATGTGAGCACACCTGTATACACTCAAAGGATATCCATGAATATCCATGTATTCATCTTTTCAAGTTAATTGAGGTTCATTGCTGTTCTTCTTGCAATCTTGTGTCATCATTACTGTTCACTTTGTAGCGAATTATTGAATACACTGTAGTTCAGAATGGTAACACAATACTAACCTAGCAATTCAACTAAATTTTGAGAAAAATTTCTAATGATTCAAATGAGTCATTCACATATCTTTTGCTTAAGCAGATGTAATAACAAGCACACAATTGTATTATGACATTTCATGAGCCAAGTGCTGCCTGTGAATGTGTTTTTGGAGCCCATGTGAATCAGGCTTTCTTCCCCACTACTGAAATCCAACAGTTGTCACTCATTTTGTTCAATCCATTCATTAAGTTCATTCTCACCTCTCACCTCACACATCATCAGCACAGCTTACTGCCTCTACCTTCATTTCCAACCATCTCTACTACTACTGCTGTCATCTCTTGCCTAGAAATATTGCATTAAATGCATAATTGCTCTATACTTTTTACCCTGCTCCCCAGGAACCAAAGTGATCTTTGAAAATTTAAGTCTTATAACTCTTCTGTTCAAAGCAGCACTGTGGTTTTCCTGCAAGCCTTGGTCTTTCCCCATATGCAATCATACTTCTTTACTTCAACTCTTTCCTTTCACCTTCTTGGGTCAGCACAGTGGCCATCTTGTTCCCAGAACACATTAAGCACATTCCAGACTGTGAATGTGTTCTTTTGCCTGGATGGTCTGCTCACCTCTCCCCACATACAAATGTGACCTTCTTTCCACGTTATAAAGTCCTTCTCTAGACACTATAAAAATCCTTCTCTATTCATTTATTTTCCATACACACACAACAAAACCCTTGGCCATGGGCCAATAAAACCTGCCTGTACCAAACTTAGTGTCAAACAAAATGACATGTACTTCTGATGTGTTTAGGAAGCAATAGATCACTTATTCATCTCAAAATGTCTTAACCTAGAATAACCAAAGACCCCCCCTCCCCCCCCCCCCCCCCCCGCCGCCCAAAAAATAAAGGGATAGTATTTAAACAACTACCTGGACTCTTCACATGGGTGGGTGGGGGGTATACCTATAAAGATTAACAAGGGACAACTAAGGAATTTTTGAGATGTTGGGGCAGGAGAACCTGTTCACCTCCCCAACAGCCTTTACTATTTCATTTTCACTTTCCCAGGGCCAGCTCACCTATCAGACTTCAGTTTAGATGTTACCTTAAAACCCTTACCCCTCTGCCAGATTGTCCTGGTTTTAACAGAATTGATCACCCTAAATACTTTCTAATTACAATGTTTCAGACAGTAATGGCCTAAATAGGGCTGGTACTTTTTCCCTTTGATTTCATGTCAGAGCCAGAATGCTTAAATTAACTGGAGAGTCCAGTGTTTGGGTCTGCTTTCCATCACCAGGGGGCACTATTAACCTAAAATTCAGGACCACATTTTTTGAAATTATATGGCAAATTCCATAGTCTGATCTTTGGACTCACATGTCCAAATGGAGTCAATGGTCTTTTTTTAATGTTTACCCTTTTAAAGATATAATAAACCAAGCAAAATATTCCATTTGCTAAAAGAATTTTCCATGTTTTCCCTCTCAATCTTAGTTGCCAAAGTGCAAGGTCATTTTTTCCTTCTCACCTAATAGTGAAAACCTTAGCAGCAGACTTTTATTGCTCCAGGTCTGTCAGATGCATATTCATATCCATTCCAAAGCACACAGCTTTTCTGGATACTTCTCCTCTGGCCACTAGCTATTCCCTTCCTTTCAAAGGAGGGATTGGTGTGCTTCATAAAGGGACCTGGGTTTTAAGGACTTAAAAGGTCCAACCATCACATTCAACTGCTTTTTCCATTTTACAAACTATAGTCAAACCATACATTAAATGTCTCAAAAAACTGGACACAAAATTTAATTTCATATCCCATAAGGTATTCTTTTGACCCCCCCCCAACATTTAAAGATACAACCACCACCTGGAGCTGTACAGGTAGAATGAACCCCCTTTGCCAACCCCTGTTCTAGTTACCAGGGAATTGGCAATTCATTCCAGGTAACTTGATTCTACTTATGTTAAAATAAGCTCAGACAATACATTGCTTCCAACTGAGTTAGTGTCTCTTTATTCTTTTGGTAACCTCTTCCAGGGTTAACTACTTCCGTTGTAGGTGATGCAATGTGTAAGTTCCACACTTCAAATGTTGGCACTGTTATGAGCATGGTCTTTCCCTTTATTACAAGTCAGAATTAAAACCTTGATTCTTGTTTTTTAGATTCCAGTTGCAGAAGTAGTTTTCACTGCAGGAGTTATCTGAAGACAGTCAGCTTTCTAATGGTGGCCTACAATCAGGCTCTAGCTTCTCCAGGAACACTACAGGTTGGATTTAGTTTAAACATGTATTAAACTAAGAGAACTTCTCTCAAGTGAGTTTAAATGCACTTTATTTTTAGACAACCTACATGACATGTTTTCTTAAAAAACAATGCCTCCACTCCAAATAAACCACGGTCAAAATAAATGTGCTCAAGATGACATCAGTTCCATTTGTCTTAAGTCCTGGTGTTGTGTGGATGACAAGCAGCAGCCAGTTATGATGACAGATGATAGGTCCAAAGTAACTGCCAAATTTGTTACTGTAAAAATAAAGTAAGATCACATTAACACCTTTTCCAATAAAGAGTACCAACTTTTCTAAACTACAGCTGTATTCCCCAATTCAATCTGGACTGCCACACAGACAGACAGAAAGCGCAGGGATTATTTTCTTTTGCATCCTAGTGCAAACCAAAAGAACAACAGCAAATTGTTCAAGGTCTATCAGTGGATGCAGAACATCCTTACCCAATTGGAAGTAGCACATTTTCCAGAAAAATCTTATTATGCATCAAGTCCAATTTGCAGTATTATACCACCAAAAAGCTCAAATGGAGTATGAATGGTCAACCATCTTGTACAGTCCCTAATTTTAGGCCACTGTTGCCATTTATTTTGCTCATATCCTCTACTTAATTTATAGGAAGCCCTGAAGCTAGGACAATGTCTGTTTCCATACAGCCTCTTTGCAGGAAGTTCCTTGCACAGCAAACATACACTTATTTTTACTAAAAATGATCTTCTTAGCAGTCAGTTCTAGCTACTTACTAGAATATAATGTCTCAGACTTTCAATGATCAATTGCTAATTATCAGTAAACCAGAGTGCCACTCATGCATGTGTGACAAAATAGAAGAAATGGAAGTCATATCTAATGGGGAAGGTCAACATAGAGTGTTGTCTCTGAACCATCTACACTGTTTTCTGTAGATAACCAAGATTCTAGGCCTTTACACCACAAGAATCTATTACATGTGAAATACAATCCTCTCTAGATCCCCAAAGAGAAGCAAACTAAATCCCATGTTTTAAAAGTAGTGTTGTAGAATCCATTCTGTCAAGAAACACTGAGAATCATACCTAAAATCTCTATTTTCACAAATTACTGATTTCAAACCACTTTCTCATACTTACACATTTCTCCATTTCTAAACCATCCTTAAAGAAAATCATATATGGGGTCACACCATCCTCACGGTAGTCCAGGAGAGCGACCATGCCATCTGGATTCATGTTTTCACCAATAAAGAACTTGGGAAACAAATACCCAGAATTAGACCACCATATATGAATGTATCACATCAAAGCAAACCTATTACACCACAAAAAAAAAAAAAAAAAAAAAAAAAAAAAAAAAAAAAACCCAAGCAATTCCAGCAAGTAAAAGCTGATGCCTAGGGCTGGGGATGTGGCTCAAGCGGTAGCCCGCTCGCCTGGCATGCGTGCGGCCCGGGTTCGATCCTCAGCACCACATACCAACAAAGATGTCGTGTCCGCCGAGAATTAAAAAATAAATAAATATTAAAAATTCTCTCTCTCCCCCCCCCACTCTCTTAAAAAAAAAAGCTGATGCCTAAAAGCAGTGCTCATTACTCACAAACATCAGTTCACTTGATTAAAGCACTAATAAATCAAAATAGTGCAGACCAATCCTGGAACACTTCAGGCTTTCTAGGAACTTTTACTTTATCAAGCCCACATGAAATTCCAACTAACCTGCATGCCTCAGTAGTCAGGCTGACAATAATTTAAAGTACATCAAATGGAAATACAAGTTAGTTAAAAAATTTTAAAGCCAGTTTGCAATGTGTGTTGTTTTAAAATTACATCTTAGAGGTCAAGGGAAGTCACTGAAGTTTTCCAATAACAGGTCCAACAAGCTCAGATGCATCCAAAAGCCAGTGTCATAAGACACTGGAATTTAAAATAAAAGTTGGAATATTTAGAAAGTTAAGGAAGTCCAAGAAGGCAGAACTGAGAAATGTTATGAAATAGCATAAAATAGCCATTAAATATGGAAACATTTAAGATCCTGGAAGGTTACTTCCTATACCTGGACTACCAGTTAAGCCTATGCATCAATGTATTTAAATGACTCAAACAACAATTATTATAGGAAGATTAAAAACTTACCTTCTGTTTTTGCAGCTAAAACAGTACACCCATTTGATTCAAATAATGAAAGTATTTACCTGGTAATTTTTAAAATTAGCAAGGATGTGCTTGATTTGTTCTGCAGCCCCTGTCATAAAAGGTTTTACTCTCTCTGGTCTCTGTTCTTCAAGTTTGCCTTTGATTCTACAACAATATCATTAAATGATTGTTAAAAGTATAGAACTTTGAACAATATAAAAGTTTTTAAAGTAACAAGTACAAGCAACAAAGAATTCTGCAACACCAGGCCTAGCTTTCAATAAGCAAAGTAATAGCACAATTAAGATATTACTACTTTACAGAAGAAATCTTTCAAAAAATGTTTAAAATTCCAAATATTTAAAAAATATCATTCTAAGAAGACCAGACTGCATGCTTAAGCATGCTTGCAGTAGTTTACTGAAAGCAACCACCCTTGTCAGTGAGGTTTTCAACAAAGTATCAGGCCTTTCACAAGAACTTAAAATAAGCGATCTACTACTAAGGAACTTATTAAAATAAGCGATCCCAGACTTTGGCTGGGTGTTAAGATCACTTACGATTTCATGTAATCTTTGATGTACTTCTTGTATGCTTCTTTTGTGAAGCTGGTTTCCTGCAAGTGATGGTTCATGACAATATCAACACCAGTGATTACTGTGCTTTCGGTACCTTCGCCCTCGGGTCCTTCAGCGGAGGCATTTCCACCAATGAGCGAGTCATCAATGTTACCCTCGGTCCTACTGACCATCTGCATTAGAGTAAGTAGTTTAGTTACAAAAATGGGGGAAAAAATTCCAAAATAACTCCTATGCCAGCAGTTTATGCTTTCTCAAAATACTCTTAATTTTTGTTGGAAACCACAAAAGCACCATTTTTGGGGGGGAAGAAATGTTGGTTTCTCAAAACTGTTTAACAGAAACTAATTGCCAGTTTACCAGAACGAAAATGGATTCACTACAAGCATGTGGAACGCGTTTCCAGTTGTGGGCTCCTAGGTTGCCACTAGTTAAGTGATGACAGGGCAAATGTTTAAGAGTCTGGGGCCCCCAAACCAGAGACAACATGTCCCGGAAGGCCCGGAAGGAGGATGGGCGCCGAGGCGGCGGACCTATTTCCAGGCTCAGCTCCGCCTCCACTTTTCTAGAAAAACCCGAGCCCGGAAAGAGCCGACTCCTCCGCCAGGAGGGGGCGGAGAGGATTGCACAACCTCGGGCGGGGGAGTCGCGGAAACCCGAGCCCGCCCGCCAGGCTCTGCCTCCCCCGCGCGGCCGGCCGACTCACCTTGCCCTCCACCTCCAGGCAGAGCCCGTCCGCGATCTCCCTGATCTTGTAAATGTCGGAGAACATCTCATCATCTGTTCGGGGACAGGGAACCACTCATCACGGTGCGCCGGCATCGAGGCCTGGAGCCGGCTCCGCCATTTCCCGCGCCGGGCAGGCGCACGCGGCCCCCTGCCCCGCCCCAGCGCTCGAGACCCGGGCGCTTCCCCGGCACCGATCCCTCCTCGCCCCCGGAAAGGTGGCCGGCGTCCCTGGACCCAGGATGGCGGCGGTGTCCGCCTTCTCCGCTCCCACCCGCACCCCAGTTCCTCGTGGGCCAGTAAGGGTAGTGCAGTCAGGACTCACGGCTGATGAGGTCCCGGTAGATAATCATGATGGCGACTGGAGGGAGACGGCGGCAGCGCTAGCTTAGCAGGAGCTCGGAGCGAGCGCGGTGCAGCCGGAGCGGCGCTCGGGGGGAGGGGGGAGCGGGCGGAAAAGGCCGACTCAGCCGCTCCCCAACCTCATATAGAGGGCACGTCCCTCTACGTCATCGCCCGCTGCGCCTCCGGAAGCGCCGCAAGCGGTGACGTGGCACGCAGAGCCGCGCGGGGGTGGGGCTACGGCGCGGTCCCAAAAGGGAAGGCGAGCATCCGGGAACTTGTCGCGGAGACATAATATCGCGTTGGGCTGGGTGCGTGAGGTGGGGCGGGAGGAGCGCGCGGGGGAGGGGAGTTGGAAGGGCTCCAGGGCGCTCCCGGGCCGGGGTGGGGCACAGCTGGGGAGGCGGGGCGTGATGGCCTTACCCCGCGGGGCAGCCCCTGGAGGTGCTGAGCCTGGGTGGGGCCTAGATGACGTCTCAGGCTTCCGCCCCAGCCCAGCGCTGCTCACCGCTGGCACCTTCCCTTCTCTCCCCCCCTCCCTGGGAGCAAAAATGTCAGCTGATGTAGGGGGATTTCTGGTGCGGAGGGCTAGGACCTTGAATCTTGAGGGAACGGCGGAGCTGTCTACGAGGTGGAGGGCAGGCGCGCGGCCTGTCTGGCTCTTCAGATCTCCGAGAGCCTCAGAGAAGTTTTCAGGGGCTTTCCAGCTGTCTTCTCCACGTCTTTGTGGGGGCAGAGCTGAGTCTGGTGGTGGGACCCGGACGGGCCGTCCACCTCAGCCCCCGGGAGAATCGAGGCGGGCGCGGGGCCTGGGGCTGAGGGACCAGGTGGGGAAGGAAGGTGTCATAAGCGTTTGCACGGATTTTTTTTTTAAATCTCTTTCATTTGGCCCCAGATTTGAAAAATTTTCATCTATCTGTGGCGGACAGCTAAAGACATCTTTTCTGTCTTGCACCTGGGCTTGAAGACCTGGGCTTGAATTATGTGCTTTGTTTGAAAAAAAGGGATATGTTGTCACATTTAAGATGAAGTGTAAATTTTATATCCGGTGCCACAAAGTTACCAAACAAAAATAAGGAATTTCCCACTTGCCCACGTGTTACTTGAAGGACTTTAGACCCAGTTACTAAGTACAAAAACAACAACAATACAAACCCAAAACACACCTTTTTAGGTATGGTCTTTTTATATACCTGGATGAAACTTGAGGGCTTATTCCATTACCCCTCTATTTTTGTGCTCTACCGTATTCCTGGCACTGGAATTTCCACAGAAATGGAATGATTGCGACTGTGAACAGATTAGATCCAGATTGTAGAAATTCTCATTCTGGTGAGTCAATTATTATACATTAATAATTTTTCATAAACGCAGACATTCATCAGAATAAGAGCAAGCCTGTAAAAGAACAGGACATAGGACAGTATTGGGATGATGAAGTCAAAGTGGCAGTCATCTAAGAAATGGGATTCTCACCCAGTATGTAGGCACATGTCTGTAATCCCAGCAGCTGGGGAGGCTAAGGGAGGAGGATGTCAGCAATTTAGCGACTTAGCAACTTTATGAGACCCTGTCTTAAAATAGAAAAAGAACTGGGATATAGCTCAGTGGTAAAGCACCTCTGAGATCAACACCCCCAATACCCTCCCCAATAAGATTATTCCAGGATTTTATTAGCTTTAACATTCACATTATTTAAATCATTCCCATTCACTTATACAGAGCCCTTAAACATTACTTTTTCCAGCTCTTTATCCAAAGAAAAACATTTTTTTTTCAAGATACATAAAAACAGTGAAAAAGTGTTGAAGAGACCAAGGCACCCTAAATTTAAATCTTGGTTTTACTAGTTCTGTGACCTTGGGAAAGTCAGCTTCCCTTGAGTCCTAGTATAAAAGGGAGTTTTAAAAAATTGAGAAAATGAGAAAATGCCTAGTATCCTCAACAGGTGAGCAATAAATGTTGCTAGAATTTCAACGCATAATTCTTCCCAAAATTTAACGCTTTTCAGAAATGTCCTGAAACTATTCCATTAATTCTATGGTATATGAAAACATTTTGGGGACTTTGTTAATACATATTGTACTAAAGATGATGTATTTCATCCCAGTACTAATAATGGATTGCTGATCCCCTGTTGATTGCAGATAGCTGATCAACTTGTAGCCTTATGATTTTCTATTTCAGGTTCATATTTGATAGTTCACAGCAATTTTGTGATTACACATTCTAAAAAAAAATCTCAGGAATCTGATTTGAGTTTTAGTATATTTTATACATATTGTTCTGCAGTTTAGAAAATCTGTACGGTAGTTGAAAATGCCTATTTAGAACACCCGGAATACAACTGATTGGGCTAAAATTAAGTACTAATTGTAAGTCACTGACAAAATGGCAAACATTAGGCCTTTATCTAAACTGAATATCTTTCATTTTCATATCATTAAAAATTGTTTTTTGACAACATTATTCCTTAACAATGATTTAAGCAGTGATTTCTAACAAAATCTATATCTGTCCTAAATTTTACAACTGATAATAACTTGGCATTTCTTGCATTTAAGGAGATTTTAAAGAGAATGTCTTCTGGCTTCTTCACACAAAGTCCTCATATGAGAAAATTACCTTAGAAGGACACCTCATTTTATCCAGGATTGACTACAACGGTTTAAATACATAAGTATTTATTTTCATGTAGAATAAATTCAAAAGTATGGTATCTCCATGGGCATCAGGAGCCCAGACTTTTCCCTTCTTTTCCACTGTCCATATGGTATGTGTCAGGTGCTGGAATTCCAGCCATCAAATTGTTCTTGCAGGCAGCCACAAGAGAGGAAGGGCATAAGTGGTTTGTTCCAGTTGTGTGTCCCTTTTGAAGAGCTCTTCTAGGGGTCCCACTGAGAGCAATTTCATGGAGGCATGCAGTTGCAAGGAAGGCAAAAATTGTAGTCTTCTAACTCATTATCACTGGCTCATGGCTATACTAAATAAAATCAGGATTTTTACAGAAAGGAAGAACATGGGCAGCTGATAGTTCCTGCTGTGACCATAGTGCAAAGAGGTCTGGTTCTGATTCTCAGCTCATTTTTACTAAACTCCTAAGTGATTGATTTGTAAACCAGAATGCCACTAATTTAATGAGAAATTTGTAGCTGTAGATAAGAAAGTTATCCAAAACGTGGTTCAATTAATATGGAATTAGGCAGAGGAGTTCAGGATGCAATATATAATTGTTTGCTATTTTTTTAGTTCTTGATAAAGCTTCACTTATTTATCTATCTATTTATTTATTTATATGCAGTGCTGAGAATCAAACCTAGTGCCTCACACATGCTAGGCAAGTACTCGACCAATGAGCCACAACCCCAGCCCTGCAGTATATAATTGTGACAGAGGTGATTAGGAATGAACCAGCCAAACTGTTCTATTCCTAAGATGCAGTCTGAGCCTTCTCATTCTGAGAGTGTGAATAAATTCTTACTGTTCTCTCTCTCTCTCTCTCTCTTTTTTTTTTTTTGAGACTTTATGTCAACAAGTCATTACTTTAGTAAAGTTATAAGGTAGTTTTCTTCCTAGAAATGTTCTATATCTGTTCCAACCTAGCCACTAACCCCATGTGGCTATTGGGCACTTGAACCCTGGTTAATCTGACTATGGAAATTAATGTTTATTTTTGCTTAATTTTAATTAATTTAAATTTAGATACTCTTGTCTAATAGCTGTATTGGACAGCACAGCTTTATAATGTAAAATCTATGAAATCAGGGACTTTGTTCTGTTATAACTGAGTCAGGGTCTGACTCAAAAAATGTTTTCTAATAAGTGAATGAAGTTTTCTTCATCTCTCTTAATTAGATTGAATCTAATTCCTTCTTAATTAATTGGATTTAGCTTATATCTAAAACTTAATCATCGTGTTTCAAATTGAAGGTTGAGAAAACAATTTAGTGAGTAGTGAACAGCTTTATTGAAAAAGAAATAGAATAGTGAGCATAGCTCCCTGAATCTCTTTTGGTTCTGAGAGTTGCCTCATTCATGAATTATTCTTTGCTAAAATCAACTGTTAAATTTAAAAAAAGAGAGAAAGAAATAGAAAAGAAAGTGAATCACATGAAAAGGTGAATCACAGTAAAGGTGAGTATTATGTCATTAAACTTTTGTTTAAATTTATGTATGTATGTACTAAATCCCAAATATATTTCTTCTTGTGAATCTAGGTCAGAAATTTTGACTTAGTCAGATTCTCTCTTTGAATATATTGTTTGGCGGCATTAACTATTCCATTTCAGCAGATGATTTAAAAAATGCCCCAGGATTTAGTAAATACTATTTTTTATTCTCTAGCCCAGTTGGACAAGGTTCACATTTTTGCCTATGTTAAAACATGATATGGTCTTGTTTTTGTCTTGATACATTGTGGTCATAGAGTGGCCTTTGAGACTGATTTTTCTGGGAGATTGGTTATATTCAACAGAGGGGCACCAAGGTCTATCTGTTAGTGCCAGAACAACGTCTACTGCATTGAGACCTCACTGAGAATCTACGATTCCTTTCTTATAAGCAAAAACACCAAGTATCATAATGAATATAATTTTCTTAGTGTCTTTGATGAATATAAAATGGTCATTAGACTCTAAGATGCTCTTAAATTTGAATATTTCTTTTAACTTTGAAAAATATGAACTTTTCCTGGTTATACCAATAATAATACATATTTTAGAATGTTTTTAAACTACAGGAAAACCTCAGATAATTACTGTTAACATTTTAGTATTCTTTCTTAATATGTTTATAGGGCATCACATGGATGGTAAAGCAATTTCTCCATCAGATGACTTTTAAGCATTTGTTGGTTTTGTTTCATACTTGCTCTAAGAGAAGAGATTTATGAGCAGGCTAATTCCATGATCTGGTTGAGGCTATTTTTGGAAAATAGATTAGTTAAATAAGCATTTTTATGTTAGTTAAAAAATAAATAAAAACAATCTAGCCCAGTGTGGTGGTGCATGCCTGTAGTCCCACCAACCTAGGAGACTGAGGCAGGAGGATCACAAGTTCAAGGCTAGTCTCAGCAATTTAGTGAGGCCCTGAGCAACTTAAAGAGATCATCCTGTCTCAAAATAAGTAAACAAATAAAAGGGCTGGGGATATAGCTCAGTGGTAATGCTTCCATGGGTTTAATCCCCAGTACTATCCTCCCAACCAAAATCTAATAGATGATTATTAAGCTCATCAGCCAGATGTTTAACCCATATCATTAACTATATTTTTTCTAGGTATTAGGGCTTGAACCTAGGGGGCTTTACATCAGAGCCATGCCTCCAGTCCTTTTTATTTTTTATTTTGAGATAATGTTTAATTAAGTTGGCCTTGAACTTGCCTCTTTTTCCTGTCTCTGCCTTCTGAGATGCTGGGATTACAGGCATGTACCACTGTAGCCAGTCATTAACTATTCTCCTGAAATGCTATTTTAAATTATTATAAACATTCTAGCAGATGAATGTACTATAATTTCTTTTTTATACATTTGAAAAAATATCACTGCCAGGCATGGTGCTGCATACCTGTAATCCCCATTGCTCAGAAGTTTGAGATAGGAAGTTGCCAGTTTGAGGCCAGCTTGAGCTTGACTGGGGATATGACTTAGACTCTGTGTGCTGGCTCGGATCCCCCCTGGCCCCCGGGGCTTGGTGCCGGCCCTGGTTTCTTGTTGTGCACGTCAAAGAGGCCAGCTCCCAAGGCCTTGAAAGATTTGTGGTGTCTGTTTTCATATTCAGCCTATAATGGTCATGTGGGGACACCCTGACCTGCTTGGGTCTGATAAGGTTCCTGGTTGAAGGCTCATTATGAGTCGACATGAACCACCTGTTTTCCCCTCCTCCTTGCTCCCGCCTACTAGTGGCTTTCTATTCTATCTGAAAGAAATATATAAGTATGAGCTGAGATAATAAAGTCAGATTCCCCCTGGATGAAGGACCTCGGACTCCTGTGTCTTTTTAATCCCGACGTCTCCCGCCGGACTCGGCCCATTCGCCGAACGCGTGCGGCATCTGTGTTCAGTTCCCAGTACTAAAATAAATAAATAAATAAATACATAAATATTAGAAAATATATAGACATTAAAGGGGTTTTAATTTTTTGGCACTATTGAATCCAGGGGCCCTCTACCTCTGAGCCACATCCCAGACCTTTTATTTTTTTAATTTTGAGACAGGGTCTTACTAAGTTGCTTAGAGTCTTGTTAAGTTGCCAAAACTAGTTTTGAAGTTGGGATCCTCCTGCCTCAGCCTCCTGAACTGCTGGGATTACTGGTGTGCACCATTGCACCTGATAAGAGTTGTTAAAAGTAAGCATTCACGTTTCCACCAATCACAATGAACAACTGCTAACACATTTAATATTTGCTTTAAGATTTCTTTCTTTTTTTTTTAAATGGGTAATATTACGGCTAAAATTAAAATCTACTTTCTCTTTTCTTATCCACAAGTTCATTCACCTCCCCACACACCTCCATTCAAATAAGACATCACCCATATTCATTGTCCAGCCATTAAGAAAGGAATCAACAGGGATTCTTTTCCTTAAAGGGGATCACCCAGAAGTTGCACAAATCATTTCTTGTATCTTATTGCCATTCCCTATCCAGGCACAGTGGTGCAAACCTATAATTCCAGCAACTCAGGAGGCTGGTAACAGGAGGATCATAAATCCAAGGTTAGCCTCAACAACTTAGTAAGAGCCTGTTTCAAAATAAAAGGGAAAAAAAGCAGGGGATGCTGGGGATATAGTTCGTTGGTAAAATGCCTCTGGATTCAATTCCCAGTATCCCCCCCAATTTTTTAAAATAAATAAAATTCCATTCCCTGACAAAAGAAAACAAAACAACATCAAAATTATAATCTCTGGCCTCCTCTTGGAAAACCCTATTCTTTATTCCCTTTTTTTTTTTTTTTTTTGTACCAGGGATTGAACAGTGGGGTGCTTAACCAATTGAGCCACATTCACAGCCCTTTTCATTTTTTATTTTAGTATCTCACTGAGTTGCTTAGGGCCTTGCCAAATTGCCAAGACTGGCTTTAAACTTGCAATCCTCTGGCCTCAGTCTCCTGAGATGCTAGGATTGCAGGTGTACATCACTGGGCCCAGCAGAGAACCCTATTCTTCCTTTCCTTTCTTTCTTTCTTTTTCTGTGCTAGGGATCTAACCCAGAACCTGGAGCATACTAGGCAAGTGCTCTATCACTGAGCTATTCCTAGCCCTCCCATTATTCTTTTTTTCCTTCTTTCTTTGTAGCACTTACTATTAACCAACTACTATTTCTATTATATTGTCTGTCTCCCCTCAAGGCAATGTAAGAGCTATGGAAGTAGAGATTGTATTTTTTTGCTCACAGCTCTTTCCTCAGAACTGGGAACAGTGTCTATTATAACCACAAAATAACTGTTAAGTGAATGAACTTCAGACCAAGACTAATAATAAGTAAATAAGATTGGGTTAGACCATATCCCAGCACAGTGACATTATGAGGTAGTCACACTTGAATAATCAGATTTTCCGAATTTCAAGCCTGGGAAAGTAGCTCAGGGGTCGCATGCTTGCCTAGCATGCATGAGGCTCTGAGTTCAATTCCCATTACCGCCAAAAAGATTTTCCACATTCCTTTTTGACCTGTACTTTAGGTGTTTTTCAGTGCCATAGTCAAGAGCAAAGATGGAAGAACAGCAGCTATTGCCAGAAGATGTGTTTGGATGAGTTAACATAAAAAACACTGTGGGGAGCCACCCTGGAGCTATTTGAGCATCTTCACTTGGCCTTGGAGCCAAGGAGGTTTTGGTATGGTATTGCAAGCTATTTTGTGGCTCCTCCCTCTTAATGGATTGTGCAATGCATGTGACCTCTGTCTTCAGTCAGCTAGGTCTCCTAGCTCTGGAGTTGGGTATGACCCATTGGGAACTGGACAGCCTACATCCTACCTTAATTGGCTAAGAACATTCCGTAGAAAGCCTTTAAAGTTCTCCCATATAAATAAAGCTCTCTTTTCAGCATAGAAGCTTGACCCTTAAGGTTAAAGCTGTCCTGCCCCTGCTCTTTAAAACTATTTTCTGTGTCATGTGATTTTTCACTGTATTTTCTCAGCCAACCCACTCCACACAGGGGACCCAGCTTCTGTTGCCTGCACAGGCTGTGGGCAAGAAAAGACCTCTTTCCTTTGAGTAGGAAAATTGCCCTAAGATATATTATTAAGTCAAAAAAGCAAGCTGTAGAACAGTACAACCTGTACATCATTCATTTGATTAACACAGACACACAATACAAACCAACATATTACTATAGATGTATATATTTGCAAGATCATGCATGAATCTGGAAGGACATGCATCAACAGTGGCTGACTCTGGAAGGCATCCAGGCTCAGGAAGAGCAAGTGGACAAAGGGAACTTTAGTACTAATTGTATTGTCAGGATATTTACACTCAAGAATGTTTTCATATTTAGTTTCTAAAGCATTATTTTCCTCATAGATATCAAACATCATAATGAAAGCATGTGGAAGTTTAAATATTATGTAGACAACTTAGAAGGAAAATGCTTTGAAGATACAAGAAGCACACACACACCTGAGAAGAGCTAAGGGAGTTCCATATTTAAGTCCTGAGGCTGACAGACAGTGGCTTTTTTTTTGACAACTTCACATGCATGTTGTGTGTGAGTGTGTGTGTGTGTGTGTCTGATTTTGATCTGAAAAATTGACCCATAAATTTCTTGCTACAAAGGGCAACAAGTATTTCTTAGGAAGTAGTGAAGAATGGGTGGATAAATGCTTGTCAACTTGCTGCGGGAGGAAGATAGCTTATCTTCTACTTTCCACTTTTTCAAATAAAGAGCACACTGGAGTGGGAATTAGAGATAACATAATTTGGAGAGTTTATGAATTTCTTTTTATTACTCTATGCCTTGGTTGAAAATTTAGTGGTAGCAGCTTTTAGAGTTCTATGTAGCCAGTATCCTTCAAATATTTGATGAATTGGTACAAACCAAAACTGATTAAATAAGATAAGGTCAGGAGTAAGGATGGTGACAAACTAGGTGTCACCAAGTTCTACACAATCAATAGAAATGGGCTCTAAATTAGGTTGGAAGCTTTTAGCTATCAAAGCAAAAGAAGGATTAAGCTATAAAATTCACCATAATTTCTGAGTAAAAAATATTCTAGGAAACATTCTTTGGTTTCTGAAAAGGAGATATTCAGAGTTTTTCCCAGTGGCCCTCATCATATGATTATTTTCAACAAAATCTTTATAGAAGCCAGGCAAGGTGGTACATACCTCTAATTCCATTGATTTAGGAGAGGGTAAGGCAGGGAGATTGAAAGTTTGAGGCCATTCCCCACAATTTATTTAGAACGTGTCTCTAAATAAATAAATAAAAAGGGCTGGGAAGGTAATTCAGTGGTAAGTGTCCCTGGGTTCAATCCTCAGTACCACCAACAAACAAAAACAACAAAGAGCCCTATAGAAAATTTAGTAGTGAGTTTCACATGGCTTATTTCTTATTTCCTTCAATGTAGGCCTAAATTTTAATTCTGTAAAAATAATTCTGCTGTTAGGCAGAACAAAGGCATCCTGCTTCACAGTTTTCTGAGGTCTGGATTGATCCAAAGATAAAATTATTTTATGATCTGGAACAGACAACATTATTCTAGTAGTTTACCACACATACTCTTTTCATTACACAGATGTCTGCTGGAGTGTCCTGTCTCCATGATACCTGAAGAAGGTTGGCATGCATCCTCATGATGTTTATATTCTCATGTCACTGGCAGTAGGTGGGAAGGAACGGAGCATTTCATTGTCATTGTTGTCATTTTTATCATCATCATCATCATCATCATTTTGGTACCAGGGATTGATCCCAGGGGTGCTTAACCACTGAGCCACATTGCCAGCCCTTATAAAATATATATATTTTTTTTATTTAGAGACTGGGTCTTGCTAAGTTGCTTAAGGCCTCACTAAAGTGCTGAGTCTGACTTTGAACTTTCAGTCCTCCAGTCTCAGCCTCTCAAATTGCTGGATTACAGGTGTATACCACTGTACCTGGTGGAAGAAAGCATTTTATTTCACAGCAGTGCAGCTTCAGAATAACTCTGGGTGACTCTGTTCTGAAAGTGTTATCAGTCATTCACTATGACTTCTCAGAGTCTTACAACCTGTCACCAGACAAGAGATACCACCAGAAGGTCCCAAGGAGTTCCCAAAGGGGAACTCAACACAGGACAAGTGGGGTCCTTGACATATGTGATGAAAAAGAATTTCAGCCCACATCAGTAGAGGCACAGATATTTATTTAGGAAAGCAAGAAATCCACTTTCAAGGGAGAATGTGGGCCATCATGAGAGTAAGAGACAATTTTGGGGTTTTCAGGCTCTTTTCAAGAAAAGTTGGTAAAGAGTGAACATGGGAAGGTACATAAGGATGACATCAGTCTGGTTGTTCTCAGGATCCTTAGCTGATGTGGTTTCCATTATTGGATCCAGTAGATAATGATGAAAAGTACCCTAAATTATATTCTTAAAATATCAATCTATTGGTAGGCCTATTAACAGTGCACAAATATCATAAGCGAGGGAATTTATGATGATTGAACCATTGATATACATCTTCAATCTTTTTATTTTTGATTTTGAGACAGGGTCTTGCTAAATTGTCAAGGCTGGTCTCGGGTTTTCAATCCTCCTGCCTCCTGCCTCAGCCTCCCGTCCTTAGTCACTGGGATAATAGGTGTTTGCCACAGTGCCCAGCAGAGTATTTTTTTTTTTTTTATCCTTTACAGGATCTCTTTTTGAGCTGGGTGTGTTGGCACATGCCCATAATCCCAGCAGTTTGGGAGGCTGTGTCAGGAGGGTCATAAGTTCAGGCCAGCCTTGGCAAATTAGTGGGATCCTGTCTTGAAATAAAAAAGAGTTGAAGATGTAGCTAAGTAGTGAAGCACTCCCTGGGTTCAATCCCCAGTACGAAAAGAAAAAAAAATTAGGATCTCTTTGAAGTTAGAGAAATATTTGGTGCCATACCTTAGGAAATTTTGCACTGGGCTGGGGGTATAGCTCTGTGGTAGAACACAGGCTTAACATATGACATGCTAACTTAAATTGGATTTGGATAAGAATACATGAAGGATGAAAGGGGAGTTCACAGGTCCCATTCCTGGGCTTTATGGTCATGGAGGAGGCCTAGGGTGACTATATTGCATATGGTGGCTGTGGTCGGGGAAGACAAATGCTTTTATTCTTGGAGCCAAATCCTCCCCAGGTGGCCCTGATCCTGCTTATTAACCATGAGTCTGGAGTCGGGAGAGAGTGGAGAGTGAGTAGGGGCCTGTTGCTGGGATCTGATATGTGTGGTTTCAGGTCAGATCTGCGATGCTGCTGATCCTTTTTTGACATCTGTTCGCATTTACTGTTGCTTAGATACTGTGTTAGTTTCCATTACTGGGACAAAACCTGAGATAATCACCTTATGGGGAGAAAAGGTTTATTTTGGCTCGTATTTTTAGCATTTTCAGACTGTGATCAGTTGGCCCCCTTGCTTTGGGGCCTGTGATGAGGCAGCCCTCCATGGTGGGGGAACATGTGGGAGAGCACATCTGTGCCCCTCACGGTGGGGAAGCAAGAGAGAGAGGAAGATAAGTTTGGGGCCTCACTATCCCCTTTACAGGCACCCCCCTCCCCAGGGAACAGAAGAACTCCCAGTAGGCCCTACCTCTTTCCAATAATGGCAAGCTGGGGGCTAAGCCTTTAATATGTTGGCTTGCAGTGGGTGGGGGTGGGGCAGTATTTAAGATCCAAACTGTAGCAGAGAGCTTCCTACAAAGTATTTGACCTAGGGAGAGATTTTGAAAGTCTTGGTATTTCCAAAGCATTTTTTGGCCAAGGAGCTCAAATGACCCATACTCTTAGGGAACAAAAAGTACTACTTCCTTTCCCAGAAGCCTTATGAGGTTTAGGAACCAAGAATGGTAGCTACAGCAAATCCCATTAGGTGAATATTTCTTTGAGGGACTCTGGAATCTCAGAGTTAATAGGATCAAAAAATTTAAAGAGAAATTCTAATGGTTAGTTTTCATTTCCATGAGGTTATTTAATGAAAAATAGGCTAATTTATGCTTTAAAGTGATATTAGAGCCTATGGCTGAGCTCAGTGGCATACGCCTATCATCCCAGCAGCTCTGGAGGCTGAGGCAGGAGGATCATGAGTTCAAAGCCAGCCTCAGCAAAAGCAAGGCACTAAGCAACTCAGTGAGACCCTGTAAAAAAAAAAAATACAAAATAGGGCTGGGGATGTGGCTCAGTGGCTGAGTGCCCCTGATTTCAATCCCTAGTACCCCCACCAAAAAAATTTAAAAAATAAAGTGATATTAGAGCCCATAGCTCAAAATTCATTAGTATGAAGGAAGAGATGGAGGCTATTTTATTTACTTTTTAATCTCTGACCTCTGTTCTTCCCAGACTGTCATTAGTGAGGTTTTCTTCAATTCCCATCTTGGGCCCATTCATTGGGATTGAACTCAGCAGTCAGCAACCATGGGTATTCTTAGGTTCCATGGGGTAGACCTGTAGGTGCTAAGTCACTCCCAGACCAACGTGTTGGTGGTAGAGTCACCACAGTCCAGTCTCTCTTCCAGTCAAGAACAAGCAAGCTGATGAGTCAGGTCTAATTTAATTTCATGGATAATTAATGAGTGGAAAGGACTACAATTCCAGTTCTACATGTTGGTATGCATTCTTTAATTCTATCATAAGTATGGGATGGTTCCCTCAAGGAGAATCTGAGCAATAGAAGGGACTTTTGATTCCTTATGCATTTTAGAAATTAAAGCATAATAGCAAAGCAAATAAACAAGAGATTAAGAATAATATGCTTATAAAAAGTGCTTTCATTATAAAGGTAGAGCCCAATATTTTTTCACAAACTGAATTCATGCAACCAGCATCCAGAATCCTGAGATTACTACTGGCACCTTAGGTGACCCCCTTTTTGCTCCTAAAAGGAACTTTGAAAGGATATTTTACACATTTATCTGCTGTTAAGTGGGCTATGCCTAAATTTACCTGCATGCATGGATAGATGCTCTCTTTTAAAATTTATTTTGAGATAGACCCACACCTACTTAGTTTTATGCAAATGCATTAATGCCATTGATAATATATGCTTTTCTGTGTTAGTAGAACATTTTTTTTCTTTTTTTAAGCTGGCTCCCTTCTACCTCTCCTTCATGCACACTAATCTCACTACTTTGCACATTTTTGTAATCATTCAGGACAAGGAATAAAACAGTTTGTGTCACCCCAGAAGCTGCCTCCTGTGCCCCATTCCACTAAGCATATGTCCTATCTTTCTATATGAACCATACTCCCAGGGAAACCAAGGAAAATGCAGGGAATCATCTTTTAACAAAAGATGACCAATTAATAACTTTTATTTATTTATTGGGATACAATGAACTTTATTGATGGTATGTGAACTAAGGCTCCCTAAGCCCCTCCCCTTCTTCAGGAGGTCTTGGATGGAAATTGGGATGACAGGAGATTCTCAGTATGTTGAGGGACTGCCCAGAAGCTGAGGGCCTCTCTCTTCTTCTTTGTTCTTGCTGGGGCAGGTGGTCAATGAGTCCTTTCACAAGGGGCTCTGACTCCTTGGAGGCCATGTAGACCATAAGGTCGGCCACCCTGTTGCTATAGCCAAATTCATTGTAATTCCAGAAAATGAGCTTGACAAAGTAGTCATCAAGGGCAATGCCAGCCCCAGCATCGAAGGTGGAAGAGTGGTATCACTGTTAAAGTCATAGGAGATAACCTGGTTCTCTGTGTAGCCCAGGATGCCCTGCAGGGGACCTTCTGATGCATGCTTCACTATCTTCTTGATGTCATTATATTTGGCAGCTTACTCCAAGTTGACAGGTCAGATCCACATTGGGGGTGGACACATGGAAAGCCATGCCAGTGAGCTTCCCATTTGGTTCAGGCATGACCTTGCCCACAGCCTTGGCAGCACCAGTGGATGCAGGGATGATACTCTGGGCAGCCCCAGGCCATCACAATTTCTCAGAGGAGCCATCTGAGTGACAGTGATGGCATGGACTGTGGTCATGAGTCCTTCTACAATGCCAAAGTCGTCATGGATGACTTTGGCCAGAGGGAGGCTAGCAGTTGATACAGGAGGCGTTGCTGATTATCTTGAGGTAATTGTCATGCTTCTTGTGGTTTATGCCCTTCACAAATTTAGAAGCAGAAGGAGCAGAGGTGATGACTCTTTTGGCACTGCCCTTCAAATAAGCCCTGGCTTTCTCCATGTAATGAAGACAACAGTGGACTCCACAACATATTCAGCACCAGCATCACCCCATTTGATACTGGTGGGATCTTGTTCCTGAAAGATGGAGACAGACTTTCCATTGATGATAAGCTTCCCATTCTTAGCCTTGACTGTGCTATTGAATTTACCATGGGTGAAATCATACTGGAATATGTAGACCATGTAGTTGAGGTCAATGAAGGGGTCATTAATGGTGACAGTATCCACTTTGCCAGCGTTGAAAGCAGCCCTGGTGACCAGGGACCCAATAGGGCTAAATCTGTTCACCCCAACCTTCACCACCATGTCACAGATGCTGCTGACACCACATAAAACAAGAAGATGAGGCTGTCTGTTGAACAGGGAGGAGCAGAGAGCCCCAATTAGTAACTTTAAAAACAAGAAATAGGAATTTAAAATTACCAATTATAAACTAAAACAAGAAATGGTAGAATCAGAATATCACCTTTTTGTGCCTTTCAATTAATTCTATCCCTCCTTTTCTATAAAATAAACTTGATTTGATAATAGTGATTGCTTTATTACATTTTAAATTGTCCTTATCAGCCAAATTGTATCCTTAGACATCATAATTTGGTCTTATCTATTTAAAAAAAATTGGGCTTTCTTGATTTGCAGACATCCCTTCATTCCTTTGTTCTTTCTCCTCTGATTTGTCAATTAAAGAATTTAAGCCAGGTGCAGTGGCACATACCTGAAATCTCAGCATTTCAGGAGGCTGAGGCAGGAGGATCGCGTATTCAGACAGCAATTTAGTGAGGCTGTAAGCAACTTAGTGAGACCCTGTCTCAAAATTTAAAAACAATTAAAAAATGTCTGGGGATGTGGCTCAGTGGTTAAGCACACCTGAGTTCAATCCCTGGTATCCAAAAAAAAAAAGAGTCAATGAGTCAGGTCTAGGGGCTGGGGATGTGGCTCAATCGGTAGCACGCTTGCCTGGCATGCATGCGGCCTGGGTTCAATCCTTAGCAACACATACAAACAAAGATGTTGTGTCCGCCGAAAAATAAAAAGTAAATAAAAATAATTTTAAAAAGAGTCAATGAGTCAGGTCTAATTTCAGTTCATGGGTAATTAATGAGTGGAAAGGACTACAATTGCATTCTTTAATTTTATCATAAGTATTGGATGGTTCCCTCAACGAGAATCTGAGCAGTAGAAGGGACTTTTGGTTCTTTATACATTTAAAAATTAAAGCATAACACCAAACAAAGCAAATAAATAGGAGATCAAGAATAATATGCTTATAGAAAGAATTTAGATAGTTTGACCTGTCTCTCTCACAATCTGGATCATTTGACCTGTCACAATCTGGATCTGTGAGGTTCATGCTCTTCTGTCCTGTGTATTTCCTGCAAAGATCTCCTTCTAAATTCAGTGGCTTGATGAGACTCAGGTTCAGTTCACAGGTAGGGTGAATTGTTTCATTGGGAGCTTGGGATGTTTACTTTTGCTCTTATTTATTTGTTTATTCTAGAGCAATGGTAGGGCTGCTCTTACCACTGAGCTGCACCCCAAGCCCTTTTTATTTTTTGAAAGAAGATTCTCAAAGAATTGCCTGGGGCTGGAGAACATGCAATTCTCCAGCCTCAGCCTCCTGAGTCTATGGGATTACAGGCATATGCCATCTCGCCTGACTTATTTTTATACTTCTAATATCAGCAAATTACATTGTACAGGATTTTACCTCAATGCTTCTCTATTGTTCATTATTGTGTGAAGTGCATTTTCCTGAATCTTTGAAAGAAGTGGGCTTTAACTCCTCTTCCATTATTTTTGTTAGGTTTCAATACATAGCAGCTTTTGATCTGGGACTTCCTGGCTCTGCTTCCTTCCCTCACTTTTACCTGGACCTGCTGTTTCTTATGTTCCAATTTCTTCGCCTCACTGAGCTAGGCCATTCCAGTCTCTTTAATCCCACTGCAGACTCCTTACTTTGTTACATTTTGGAGTGGGCAAACCTCCTCAGGTTTCACGCTTTCCAGCAAATATTTGGGCATTTTCCTGTTTTCAGGTCTTCAGTGCAATGGTTTGGATATAGTTTGTCCCTAACATAACTTATGTTGAGGCTTAGTCCCCAAAATAACAGTGTGAGGATGAGGCGAGACCTTTAAGAGGTGTTTGGGTCACAAGGGATCTGTCCTCTTGGAGGGATTAATGCTCTCATGGGAGTTAATTCTCACTCTTGAGGAACTAGATTAGTTACCAGGAGAGTGGACTGTGATACAGTGTGGCCACCCCTCATGTTTTGTCTCTTGCATGTGACTGCTTGCCCTTCCACTTTCTGCCATACTCAAAGTAGTATAAGACCCTTGCCAGATGAGGCTGTTCCATTTTGGACTTCCCAGCCTCCAGAACCATGAGCCAAATTAAACCTCTCTTTTTAAATGAATTATTTAGTCTCATAAAATGGACGTAAGACTGATAGACACCACTTGTTCCACTCTGCCTTTTCCTGCTCAGATGCAAATCCCAGGTGGTCTGGGGCTTTCAGAAATTTGCCCTTATCTGCTTATATTCTTGTGTCATGGAGATATCTTATTTCCTAATTCTGTTGAAAGTCTCTATAGGTTTTTGGTTTGTTGTAGTTCCATTATTTTATTTGAAGATTCAGAGACATTTTAAAACTACTCCATCCCTGCCTACTGCCGTCTTTCCAAAATCTCTTTACACACACACACACACACACACACACACACACACACTCACTCACTTATTAAGGAGTGTTTCAAACAAACACTTATTAACTCATTGTTTTATGGGAAATGGTTCAATGAAAGGCATAAGCTTTAAAGGTTGTGGATGTAGCTCAGTGGTAGAGTGCTTTCTTAGCATGCTCAAGGCCTTGGGTTCAATCCCAAGCAACCCCCGTAAGTCAAAAGTATAGGCTTTAATTTGTAAGAGATCTCATTTAATTTTCTCTGAGTGATACCTAGAACATATTCTATTATTAAAACACCTGACTTATAGCCCTAATTCAAGTCACTGGGGGCAATCTGAAGAGGACCTCTGCCTGGGTGTGGTATAAATATTTGGGTCCTTAAGATTGTGTGAGCAGGGCTTAACCTGGGACCTTTAAAAACAGTACAAGAGAACTGGAGGTGCAGTTCAGTGGCAGAACACTTGTCTAGCATGCACAAGAACCTGGATTGTTAGATCCCTAGCCCCACAAATTAAAAAAAAAAAAACAAGATAAAACAAAAACTGGTACAGCCTGAATTAGTAGCTAAGGATATTTCTAAAATGATCTGCTTCTCATTGGGAATAGAGGCTAAATCAAGATTAGGAGTATAGGAGAATCTAAGGCACGTTTCTCACATTAGCTCAGTCAGAAAATGACTGATACTTGATTCCATGGAACCCATGTGACACTATTCTGTAATTAATTTCTTTCAAGTTTCTTGATTAAAAAAAAAAGAAATCTTATACCACTTTGAGAATTTGATCAAACACAAAGACTTTCTCCCCCAGGAAAATGTACATAGTCACAACAGTTTGCATACAATATTTAGTGTTTATGGACTCTCTAATGCCCATCATGGATTCTAAATGAAGAATTCCTGCACTACCATATTTGTCCAAAGCATGTCTTCACATGAATGGTGGGCATTTTCACAATAGAGAGCAAGTAAGGTGACCATCTCTTGGGCTGTCATAAGTCTAGCTAGAACTCTAAGCCATACTACAAAGATTAGTTTGCTCCTATGGAAGGCCAAGCTGACAACTGTGGGTACATAGGCTGGACCTGAAGGCAGGCTCTGTGCTATGGCGGAAGGAAAATGCCCAGCCTTATTACATAAATATTACATATTTCTGACTGATGAACAGGTGGAGGAGTCCTACTTCTCTTGCTTTCTCTTGCTTTTCTGGATTTAGTTTTTAAAATCAATCATGGTGATCTCTCTTGTTTAATTTTGGTACTGGGGTTGAACTCAAGGGTGCTCTACCATTGAGCCACATCCCCCATCTTTTTTATTGTGAGACAGGGTCTTGCTAAATTGCCCAGGCAGGTCTTGAACCTGAGATCCTCTTGCCTCAGCCTCATCAGTAGCTGGGATTACTGGCTTTCAAGGTACTCTTTATCCTCTTTGTTGGTTCAGCATTTCCACTGATGTTAATTCTCAAGGAGGTGAAGTGCACACACACAAACTGCACGTAACTCAGGAAGATGCAACTAGAAAGGCAGAATGGGCATCGATGACTTGGTGGTGCAGGTCTTGTGCGCAAGTCAGAAGCTGCCCAAATTTGTACTGGTCTTTGGCATAAGCCTCCTAATTTATCAAACAACTAAGTCACAGGGTAAGCCCATACAAAGGAACACACTGTTTCCAGTTTGTCCAGAGGATGGGCTAAAAACACTAGTTTTGTGCTCTTTCCCAATGAAAATTTTTAGAAATTTCTTTGATCTTAAATTCACAATAACGTGTGTGTAGGTGACAGTTTTCCCACATGTCTCCACTTTAGCCTTTCTGGAACCTCTTAGTTGAGATCTTCCATCTCTTTAATTCTGGGAAATTAATCTCTACTCTATCTTCAGATATCATCTCCTCTCCATATACTTCCCTTCTTCTTCTCTCTCTCTCTCTCTCTTTTTTTTTTTTTTTTTTGTGTGTGATGCTGGGGATAGAACCCAGGGCCTTGTGCATACAAGGCAAGCACTCTACCAACTGAGCTATATCCCCTGCCCCTCTTCTCTTCCTTTTATGAATCCAGTTACCTGGATGTTGAGACTCTTATTTCTATCTTCCACGATTCTCAACTTTTCTTTTTTCTTTTTTTCTTTTTTTGGTAACAGGGATTGAACCCAGGGGTGCTTAACCACTGAGCCACACCCCAGTTCTCTTTGTATTTTATTTAGAGACAGGGTATCGCCAAGTTGTTTAGGGCTTTGCTAAATTGCTGAGGCTGGCTTTGAACTTATGATCCTCCGGCCTCAGCCTCTCAAGTTGCTAGGATTACAGGCGTGTGCCACCACACCTTGCTCTTTTATCTTTTCAATGTCTTCATTCCTTCTTTCCATTAGAATTTCTCAGCTCTATTATTTCCAGTTATTCTGTTCTTAGCTTTATCAATTTTCCCCTGTATTTTGTTTTTTATTTCATTATTTATTTTCTATTCCAATTTTTCCATTGAGTCTTCTGTGCGGTTTCTTATTTTTGTGTATGCCAGTGCTGGTGAGGGTTGGGATGAGAGCGGGACCTGGAGATAAGGGAGGTGGATACATCCTAGGGTAGAAAGTCCCAAGAACGAGGATCTCACCCCAGAAACAAGCACAGAGCTTTCTCTTATTCCTTCCAGGCAGGGAACTGTGAGCTCTGGGGAGGGGAGCATCCCTTGGAGACCATCCTCCAGACTTAGAGTTTAGTGGGGAAGGTAGAGAGGCAAATCCTGGCTCTGGTCAGTCCCACCTCTTTTTCCCACATTCTTCCCTGTCCACCTCTGGCTCTGCACTGATGCTTCTCTTGAACCTGCAGACCCTACATCTGACAAGCCTCAGGTGAGGCAGCAAAAGACCGGTTATCTCAAGCAGCAGCAGGGATAGACCCTTCTCCGACTTTCTGCTTCCCTGGGCACCTTCTCTCAGCCCCACACCCCAGGGACTCCACATCCTCATCTAGAACTGTCCCCTCTCTAGACACTGGTGGTGATGCTGGGGAGGGGTCAGGAGGGACAAGTAGGAAACAGAATGTCCCACCCGAAGAGTTTCATTTATAGTTGGCTTTTGTAATCCTTTCTTTTTAACTAAACGATTTTAATTTAACACTATCATTTCTGATACCTAGCTATGTTTTGTCTGCTAAATGCTTGATGTTCAAAGAGTGGTTCTTTGGCCAGTAATCTCAGCATCACCTGGGAGCTTGCTGGAAATGTGGTGACTGCTCCCCACTGCGACCTCCTAAGTCAAAAGCTGCATTTGAATACAGTCCCAGATGATTTGTATGCTCATTACACTTTGAGAAGTCTCTTTCTACAAGATTTGCTTTTATAATTAGGAAATGATAGGGGGCATTGTTGTTTTCTTTTGGTTTTAATGGTAGAATTTCCCCAGTGACTTACCCACCCGTATTTCTGGGCTGTCAGGCAAGAAGCTAGAGACTGTTTTTCATAGAATTGCTTTTCCCTGTGCAAGTGCTGGGCTTCAGGGTGAGGACTCATTTTCCTTTCTCCTTACCACAGAGACAAAAATCCTCTTAAAACATTTACTTTTTAAATTTAAATTTAAACTTTTTGGCATTAGGGATTGAACCCAGGGGCACTTTACCACTAAATTACACTCCCAGATCCTTTTTATTTTCAATTCTGAGACAGGATCTTGCTAAGATCCTGAGGCTGGCTTTGAACTTTCAATCCTCCTGCCTCAGCCTCCCGAGTCATTGGATTATAGGCGTGCATCACCATTCCTAGCCAAAATCCTCTTAAAACATGATGTCAGCAATTCTCAAGGAAGAAATAAACCCATTAAATCAGCAGATTCTTTGATGATGCTGTTTTTATTATCATGGGGTTATGGAGACAAATGATTGCTAACATCAGAATGCTTTCTGGGGAGGAAGATAATAAGGAAGAAAGAGGGGGAAAGGGGGAAAACAGAAGTGGTGGCAGGGAGAGAATAAAAAAAGGAAAAGTACCACAGGAAATGACAAGAAGAATTTAAGTAATAAAGCCCACCCACACATCCTCTCTGGGAGTGGTTTCTGTCTTCCACAGGCCCGTGGGCATCTGCACCTGAGCTGACTTACCCTGTCCGCTCCTCTCGGTAGGAATCAAAGGGAAAGTGTTGACACTTGTCCTTCTGAAGTGGCACCCCCTTTCTCCACAGAAAAGCCCTCTTCACCATGGCTGATTTTAGGACTGTCAGCAAAAGAGTCCATTGTAGGTAAACTTCCTATTTTCATGTCGCCCTGTTTACTTGGATACTGGCCAAGAAGATACCAGCACTCCAGGTGCTGAACACCCCCTTACTAGTTTTTCACAAACGTATCCAGTATAGTACTTTGAAGAAATGTGCAAACAAGGCCTCTGGCCTTGAGCTGGGCTTCACAGAGATGTCTACATTTTTTAGATAAGTTATAAATGGGCCCATGGTCACAGCTGGCAGGGGGAAGTAAGAAAGGGGAGAAGAAGCTCTCCCTTTCTCAGATGTTGTCCTTGAAGAGTTAACTTGCCCAGAACAGTGAAAGAAAGAGCTGCTTTTATGTGAACTTCTGTAGACTGTGAACTTCTGAGCCCCTCCCCTTACATGCTGGGTATAAAACTCTGAAACTCCCTGAACTCGGGGTTCAGGGGATTGATTGATTACAGCAAAGGCTGTGCCCTCTGAACCTGGCTGCAGCCAAATAAAACTGTTTCCTGCTATCTTTGGTGCCTTGTCTTGTTTTCCCTACAGCACTTCTATTTTAGGCATACCCAACTACCTTCTAGTCTACACTGAGACAAGCATGTGGGCTCCCTACACTAGCCTGGACTTTGACTCAGGAACTCCACAAGTCTGAGCCAATTCTTTTCATGTGTAAGGAAACAGGAATGAGGTGTCTCTTTTGCAGAGAACAATATGTGCACAGCCCTAGGCTGCTTCTGTCTTGTGATTTCTTCCTTCCTTTTTGACCCTCCTCAGATGTTGGCAATCTTTCTCTCCATTCTCCTCTTCCTGGATCCAATCTTCAAATGTTGGAGAGGGTTTGGTCCTTAGAACTCTTCTCTGTGGACATGCTCTTCTTGGATAGTATCCTTCATTTCTGTGAATAAAATGGCACCTATAATGCATTTGTTATGGTTTGGATATGAGTTGTACCCCCCACTTGTGTGTTAACATAGTAATGTTCAGAGGTAAAAATGATTGTTAGACCCCTCCTAGTTTGAATGGACTGAGTACTAACTGTAGGTAGATGGAGTAGGGCTAGAGGAGGTGGGTGCCTTGCAAGGCTTTAACTTATCTGAGGCTGCTTCCTCTTGCTCTCTGTTTTCTGGCCACCATGAGCAGGGCAGTGTCCTTCTTCCACACCCTTCTATTATGATGTTCTGCTTCATCTTGGGCCCAGAGCAATAGAATCAGCTGACCATGGAATGAACCTCTAAAACTGTGAGCCAAAATGAACTTTTCCTCCTCTAAGTTGTTCTTGTCAGATATTTTGGTCACAGTAACAAAAAGCGGACTAACAGCATTTATAGGGAGTATATTTCCATTTCTAGCCTATATTTCCATTTCTGCACTTCAGAATTAGGTAAATGAAGAGTTGGCCTTTATACACATTAAGTTTGAGATGCTGGTCATTTATACTACAGTCTTCTTGGTTTTCACTTTGATGTACATTAAGTTTGATGGCATCTCAAACTCAATGTCTGCATTATTGAATTCTACCCACTCTCCTAAACTTCTTTTCCTTCCATCTCAGTTGACAACACCAGAACCCAGGTGCCATCTTTGACAGCTTTTTCTCCCATATCACCCCCGCCCCACCCACCCTCACTTCTCTCTTAAATCTGTTCACCTCTTTCCTATCTCCATCTCTATACCCTTGTCTCAGCCACTGTTCTCCCTTGCCTGAACATGAACACAGGAACTTAGTGGGGACACCAGGGACACCGCAATATCCAAACCACAACATATGTATCATAGATACTGATAAAGTTACAGAAATGAAGGCTGCTATCAAGGGAGGACAGGTACACAGAGAAGAGTTACAAGGACCATAGGTGAGGTGAGGGAAGATGGTGGTTTGGACAAGAGTGTAGATATGAAGATGGGAGAGAGGTAAACATATTTAAAATAGAAGAGCCAGGTGGGGTAGTCTGGAAGAGGAAGCTCTCATCTTGACCCTTCACTCTTGCCTCCTTATTACCCATTTAGCACCATCCTGTCAAAACACAAGAGATTGCCTAAAGTCCAGATTAAAGATTTACAAAGATATCTCACTGCACTTACATCAAAACTCAAGCTTCTTAATACTGCCTGGAAGGCAAGGTAGAGTAAAGGACACGTACTGAGCCTGGGTATTGGTGCAGGACTATTTGGGTTTACATCCTAGTTTTGCTACCCACTATCTTCAGAACTTGGGCAAAGAATTTAATCTCTCTGCATCTTGTGGAATGGTGCCTACCATTTCCTAAATACGTGTTAATCCCCATCTCTTTAATCTCATCTCCATCCACACCCTGCCCCCTCCCCCATTCATGGTTCTCCAGCCACACTGGCTCCCTCTGAATGTCTTAAACGAGAACTTATTAAGCCACCTGGACCTCTCCCGGTTTTGCATGGCTGATTTCATGTCAAATTTCTTTTCATGGCTTTAAGTTAGCTCCAGAGAGTGACTGTCCTTGACCATTCTTCCCAAAACAGGACTTTCAAAGCCTAGTTCTTTTCCTTGATAGCCCTTACATAGATGTTTATCTATTTAATACCTGTATCTGTATCCATCACTAGACTATAAACTCCACAAAGGGAGAATTTCTTGTCTTGCAAAATCCTACTGACAGAAGGGTGCTTGGTATTTCCTAAGAATTCAGTAAATAACTGTTGAAAAAAAATGTTTGAGTAAATAAGTAAATGAAGTCTGGGCATCTCCTAGGGAAGAAACTCTCTACCCAGTGGTGACCCTTTACTGAATGAGCTTTTCTTTTCAACCAAGTGTTTAGCTAGTACTGTTCTAATTACAAGGAAAAAAAAATCATTCAATCAATTTATCTATCTATATGTTAGATGCTGGGGATTGAACCCATGGCCTTGGGTATGCTAAGCAACTGTTCAACCCCAGCCAAAACAATTTTTTTTTTTTTTAACCAGGGTTGAACTCAGAGGGGTTTAACCACTGAGCAACATTTCCATCCCTTTTTATTTTTATTTTGAGACAGGGTCTAGCTAAGTTGCTGAGGTTGGCTTTGAACTTGTGATCCTCCTGCCTCAGACTACTGAGCTGCTGGGATTACAGGCCTGGGCCACCGAACCTGGCTCCAAATTCTTCATTCATTTATTTGTGTGCATTTATTAATATGACTTGATCACTATGAATTTTTTTAGGCAGCGTATAATTAACACTCATCTCCGCTTCACCGTGGCGAATTACAAAGGAGTTGGGGAGCATTCCTTGACGCCCCTACACTTGCACGCTTCCAGGGTTTGGCTGCAGTGGAGGTTTCGCCGTATGTCCAGTAGAGGGCGGTGCCGAGACGCGGCTGCCGTGCACTCAGGCGCTGAGCCGGGACCGCAGGGAAGAATAGAATGACGTTCTCCATGACGACAGTAGGAAGGATTAGCACATTCATTGGCCACTTCCCAACGGCTGGATGGCTTCACTGCCCAGCGAAATGGGGTGGTTTCCAACTCCGGCTGAGTGTTTGGGACTTGGAGAGCTTTTGAAAAAGATGGATGTCTGTTCATCACCCCTAAAGATTCAGCAGGAATCCGGCAGGCTTTGGAGCCTTTGAAGATCTTCCCTGCTGATTTTGATGATCAAGGGGCTTAAGACCCTTTGGTGAGAATTTCTTGGGGCTAAGAGCCAAAAGAAAGTAGATGTGGTTGTACTCTTAACCCTGTTGCTTTAGGTCTGTGTGACCTTTCTGTTTATGTCCCCTCACCCTCTCTTCTCCCCCCACATGCACTTAAAAAGGAAAGCAATAAAGATGCCCAACCTTGTAAGGTTAGTACGAAAGGGTATCCGGTGTAAAGCTGCTCACAATAAGTGTGCAAAGCAAGTTAGACACTGTTCTGAATCAAAGGCAGAGGAGGGCTTCCAGTGTGTCACCTGGGCTTTCTGCCCACTATCCTGTGGAGGAGGACACTGTCCAATCTAGTCATTTGGGAACTGACAACAAAATTTAGTTCAGGGGCTCCTGGCTATCTCTGCCTCTTTTCCTCTAGGAGGCAGGCAAGAACAGTTGAGAGGAAGTGGAGGAGGTTTCTAATCAGAAGGGATTTCATACAACTCCCAGTGTACTTACTATATTTCTTAAATGGGGAAACTGAATTCAGAGCCATGGAGTGATCTCACCACTACACTCCTCTGCCTTGGAAAGGTGGGGTGATGAATCTATTTGAATCTTTTTCTTGTCCTCTAGAGGAAAATAATGGTGGCTTTCTTGAAAAAGCAGTGTTTCCTGCTCTCTGACTTTGGGGTCATTATCACTACCTTATCTGACCAGCAACAACAACAGCAAAAGGATAATAGTAACTGTAATAATAATTGATGCCATTGTTAAAGTGCCTGGCACTCTGCAAGGACTTGGGTACATCATCTCACTCAAACCTCACCTTTTCCTATCCATTCACTCATCAATATTAAGGGTTCTAAGCACTAGGGATGCTGCCAGGAGCAAAGAGGTATTCTAGTGGAGAGAAAATGACAATCACAATTATACAAATAAATAATTTTGGATAGGGGCAAGAACTTTGAGATGTGCTAGTGTTTGGGAATAAGGCTGTTGTGCCTTTCCAAGGAGGTGAGATTTGAGTGGAGACCTGCACAAAGAAAGTGCCAACTGCACCAAGATCTGGGAGGAAAGCTTTCTGGGGAGAGGAAAAGGCTAGTCATCAAAAGCCCCAAGGTGGGGCTGGGGATGTGGCTCAAGGGGTAGCGCACTCGCCTGGCATGCGTGCCGCCTGGGTTCGATCCTCAGCACCACATACAAACAAAGATGTTGTGTCCACCGAAAACTAAAAAATAAATATTAAAAAAATTCTCTCTCTCTCTCTCTCTCTCTCTCTTAAAAAAAAAAAAAAAAAAACCCAAGGAATGAATTTGGTGCATTCAGAGGAACTGGAAGGAAGCTGGTAGAGCTGGGAAATGGTGAGAGAGGGAGGCTCAAAATGCAGCTGGAAACAGCTGGAGAGGAGGAGGAGGAGGAGGAGGAGCAGATTTAAGCTGATCAAGGCCTGTGCTGGCCTTACACTGAAATGGAGAACATTTTCCCCTACTCTTGGGAATAATGTCATGGAGGCTAATGGGCCTTGAGTGGTGGGTGGTAGTGGTGCTAGAAATTTGGGGAAAATAATCACCCAGGCTTAGGCGCTGGGCATTTATTTAACTCATTTCATATGTGAAGCACCAAAGGTAGGGCGGACTGAATGGTGGCTCCCATCTTGAATTCCTCCTGTTCAGGCATCTGTCTCTATTCCTTTTGTACCTGTGACTGTCTGCCTCTGCTCAGTGCCTTCCCAGCACCACCTTTCCACTCAGCTGATCTGGGCTCTCACCCTGGTCTCACTCCTCAGCCCCACCTCCTCTCCTCCCAGCACGGTGCTGAGCTCTCCTGGGGACTTTGCAGCAGCTTGTCAAGTTCTCAGATCTCCATTCCTATTGAAATTAGAGCCCAGTTTCCTTTTTTTGTAGAGGTCTACAGCTAGTTCATGCCTTGTCCCCTCTCCTTTTGTTTATTAAGTAACACCATCTGAGCTCATGTTTCCCCTGGTGTCCTGAGCAGCAGAACTAGTGACACAAGTTAAATTAGGATTTTATTCTAATCTGGATTTTACCAATAAATGTCACCAGCTTTGGGTTTTTAAGGAAAGAAAAGCAGAACTTCCTCCCTCTGGGACTCACTGAGTGGTCCTGTCTCTCTAGACTGGAAAAGAGTCTGGTGGGATTTGCGCCATACATCATTATGTTGACATACATGTGTGCCACGCCCTGGGGATACAATCAATGCTTTGAACTTTAGGGAATCACAGTAGACTCACAATGCCAGACACAGTGTATAGAAATGTTCCCATATGTTGCCTCATTTGATCTTCCTCATCAACCCATGAGGCTACAGGGCTTCGAGGTGTGTGTGTGTGTGTGTGTGTGTGTGTGTGTGTGTGTGTGTGGTGGGGGGATGGGCTCCTCACATGTTGCTGGCTTAGAAAAGGTGCTTTGTCCAAGGTCACACAGCTAGTTCCTGGAAGAACTGGGGCCAACTCATGTCTTTTGAATCTGTTTTTATCCCTGTGGAATCTTAATCTTTTGAACTTTAGAACAGATGGATTCAGGATGGGGCCATCTAACTGAAAGACCCCCAGACCCTCAAATCCCCCGTCCAAAAGAACTAGCGTCACACTGGCTGCAAAAGCAAGAGGCAAGTTTATTAATACACAGGCGCCTGCGGGTGCACAGCAAAACCTCAGCCGAAGCTTTGGTGAACTGGCACACCGGGCTTTGGGGTACAGATCTTTTATAGGGAAAAAGGAGTTGTTTCCCGCCTAGCACAGTAACAGGTGTCTCATTGGTCCCTTTGAATCCAACGTACAGGTCACTTAAAGGGTAAACTTGTTTTTCACTATGATAAACTTGTTTTTCACTATAGGTTCCCGAAAAACTCATCAATCTCACAGGTTTACATTGTGTTTCCTCCCTGTTCCCGCTTATGATCCCAGTTTGCTCAAGCATGTCCTGTGATGTGGTCAGGGTGCCCTTTCTAACAGGTCATGTGGTGAGCTCACCTGTTTACTGCATACTTTCTACTTTTCATAATCAAGCCTTAGGTTATGGGGCTGGGGTCTTTCATAACAAACTGTTCCATTAACTTCTCAAATCAAATTGACGTGAATTGTAAGGCCATGGCTGGGATTGGGACTTTGCAGGTAGAGTAGTTCTGTTTCCCTGCAGACTGGTGGACTTCTTGGGAGGCCAGAGGGGAAAGAGGAGGAGTGGTCACTTAGCAGGGATCACTTCTGGTGATTGCCACATGATCTTCTGTCAAACTGACCTGGTGAGGGGTAGAAAAACTATCTGAAAGTGAAACAAAACAAAAGACTCAGGAAAGGAGTCAATACTTAGAAAAAGGGTTAGTTTCTGCTTTATGGCTTCCATTCTGAAAACATGTGGCTAACATATGAGTTTGAGGAACACTAGGAGAGAAAAATAGGACTGAAAAAGCAGCTGAAGAAATAATTGTTGAAAAAAATGGGGGGTGGGGGGGACGGTACTAGAGATTGAACCCAGAGATACTTAACCAATGAGCCACATCCCCATCCCATTTTATTTAGTATTTACTCATTCTAAAATATTTTTTTAGTTGTCAATGGATCTTTATTTTAATAATTTATTTATATGTGGTGCTGAAAAACAAACCCAGTGCCTAACACATTTGAGGCAAGTGCTCAAACAACTCAATTCCTTATTTTTTATTTTGAGACATGGTCTTGCTAAGTTGCCTAGGGTCTTACTAAATTGCTAAGGTTGGCCTAGAACTTGCGATTCTCTTGCCTCAGCCTCCTAAACTGCTGGGATTACAGATGTGCACCAGGAAATGATTCATATTTGATGAAAGACATTTACAGATACTAGAAGCTGAGTAAAGGTCTAGGGATGAGGCTCAGTGGTAAAGTGGTGGCCTAGCATGTGCAAGGTTCTGAGTTCAATCCCCCATACCACCCACACAAGAAGCTGAGGAAAACAACAGAATAAATACAAAGTAAACTATGGTGAGGCACATCATAGTAGCTGTGGTCTGGATGTGGTTTGTCCCCTCAGGTTCCTGCATTGGAAGCTTGGTCCCCAGTATGTCAATGCTAAGAGGCAGTGAGACCTTTAGGAAGTGGGGCCTAGTGGGAGGTCACTAGGTCACAGGGGGCATCTCCTCAGAAGGGATTAAGGTAGTCCTTGTAGGACCCTGAGTTAGTTCTCTAGAGTGCGTTGTTTTAAAAAGAGCAAAACTGGCCCCTTCCCACTCCGTGACTTCCCATCTCTCCCTGTGACTTCTTCCTCATGTGTTACTGATACCGCTGGTGGTTGGTGGTTACCGGTGACAAGTCCTGCCTCTCCACATGTTGAAGTGTAACACTAGAGAAGCACACCGAGGCAAGCATATGAAGCAGGGTTTATTTAAAAAGGGGTAACACGGACTTCTCCCGGGAGGGAAAAAGGGGCCATAGCTGGGGATCCTAGTATCCCCAGAAGCAGGGTGTTCTGTCCTTTTTTATATGTCCTAGGCTTCCTCTGTTCTCCTGCCTTTCCCCCTTATCTCTCTCCTTGTGGAAGTGACTAGGATGCTCCATGGTGAGAAGGAGATGGTTGGGGGAAGGGCAGGATAGAGCAGCCCCAGACACATTAAAAAACAACTTTATTACTCCCTGGGACAGGTTACTTGAGCAACAGTTTGGAGGGGGGGGGGGCAAGTTCTTGATAAGCAGGAAGGGGTCTGAAGGAATTAACATTTCAATCCCTCAGGGGACAGTCTCCAATTTCCTGGACTCAAATTGGCCTCCTTGATCCGACCTGACTGGATTTACCTATCTCTACTGACTGTCTAATCCTGTCTCTTTCTTCAAATTCACTCTTCTGCCATGATGTTCTGCCTCACCTTGAGCCCCGAGGAATGGAGATTGCTGCCTATGGATTGAGACCTCTGAAACTCTGAGTCCCCAAAGAAACTTTTCCTCCTTAAAATTGTTCTTGTCAGGCCTATTAGTCACAGCAGTGAAAAGGCCTACTAAAACAGAACCCAACCTTAACACTCATCTGGGTATTCTAATCTAATTTGTCTCCCAAAGCAAAGCTCAAACAAGTTCAGAACTCAGGAAGCAACCCTCTGGTGTCCCTGTCTTCTTGTTTACTGGAATTACTGGTCCTTGAGTATTTAAATGACATTAGGTGCAACCTCTTCTATAGTAACTCAGGGGATGATTAGGGGTGGGCAGAAACTTCATTTCCACTGGTGACATCTGGCAGTGATTTCATGTGAGAGCCTAATTACAGAGCCTCTACTGTACCTGGCCTTGTCTCCAGTAATAGTCAATTTGAATTGTCAACTTGATTGAATGAAGAGATTAGGGGTGTATTGTTGAGGGTTTATCTAGGAGTGATTGGTTTTGGCGTGTGGGATAGCCAATTGAAATGGAGACCCTCCCTAAGCGTGGGCAGCACTGACCAATAGGATGATGGCTTGGTTGGAATAAAAGTTGGAAGAACAAGGAAGCAGCAGCAGATGCAAGCTCGATTCTCTTCTACTGGTTTCTTGATTGCTGCTGCCATCCTCTGAGAATATCGGACTCTGCCAGTGATTCTCCAGAGCCTTCTCAGACTAGGGGAGCACCGTTGATCTCTCTTGTTCTGGGGCTTCAGCCTCTCTCACCGCACAGCTGCTGGTTCTTCCAGCTCTCCAGCCTTCAGTCGGCCATTGTGGACTAGACAGCTTTTGGCGACAGAAGCCAGCCTAGTAAGTCCCCTTTTTAATTATTTATTTAAAAATATTTTTAGTTATAAATGGACACTGAAATGAAAGTGACCACAACACTCAGAAGAGATCTTTATTGCAGCAGTGGGGAGGAGGAGGGGAGAGAGAGAGAGAGAGAGAGAGAGAGAGAGAGAGAGAGAGAGAGAGAGAGAGAGAGAGAAAGAAAGCAGAGAAGAGAGAGCAAGAGAGAGAGAGAGAGCAAGAGAGAGGGGCCCAGCAGGAGGGAGTTTTTAGCTAAAATCTAATGGTGTCTTTGAGTCTGCAAGCTGCCTTGTTGGCCTAGTGATTGGATCACACAGTAGTTGCTAAGGGTGTCATCTTCTGCCTTCAGGCAGATGGGGCAGGGGTCAGATGTGGGTTTTCATTGCAACAGACGGGTGGGGGGTCCAGTTTTCGGCCTTGAGTGGGGTTGAGTGTTCAGACTTGACGCCAACAGGTGATAAAGGACCAGAGGTGGGGGGTTTGAGTGCCCGGGTTATGCTGCAGCTAACATTCATTCAGCCCACCCTGCAGACAACTTAGTTCAGCCTGCCCTGCACCTAACAGACCCCAAATCCACAATATATTTTATTTTATTATTTTTAAATTTTATTATTTTTAAATTTTGTTTTTTAAATACATGACAACAGTGGAATGCATTACAATCCTTATTACACATATACAGCACAATTTTTCATATCTCTTTATATAAAGTATGTTCATGCCAATTTATTCCATTATACATGTTCCTCTTAATACACATATATACCACGATTTTTCATATCTCTGTATGTTGGCACCAAATTCAAATCTTCATTCATGTATTTTGAATAATGATGGCCATAACATTCCACCATCCTTGCTAATCCTCTTCCTCCTCCCTTTCCCTCCCACCCCTCTTCCCTATCTAGAAATAATCTAATCCTTCCATGCTCTCCCTCACTATCCCGCTTTGAGTCACCCCCCTTATATCAGAGAAAACATTTGACATTTGTTTTTTTGGGATTGGCTAATTTCACTTAGCATTAGCTTCTTTAACGCCATCCATTTACCTGCAAATGCCATGATTTTCTTCTTTTTTAGTGCTGAGTAATATTTCATTGTATATAATTGTCACTTTTTTAATCCATTCATCCACTGAAGGACATCTAGGTTGGCTCCACAGTTTAGGTATTATGAATTGTGCTGCTATAAACATTGATGTGTCTGTGTCCCTGTGTCTGTGTCTGATATGCTGTTTTAGGTCCTTTGGGTATAGTCGGAGAAGAGGAATAGCTGGGTCAAATGGTGGTTCCATTCCCAGATTTCCAAGGAATCTCCATACTGCTTTCCAAATTGGCTGCACCAGTTTGCAGTCCCACCAGCAGTGTATGAGTGTACCTTTTCCCCCACATTCTCCCCAACACTTGTTGTTTGTTTTCATAATAGCTGCCATTCTGACTGGAGTGAGATGATATCTTAGAGTAGTTTTGATTTGCATTTCTCTGATTTCTAGAGATGATGAGCATTTTTTCATATATTTGTTGATTGATTGTATATCCTCTTCTGAGAAGTATCTGTTCAGGTTCTTGGTCCATTTATTGATTGAATTATTTGGTTTTTTTTTGGTGCTTGAGCTTGTTGATTTCTTTTTATACCCTAGAGATTAGTGCTCTATCTGATGTATGAGGGGTAAAAATTTACTCCCAGGATGTAGGCTGTCTGTTCACCTCACAGATTGTTTCTTTTGCTCGGAAGAAACTTTTTAGTTTGATTCCATCCCATTTTGATTCTTGGTTTTAATTCTTGCTATATAAGAGTCTTATTAAGGAAGTTGGGCCTAATCCCACGTGATGGAGATGGGCCTACTTTTTCTTCTATTAGACACAGAGTCTCTGGTTTAATTCCTAGATCCCTGATCCATTTTGAGTTAACTTTTATGCATGTTGAGAGATAGGGATTCAATTTCATTTTGATGCATCTGGATTTCCAGTTTTCCCAGCACCATTTGTTGAAGATGCTATCTTTTCTCCAGTGCATGTTTTTGGCATCTTTGTTTAATATAAGATAGTTGTAATTTTGTGGGTTAATCTCTGTCCTCTATTCTGTACCATTGGTCTACTAGCCTTTTGGTGCCAGTACCATGCTATTTTTGATACTATTGCTCTGTAGTATAGTTTAAGGTCTGGTATAGCGATACCATCTGTTTCACTCTTACTGCTTACAATTGCTTTAACTATTCTGGGTCTCTTATTTTTCCTGATGAATTTCATGATTGCTTTTTCTATTTCTATGAGGAATGCCATAGATGATCGGAATTGCATTAAATCTGTACAGTGCTTTTTGGTAGTACGGTCATTTTGATAATATTAATCCTGCCTATCCATGAGCAAGGTAGATCTTTCCATCTTCTAAGGTCTTTTTTGATTTCTCTCTTTAGGGTTCTGTAGTTTTCACTGTATAGATTCTTCACTTCTTTTGTTGATTCCCAAGTGTCTTATTTTTTTTTTTTGAGGATATTGTGAATGGGGTAATTTTCCTCATTTCCTTCTCAGAGGAGTTGTCACTGATATACAGAAATGCCTTATTTTTAAAAATTTTTTATGTGGTGCTGAGGATCGAACCGAGTGCCTCACATGTGCTTGGCAAGTGCTCTACTACTGAGCCACAACCCCAGCCTGTGTCCCTTTTTTATAATTATACTTCCTGTTGATTCTGTTCCTCTAGAGAACCCTGACTAATACCTCTCCCATCCCTTCAGTCTCAGCCACACTGGTCTCCTAGCTGTTCCTCATACAGCCCAAGCGCTCTAGCTTCAGGGCCATTGCATTTCCCAGCGCCCATTTCTCAATTCTTAGAAACTGAGTGTTGCCTCTGCTCTCACCCAGCTTGTGCTCTCATTTCATTCAGTCTCCTCTCAGTCACACCTTTCCCTGGCCACCCATCCAACACAGCACCCCCGCCATCATTCTCTTTCTTTTTTACCTTGCTTTCTTTTTTCTCTTTGATGAGGTCTTGCTAGATTGCCCAGACTCCCAAGTAGCTGGAGTTGCAGGTCCATGCCACACAACTAGCTTTATTTTTCTTTATAACAAGTCTCACTGGGCAATATTTACTTACATGTTTGTTTATTACCTCTCTCTTCCTAAGTAAGGGGCAAAGTCCAAGAGGAAAAGAGCTTTGATTTATTCATTGTTGCATGGATTGTGCCTACTATAGTAGCTGGCATAAAAATGAAATTAATAAATATGCATTGGTTGTATAATTTGTCTAAAAGAATATATTTTTTGAGACTATAACTAACTGGGTAACCTACCTTAGAGCTAGGCTTTCACCACACTTTTTTTCCATTCTATATATTTAAATTGATTTAAATCAAGAATAAGATTATGAGATTAAAGTTGTGAGGAAATAAGACCTAGACAGTAGGGTAATCTGCTGATCTGCATTCAATTTATATTCTTGGTACATAATGAGTTTTCTGAATTCATAAAATAAGGGCATAAAGAAGATTAAGAATGATATCAATTGTGTTAAGCACTAATTTTATATTAGGAACTTGGAAAATTGCTTCTTCAGAACCAGATGGGTATAGTTAGCACAAAAGGAAGTACAGATTGGGTAAAATAAAGAGCTTATCAAGATAAAATTGGGGCATCTGACTTCTAAATTGGTCAAATTATGTTGGTAATTACTAAGTCTTTGTTTTATGTCATGATGACCAGAGACCATTAAGCACTGTTGAAGACTTCACTTATTGAAATACTGAGAGAATGGGATAGGACATTGTCTAGGTTTGTTAAGAACTGTGTCATACGCTGGACTTTTCATATTTACATAAGGGCCTTTCACCGAGGTGAAACATAACTGAGAAGTCATTAAGAGAGAATGCTCTGTCACATTTGGGAGTGATGTATGGGTGCAAAAGGATTCTGTGTACGGTAGGGTTTGGATAATGGCCCCAAGAATGTCAAGGTACTAATTCCTGGAACCTATAAATGCTAACTTATATGGCAAAAGAAACTTTGCAGGTGGCATTAGGTTAGGGATCTTGAGACTTGAGATCATCCTAAATTATCTGGGTGGGCCCTAATCATAACCACAAGGGTCCTGAGGGGTAAGAGAAGAATAATACAAGTGGAAGAAATGATTTACAGTAGAGGGGGTAGAGAGAGAAGAGGGGAGGGGAGTGGAGGAGAGGGGGGATAGTAGAGAATAGGATAGACAGCAGAATACATCAGACACTAGAATGGCAATATGTAAATCAATGGAAGTGTAACTGATGTGATACAGCAATCTGTATAAGGGGTAAAAATGGGAGTTCATAACCCACTTGAATCAAAATGTGAAATATGATATATTAAGAACTATGTAATGTTTTGAACGACCAACAATAAAAAAAAAAGAGGGAGGTAGAGGAGACTTGACAATAGGAGAGGAGAAGACAATGTGATGATAACAAAGATCAGATGGGACACCTGGAAGGAGCCACAAGCCCAGGAATAAAGGTATCACTAGAAGTTGAAAAGAACAGAGACATTCTCCTTGCAAAGCCTCCAGAAGGAACCAGCTCTGCCAACACCTTGGTTTTAACTCAGTGAAATTGATTTCAGATTTCTGACTTACAGAACTGGAAGAGACATTGTTATGTTTATACTAAGTAACTAGACACCTGATAACCTGTTACAGCAGCAATAGGAAACTAATACATGTATTTTCTGGGAATACTTTGCTTCCAAGGAGTGGATACCAGAGCATCTGAATTGGAAGCAAGCTTCTTAGCTGTGACACCCATGCACACTGGCTGCTGCCTTCACCTTGTTTCCCAGAAAGCAGGATGTTTGGCAAAGGATAGGATGCTAACATCTTTATGAGGGGTGCAAATCTGGGATAGTAAGGTGAGAAAAAAGGGGAAGTGAAGTAAGAAAAGTTGCCTAAATTATTGACTCTAAGATATGTTGCTTCCCTGGCCACTAATTTTTTTTTCTTCTTTATTTTTCTGGGGATTGATCCATCCGAGAGTGCTTTACCACATTCCCAGCCCATTTTATCTTGAGACAGGATCTCACTAAGTAGCTTAGGGTCTTGCTAAGTTGCTGACGCTGGCATTGAACTTGTGATCCTCCTGTCTCAACCTCCAGAGTTGCTGAGGTTTTAGGTGTGTGCCACTGTGCTTGGCTCCACTGATTCTTTATGAAAATAAAGAAAGGAAAAAATAGTATGCTGAGGGACACAGGGAATTTTGACAAGGGAAAGTTATGCATATTTTTCTGGCTTAATTTTTCTGACATGTTGTTTATCCTGGGCTTTGGGGCGGGGCGTTGTAGGTTTTGACAAATTGTGAATGTGATTACACACCCTTAAGTACCTTAAGTATTCTATAGCAATGGAAAATTAAATAGGCTTAAAGAAGATTTTAAAGTGGTTAATAATGAGACTAGAAAAATCAAATATTACAATTTGAGAAGACTAGACCATTCCATTTTCCCTTGCAGTTAGTGTGTACTAAAAATGAATAAACAAATTTTCAAAAAGGAAAATTCAACCTTGAGGTGCATTTCTGTAATCGAGAAATATAGCAGAAAGTAAATAAAAACATCCTAATTCTCTAAAACAAAGCAAAAGTCGTAAAAGACAAAATAACTAAAATGATGCAAGAAGGAAACTATCCATTTATGTGAGTGTAGACACACACACACATGCAGTAGTTTAATTGTAATTTGTCCTGAGACTATGTGACAGATTATAGAGAGAGTCTACAGACAAAACATCTTCACCAAGTCGTTTTTCCATTCTTCTTGGTTTGTGTTCAATGTGGCCAGCACACTCCAGAGGGTCATAAAGGGCCTGTTGAGCCTTGTTGACTTGACCTAAGGAGGTATTTCATGGAATCTTTGTGATGTCTTTTTCTTTAGAGAGGATGGCAAGAAGGTCTCTGGAGCTGCTTGGGCAGAAGAGCTCACTGGCCCTCTAGACCTTGTGAGAGGTCATTTTACGTGAATAGGGATATCTTTTCTCTAGGTTTTCTCTAGATCATCTGTAAGGTAAATGGCAAAAACTTAGAATATTTTTGCATTGGTAATTCTTGCTGACCTTGAACTCCAGTTGAATTTGAACCACTTTGTTTATATTCCAAATCACAGGTGAAATGGAGCACAGGAATTCAGCAGGAAGCATTTCCATGGGATGTTCCTTCACAGAAACATTTGATACTTTTTCTTGCATTACTTCTTTTCATTGAATTTCTTTGGATCTGTTTGTAAACTTGGTAAAGACATCATCTTCTGGTGTCTGTCTTCCTGAGCTGTCTTGCAGTGTAACATCTCCCTAGCCCTCCAGAGATAGACTCCTGGGCATGGGCAGGGAGAAGTGCTTAAAGGCCCCTGGATGGACTAGAAATTTGTGATTCTTCTTAAGGTACAGTAGAGAGGTTTAAAGGGTTCTAGCTTTAAAAGATGCAGATAGTTCAATTAGAACATTGTACTGATTAACTCCATTTCTTTTTACAAATGAAAAAAATTTTAAGATCCCAAGCCAAGAAACACATCATGATGTCCCTTGGTGAAAAATCTCTGGTTGGCCACCTCTGAATGTTAATCATAACCACGTTCTGCCCTCAGGAGAGAGCTGGTGGTTGGTCGTGGCCCAGAATGCTTTTTTTTTTTTTTTTTTTAAAGAGAGAGTGAGAGAGAATTTTTTAATATTTATTTTTTAGTTCTCGGCGGACACAACATCTTTGTTGGTATGTGGTGCTGAGGATCGAACCCGGGCCGCACGCATGCCAGGCGAGTGCGCTACCGCTTGAGCCACATCCCCAGCCCCCAGAATGCTTTCTGTGCTGGCTGTGGCACTCCAATAGAGCCTAGTAAATGTGGATAATGGATTACTCTGTCTATTATTGATGACAGAGCAAAGAATATCAGAATAATGGACAGTGTATTATTTTTGTGTAAGATGCATTGACAGGGATTTGTTGTAAGAGATTCGTGTACATTCTCCCCAATTTATAAAAGGGCCATGGTGACCACAATGCTGTATGACTGACCAGAAATCAGGAGGACCTGAGTCCTAGCTGCCTCCCCATTAAGCATTTGGCTCTAGTCACATGGCCTCCCTGTTGGACCTTCAAGGGCCAGCTCATTCTTGACTGAGGGATTTGCACCTGTGTTCTTCTCCCTCCAGTGTCCACCCGCTTAACTCCCACAGACATACTATGACTGGTTCCTTTACTTCTGTAACATTTTCACTCAAAAATCTTGGTCTTCCCTGGCTACCCTATGGAAAATGCCCAGCTTTCCATACTGGCCACAAGCGATTACATGAACACTTTGTATAAGCTGTCATTATGTTTAATTCTTTGCATGTTCTTACTAGAATACTCTTCTATTTTACTGATTTGTCTCCTTAACTGTCTCCGTCACTAGACTGTAAGCCTCAAGGCAGATATGTTGCTTGTTTTGTTCATTGTTTTATCTCCAACTCCTAGAAGAGTGCTGGGCTCATAGCTGGTCCTCAAATGTTGAGAGAATGAATGGCATGCTGTGATGGTTTAGATGTAGTGTCCCCCAAAAGTTCACATGTAAGACTATGTAAGAAGGCTGGAGGAGAAATGATTGGGTTATAGTCTTAACCTAGTCAGTGAATTTATCACAGATGGGATAAACTGAGTGGTGGCTGGAGGCAGGTGGGGCGTGGCTGGAGGAAGTAATTCACTGGGGGCATGGTTAGGGGGTATATATTTTCTATCTGGAGAATGGAGTTTCTTTATCTCTCAGTTCCTGATGTTCATGGGAGCTGCTTCTCTCTGCCATACCCTTTTGCCATGATGTTCCGACTTACCTTGAACTCTGAGGAATGGAGCCAGACTTCTATGGACTAATAAGGCTTCTGGAACTATGAGCTCTTAAATAAACCTTTCCTTTTCTACAATTGTGCTAGTTGGGCCTTTTAGTTACAGCAGAAAAATAGCTGACAAATAAATATACCTGCCAAGAAGCTGGCCAGCCTTTTTGGAGAGAGTTTGGGGAGGTAGCCTGCGAGGATTGATCACTTCTAAGCTGAGACCTAGAAAGCCAGGTTTCTCTACCTGGAAATGCAAGTTTCCCTCTTGGAACTGGGAATTCCTTTCACCCCTATCAGGCACTCTACTTCAAGACATAAAAATAGAAAGCAGAAATCTTTCTGGACTTCCTCTACTCTGTTGGATGATAGTGCCGACAGGCAGTTTTCTCTATCTGCTATGGTAGTGATTTGCTCATGTGGCAAAGTAAAATGAAATTTAAACTAAGTAAAATTTAAATCCTGTTCCTTATTCACATTAGCTACATTCTAAGTGCTCAGCTAACATATGTAACAGGTGGCTACTATGGTGGAAAGCACAGATATAGAATATTTCCAGAAAGTTCTATTTGGATAATCTCATTTTAGAATATTTCCCTCCTATATTTTCCATGTCATTAACTTTTCATGATAGAAGAACAGTTACTGCTTAGAGCAGGATTTCTCTAATTTAGTGCTGTTGCCTTTCTTGTTGGGGGATGTCCTGTGCCTTGTAGGATATTTAGCAGCATTTGGCAGTAGGAGCCCCCAGTAATGACAACTGAAAATGTCTCCTGCTATTTCTAAACGTTCTTTGAAGAATGAGAGTCACTAGTTTAGGAAACTTTGTTCTGTTTTAATTAAAGGTATTAGGAAACCAGAAGAGATGAGCATAATTTATTCTGTATAGGTATAACACTTGTATGTTTGATGAATGGGTGAACAGATGTTGAGATGTTAGGAGCTTTAGATGTTAGAGGAAGATGAATTCCATCAGGAAAATTTATTGGCCCTCCTTTCCTTGTTTCTCTTCCAGTCTTGCCAAGTTTGATCAGGAATTAGAGTGCAGAATCAAGAACATATTAATTAGCTCCAGCTATGGCTGTCAAGCCCTGTACCTCCTCTGCTGCACTTGGTGGAGGGAAGGGGAGGAGCTGATGCCTCTGCTTCTGCCCAAATTATCCCTCAGGCCCAGGTCACACTCAGAGCTGACTTTTAAAAGCAAACTAATATTGTAGGTTCTTACTGTTTGCACTCCTTATGTTCCATAAGGTGCCATGAACGCTTTCTGAATTCCTCTGCTTCCTCATTGGCAGTGTATCAAAGGACAGGGCATTAATGCAGGGAGAAATTCTCAACTTATTTTTGTGAGGATGGCATTAACAGATCATTCAACCAGAAAAGACAGTGCCAAAATAAAACACTGGAAGAAACCCGAAATTGACTGGCCAAATTCCATCATGAACTAGACATGAAAGTTTCTATATAATAAGCTATTTTTATTGACAAGTGTAGCAAAATCACATCTATGAATTAAAAACCTCTTAGAAAAATAGGAATAGATAGTGGGTTGATATATCCCTGCAATGCATGTTTAGATTTCAACCCCAGACCTAAGAAAAAGGAATTTATTTTTTAAAATGGCATTATTATGATGTATTTACCCCAAGATGGGGTCATAAGGGAATATAGGATGGGTTATTGGTTCAGTGTGACTTACTTTCTTATAAGGAGAGCAGGGTGGGATGTTGGTACTGTTGCAGTTTTGTCCTTATAAGGAGAACAGAGTGGGCTAGTGGTTCACTGGAACTTGTGCCTTTATAAAAAGAACAGGGAGAGCTCTGATTCACTATGCTTTTCATCCTTCTATGATTGTATTCTGTCTAGTTGATTTTTGTAGTGAAATATTTGAATTCCTATCCCTTTTCATTTTGGATTTGTTCTTCGTGGATTTCTCTGTGGTTCCCAGAAGGGTCCCTTTAACAGGGGAAAGAGAAATTATCTGATGTGAACATATAGCAGCATAACTTCAGTAACATGAAGAATGCTGCTTCCGTACATCTGTACTCCGTCTCACTGATGTCAGAAATGTAACAAGTGTACGCATTGTGTGCAGAGTCAAGGATGAAGTTCCTCTGAGGGCCTGTGTACTTAAGCCTGGTGAAACAACATTTTAGGCATCCTCTGGGTCGGCAGAAGATCCCATGATCTGTATTCAAATAAATATTCTCTTCTGTTCTTTGGAGCTACCCTCAGTGTGTATGATTTTGCATGTTCCTGAGATACCCTCAAAGCATCTTCCCTATTGTGTTTGTGAAAAGAATCTAGTATGTCTTTAGGGTCGATAAGATCTTCAACAATCACATCTTCTTTAGCATCAACTTTGCATGTGCATTTCTCTCCAAACTGCAAATTTCAAAAATCCTTTTGCTCTGTTTGCTGCTCCCCATTCTCACAGTAAAGTGGGCTAAAAGCTGCTAGCAATATACATGCCAGTGACTGAATGCTATGCTATCTTGAAATTTCCTCCACTCGGTTAATTAGCCCCTTGCTTTCAAATTCAGCTTAAAACAGAGTCTTAGCAAATGGGCAAAATATGATCAAGTTCTTTGACAGAAAATACACAAACGACCTCTAGTCTGATTTCACAGTCTTCATTTCTTTCTGAAACCTCATTAGCATGGTCAGCATTCCTACTGATATTCTGGTCTTCTGAGCTCCCCCCAGAATTGCTCATTAAGCTCTGCTTACTACATTCCAAAACTTTTCAGGCTTGCATCTTTAAACTGTGAAAACCATCTCCAAAGGTTTCTGATCCATGTTGTCCAGTTGTCACAGGAATGACCCCACTTCTTGGTGCCAATTTCTGTTTTTTAGCTTAATTTGGCACTAACCACACCACCCAATGAGAACAACTTAGGGATGAAAACTTTGTCCCAAACACATGCTTTTAGAGGTCACAGTCTGTAGATGGCTGAAAACATTGCTCTGGGCCCAATGTGAGGCAGCACATCATGGGCAAGGACCAAGAAAGGAAAGCTGCTCTCTTCATTGCAAAAATGAAGTAGACAGAGTGAAAGGAGACCCAGGGAAGAAGCACCCTTTCAGCTTCCACCTGCCTATAGTTAACTAACCACCCAGTTAGTCCATTGGAACTAGGAGGGTCTGATTAGGTACAGCTCTCACAATCCAGTTGTTTTGTCTTTGAATATTCCTGCATTATCACACCAGCTTTTGGGGAACACCTCATTTTTAAACCACAAGAAGTTGTAAGCCTATCTGCTCAGGATAGTGAAACCGGGGAAATGACATGTTCAAGCCCAGCTTGAACAACTTAGCAAGACCTTTTCTCACAATTAAAAGGATATGGATCTAACTCAGTGTCAGAGCACTTGCTTAAAGCATGTGATATTCTGGGTTGATGCGTTGAGTTGCCAGTATGTTGGTGGTGGGGGGGCGGAGAAAGAAAGAAAAAGGGTGAGGGGTTTTTGAGGGAATGAGTTCCATCCTCTGCCCTTCTATTATGTGAGGACACAGAACCAAAGTAGTGCTTTGACCTTGAACTTGCCAGTCTACAAAACTTGGACAAATGAATTTGTTAATAAATTGCTCAGTCTAATGTATTTGGTTACCACAGCAGGAAGGTACCCAGTCATCTGAGAATGCCTCCATTTCTTCCTGCTTTGGGATGGACACTTGTACTGGTTCTAGGATTCTTGGCTTCCAGAGTATATCTTTTATCACTTTGAATGTTTCAACACACTGTGTTTTGTGCTCTAGTGTTTCTAAGCAGAGATCTGATGAAGACCTTATGGGGAAATTATGATGAGCCCTTTCTCCCTGTCAACTTTGTAGGTGTGCCTACCATGCTCTAGAGGGCCTTAGGGAACAGAGCATTGTTATATTATAATGATGTGTGTGAGGTGCAACCATCCTTTTGACACCCATTATTCAGTGTTGGATAGAAGAAAAAGAAGTGGGATACCTTGAGTGTAGATCTGATGAGGTCTTTCAATGCCAAAGTGATTACAGACTTCTAGACTTGAAATGAGAAGTCCATTGACTACTGTACAAATTTTAATTAAAAAAAATACATGTCAGTTTCTATAACCCATTGAATTGAAAAACTTCTGGATTCCTTTCTGATTCTTACTGTGAAAGTGGCCTAAAGGGAGATGGCCAGTGTGGGTGATGTCCAGGCGTGACTGGGACATTTCTCACCAATGTGAGCAAATTTCAAACACTGGATATATATAAGAGGGTGGCTGCAGCTGGGTATTTGTCCATAAGTACAGGAAGCTCTTGGTGGTGACCTGTTGGACTCCCAGCTAGTTAGCACATTTGTTTGGTGGTTGGCGGTTGGTGGTTATGGTCTTTGGAGATTGGTTCTTTGATTTGGGTTTCTTGTTTTGTCTTTTTTTGTTTTGTTTTGTTTGTTTGTTTTGTTTTACTTATTTATTTATCTATTTATTTATTTATTTATTTATTTATTTTTTAGGTAGCATCCTTATTTGGTGTTCCTGCTTAGGATGCATAGTACTGAGACTAGTCTAGTGTCGCAGAGGCCTTATTCCTGCAAGGAGAAGGCCTTCACAGACCATTACCAGGTCTTGAAGGACATTGGATATGGATTGTTTTGTCAAGTCAAACTAGCTCGCCATCTGCGCACTGGAGCTGAGGTGGCAGTGAAAGTCATTCCAAGGAGCATGTGGAAGACTTTGGTCCTCCCTGAAATACGGGCCATGAAGACCCTGAACCACCCAAACGTGATCCAGCTCTTTCAGGTGATTGAAACCTGCAAACAGATCTACATCGTGATGGAGTACGGGGTTAGGGGAACTTTATTTGACCTCATCCTGCCTGGGGGCATGCAGGAGAATGAGGCCAAGAGACTGTTTAGGCAGATCACCTGTGGGGTGTGCTACTGCCACAAGATGCACATCTTGCATGGAGACCTGAAGCCCGAGAACATTGTGCTGGATGCCAAAGGCAACATCCGAATCATCGACTTTGGCTTAAGCACCATGTTCAAGCCTGGGCAGAAGCTGACCCAGTTTTGGGGCACTCTGGAGTACCATGCCCCTGAAATTGTGCGCAAGGAAATACACGAGGGTCCCCCAGTGGACAGCTGGAGCCTGGGTGTCATTTTGTATTTTATGTTGACTGGACACCGCCCATTTAGGGCATCCAGCAAGAAGAGGCTAAGGAAGAAGATCTTACACCCCAAGGTGAAATTTCCCCAGCCTGTCTCGGCCGAAGCACAAAGACTCTTAAAGAAAATCTTGATAGTGGACCCTAGAGCAAGGCTCTCGGTAGAGGAAATCTTGGAGGACCCATGGCTGAATCAGGGTGAGGAGAAGGCATCTTTCCATGATGTGCCCCTCCCCAACCTCTCAGACCCCACTGTACTGACAATGCTGTTCGACATGGGGTACGACCCTTATAGTACCTGGGTGTCACTGTCCCAGAAAAAGTTTGATGATGTGATGGCTTCCTATCTCATAATCCAGCAGCAGATAAGCCAGGGGGCAGGCTGCATGAAGCCTGTGAGAAGGGATCCTTCCATTTCCCCTGCCCTCCCCCAGAGGAGGGCGAGTGAGCCTGCCCTTCACACCTTCCCCTTGCCCTGTGAGCATCATCAGCCTCAGGAGGCCAAGGAGTCAGGGCAGAAGGGCTTCAGAAGGGCCAGCTGGCCTTCCATTAGTCTCCGCTTCCTGCATGAGAAGCCCCCCACTCCCAGGCTAGCCTCCCAGCATCACTCTGTGTCCGACTCACCCCAACCCTACCCATCAACAACAGACAGCCAAGTCTCCCAAGATGCCACCACAGGGCGTCCCCAGGGCCACAGGAAGGGCTGGAAGCAAGTAAGGCAGAGGATCGCTGCCTCCTTTCGTGTACTGTGCTGTAGCACATCCTCATGTGTTGGCAAAAACGAGGCTCCTACAAGGAGATTAGAATCCTATGTTACTACAGTTCAGATGGACCAAACGAAGAAACAGCCAGCCAGAGGACCTTTTGCTCTGTGGATGCTGTCATCACTATGTGGGCATTGGTCACGTGGACCCCAACAGCTGCAGGACTGAGTGCCTACTGGCTGGGCTTCTCCACATGGGGTCCAGCCAGGAACACACCTGGATCTACCTGGACATCAGGCGTCTCCCTTGCCTTCACCTGCCAGGGACATCAGATGAGACTGTTTTCCCTGGGACCGTTCCCCTGCCCTGCTCTTCTGTCCTTTCTCCCATGTTCTTGTGATGGCAGAGATATTTCTTAATAAATTTGTTTCTCTCAAATTGCATAGTCAAATTGATATTCTAAAGATTAAAAAAACGAATCAAACAAACGGGGTGGGGGGTGTCTGAGTGAGGGCTGGAGCCCACCAGGCATCCTCTCTGAGGCCTGCACCACTGTGCCTCCCTCTCCTACTCAATGTACAGAGACCTACTCGCCTTGAACCAGTGCAGATGAGGACTCACTTGCTTTAGCTTGTGTACAAGGGAACATACTCACCTTTAGCCAATGTAGATGTGGACTCAATTGCTTTGATCTAGTGCCAGTGGAGACTTGCTCCCATTAAACTAATGGATGAATATTTTGACTTAGAGCCAGTGTAGATATGAGTGACTTTGATCTGGTAGCTTTTGGCAGAAGGAATCCCTCTCTGAGGTATGTGGAGAAGAAGGTGGGTGGCAACTGTTGGAGAAATCATATCTGAGAAGACCCCAGAGAGTTCTATGACATCATCTCCTTCATACTGTTTGCTAGGAAGTCAGAGGAGGGCCAGGGGTTAGGGGTGGGCCTGCCTGCAGCAGTGACTGTGTGCCTCACCACCTGCCATGCTGCCTCATCACCCAAATCCTCCTCATGGCTCCTGCTTGTGAGAAACTAATGTGACTCCATTTTTGAGAAACCAGCCTCTACCTCAGAGCAAAGCCTGTCCAGAAAGGGAGCATGACCCTTGTCCTTGGAAAAACCCACAGAGCACTCCTAGGCACCTACCCACCCTGCTGAGTTGCTTGTCTGCAAATAATGAGAGACCTGCAGCGCCAGGTGTCCCTGACTCAGGCTAGGTGAGGACCCATAGCAACCCCCTAGTAACCACCAATCAGCATGAGACAGGGAAAATACCTGGGATGCCAGATGACCCCCCCCCCCAGTAGTTTATGGTGGTTGATAACATGTTGGGAAACCATGTAGTTTAGTACATACACCCCTCGTGGTTTAAACCAATCAGTTCAAAGGAATCTCCCTCTTGTACTAACCAATCACCCCTACCCAACTTGTTCCCGCCAGTGAATGTGCTAATCAATGTTAAGAACTGTCGTTTGATTTTCCTGCAGTATGGGATGATTTGCTGTGTGATGTTGTGACGCATAGAATATCCCCCCAAAACCTATAAAATCTCACTGAACAAAGGACCAGGACTCACTCCCTGGGACCGCTGCATTGGAAACGGTTGTGAGTCCTGGCTCGAGCTTGCAATAAAGACTCTTGTGTAATTGCATTGGATTCAGCTCCTGGAGGTCTATTGGGGTCCCATGAATCTGGCATAACAGAGGTAGCAGAGGAGGGAGCACATGGGGTTTGGGGAGTCAGATGACAGGCCATCTTATGGATGCTATTTACATAAAAGCAAAGTGTTCCCATGTGGAATTGCTCTGTTTTGGGTTCTCTTGATGCTGAAGTTTGTAAATTAAAGGGTGCCCAAATGAAGAGTGGGAATACCGTGTTGGCCAGGAGGGGAGGCTCTAACTCCTTCTGCCCGATACCTTTACAGGACTGCGCCCCCAGAGTTTATCTGGCAGTTTTTTCCTATTATTCTCTCAGTGGTCAGATATGGATACCTATAAAAAAAAGTATGTCACATGTGTCATTTTAGTAGTTTGCTATTTTGTGATAGGCCTCTAGTTGTAAGGTTATCCGATGGAAGTTTTTTAAAGAGAAACTCTTCACACATTTTTCTATAGAAAAATCCCAATGGTGGTGAATCCCCCTAAGGCAAAGCCACTTCCCAGCTTGAGGCAGGGCACAGGGTGTACAGACAGGAAATGGCCATTTTCTGACCCAACCTTGGCCTAGGGAAGGGATTGCCTAAGAGCTGTCTGAAAGATCACAATGTGCAGGAGTGTCCTGGGGAGGAAGCCCAGGCCCAGGTGACAAGTCCAGGCCCACACTGGGACAGTCACAGAGGTGTGCAGGGATCCTGGAGGACGGGAGGGGGCCAGTGTAGAGGAGGAACGCCTTTTTGCATTTTGTGTGGCTCGTTCTCGGGAGCAGAAGGACATTCCAGCCCTATTTTGTATTTCATTTAAAGACAGGGTCTCATTGAGTTGCTTATTGCTTCGCCATTGCTGAGGCTGGCTTTGGACTTCTGATCCTCCTGTCTCAGCCTTCTAAGCTGCTGGGATTATAGGTGTAGGCCACCATGGCCAGCCAAGAAAAATGGATTTTAAACAGTGTATTTTTGAATTTAAATTATTTTTTCAAGCTGATACATCAAAACATAAAAAGTATACACATGATGAGGTTTCGTGATATTTTAATACATGGGTACATTGTGAAATGTTTAGATCAGGTTGAACATATCTATTTCCTAAAACAAAATTTTTATGGTAAAAAATTCAAAATCCTCTGGCTTTTGCAGATACCCAATTCATAACTGCTATATGTAGGTGCCATGTTGTACAGGAGCACTCCAGGAGTTCTTGCTCCTATCTTAATGGTGACTTAGTACCCTTTGATCAACATTTCCACATTCCTCCTCCCCCCTACTCTCCCCAATCACTGGTAAGCACCATTCTATTTACATCTTCTATGAAATCAACTCTTCTAGATTCCATGCATTTGTGAGATCATGCAGCCTTTGTTTCATGCACCTGGCTTACTTCACTTAATAATCTCTAGTTCCATCCATGCTGTCACAAATGCCAGGGTTTCCTCCTTTTTATGGCTGAGTGGGATTCCATTGTGTATATGTACCACATTTTCTTTATTGGTTCAGCAGCTAATGGGTACTTAAATTGTTTTCATATCTTGGTTATTGTGAATAGTGCTGCACAATCATGGGACTGCCGATGTCTCTATGACACCCTGATTTTATTTCCTGTGAATATATCCCACTAGAGGGATAGTTGGATCATGTGGTAGTTATGTTTTTGAAATTTTGAGGAGCCTTCATACTATTTTCATAGTTTAGCTATTGTGAATTGAATTGTATCATCATTGATGCGGTTATATTAGTATAGTATGCTGAGACATACTATATTAATATGGGTATAGACCGAGGAGTGGGATAGCTAGGTGAAATGGTGGTTCCATTCCAAGTTTTCTAAGGAATCTCCGTACTGCTTTCCAGATTGGTTGCACCAAAATGCAGTCCCACCAGCAATGTATGAGTGTGCCTTTTCCCCCTACATCCTCGCCAACAGTTACTGTTGTTTGTCTTAATAGCTGCCATTCTTACTGGCATGAGATGAACTCTTAGAGTAGACACCGGGTGTACAGACAGGAATTTGCATTTCTTTAATTACTAGAGATGTTGAACATTTTTTCAACATCTTTTGTTTTTTCAACATTTTTTGTTGATCAATTGTATATCTTCTTCTGAGAAGTGTCTGTTCAGCTCTTTAGCTCAATTATTGATTGAGTTTTATTTATTTTTTTGGTGTTAAGTTTTTGAGTTCTTTATATATTCTGGAGATTAGTGCTCTATCTGACATGCATGTGGCAAAAATTTGCTCCCATTCTGTAGGCTCTCTTCACCTCATTGATTGTTTCTTTTGCTGAGAAGGAGCTTTTTAGTTTGATTGCATCCAATTTATTAATTCTTTTCCTTATTTCTTGTACTTTAGGAGTCTTGTTAAGGAAGTTGGGGCCTAATCTGACATAATGAAGATTTGGGCCTACATTTTCCTCTATTAGGCTCAGGGTCTCTGGTCTAATTCCTAGGTCCTTGATCCACTTTGAGTTGAATTTTGTGCATGGTGAGAGAGAGGGTTTAGTTTCATTTTGATGCATATGGATTTCCAGTTTTCCCAGCACCATTTGTTGAATAGGCTATATTGTCTCCAGTGTATGTTTTTGGCACCTTCTCCAATGTATGTCTAGTATGAGATAACTGTATTTATGTGGGTTTGTCTCTGTGTCTTCTGTTCTATACCATTGGTCTACACGTCTATTTTTGTGCCAATACCATATCATTTTTTGTTACTATAGCTTTATAGTATAAAAGATCTGGTATTGTGATGCCTGCTGCTTCATTCTTCTTGCTAAGGATTGCTTTGGTTATTCTGGGTCTCTTTTTTAAAATATTTTTTTAGTTGTTGATGGACCTTTATTTTATTTATTTGTATATGGTGCTGAGAATCGAATCCAATGCCTCCCGCATGCTAGGCAAGTGTGCTACCACTGAGCCCCAGCTCAGCTCCTCTCTTATTTTTACAAATAAATTTCATGGTTGCATTTTCTATTTCTATAAGGAATGATGTTGGAATTTTAATTTGTATCACTTTGAATCTGTATAACGCTTTGGGTAGTATGGCCATTTTGATAATATTAATTTTGCCTCTCCAAGAGCATGGGAGATCTTTCCATCTTCTAAGGTCTTTTTCAGTGTGTTTCTTTAGTGTTCTGCAGTTTCTTCTGTCTCATTGCTCTCGCTAGAGTTTCAAGGACTATGTTGAATAGAAGTGGTGAAAGAGGGCATCCCTGTGTTATTCCTGTTTTAGAGGAAGTGCTTCCAATTTTTCTCCATTTGGAATGATGTTGGCCTTGGTTTTAGCATAGATAGCTTTTACAATGTTGAGGATGTTCTTACTGTTGTCTTAATAGCTGCCATTCTGGTTTTTCTAATGTTTGGAACATGAAAGGGTACTGTGTTTTGTCAAATACATTTTCTGCATCAATTTATATAATCATGATTCTTTAAGTCTATTGATGTGATTAATTATATTTAATGATTTCTGTGTGTTGAACCAATCTTGCATTCCTGGAATGAACTCCATTTGATCATGGTGCACTATTTTTTAAGTATGTTTTTGTATGAGATTTGCCAGAATTTTATTGATAATTTTTGCATCAATGTTCATCAGGGATATTAGTCAGAAATTTTCTTTCCTTGATATGTGTCTGTCTGGTTTTGGTATCAGGATGATACTAGCTTTGTGGAATGAGTTTGGGAGGGTTTCTTCCCTTCTGTTTCATGGAATAATTTGAGGAGTACTGAGATTAATTCTTTTTTGTAGGTCTTGTAGAACTCAGCTGTGAATCTATCTGGTCCTAGGCTTTTCTTGATTGGTAGGCTTTTGGTGGCATCTTCTATTTCTTTGCTTGAAATTGATCTGTTCAAATTGTGCATGTCCTCTTGCCTCAGTTTGAGTTGATCATATGCCTCTAGAAATTTTTTAGTGTCTTCGAGGTTTCCTATTTTAATGAATTATAATTTTTCAAAATAGTTTCTATCTTCTATATTTCAATTGTGTCTGTCGTGATATTTCCTTTTTCATCACAAATTTTAGTAATTTGAGTTTTCTCCCTCCTTCTTTTCATTAGAGTGTCTAGGGTTTGTCAATTTTATATTTTTTCAAAGAACCAGCTATTTGTTTTGTCAATTTTCTGAACTTGTTTCTTTTGTTTCAATTTCATTGCTTTCCACCCTGATTTTAATTATTTTCTGTCTTCTACTATGTTGATGTTGGTTTGTTCTTCCTTTCCTTGGGCTTTTACCTATAATGTAAGGTCATTTATTTGTTGACTTTTTCTTCTTTTAATGAAAGAACTCCATGCAATGAACTTTCCTCTTAGTACTGCCTTGGCAGTGTCCCAGAGATTTGGATAAGTTGTCTTGGAATTCTCATTTATCTCTAAGAATTTTTTTTAATATCCTTCCTGATGTCTGCTGTTATCCATGCATTATTCAAAAGCATATTGTTTAGTCTCCAGGTGTTGGAGTAGCTTTTCTTTTTAATTTTATCATTGACTTCTAATTTCATTTCATTATGGTCAGACAGAATGCATGTCAGTATCTCTATTTTTTTTTGTATTTGCTAAGACTTGCTTTGTGGCATAACATATGATCTATTTTGGAGAAGGATCCATGTGCTGCTGAGAAGAAAGTGTGTTCACTCGATGATGGATGGAATATTCTATATATGTCTGTTAATCTAAGTTATTGATTGTATTATTGAGTTCTGTAGTTTCTTTGTTTAGTTTTTGTTTGGAAGATCTATCCAGTGGTGAGGGAGGTGTGTTAATGACACTCAGTATTAATTGTGTTGTGGTCTGTTTGCTTCTTGAAATTGAGAAGGGTTTTTTGATATACATAGACATTTATGATTGTTTTGTCTTGTTGATGTATGACTCCCTTGAGTAGTATGAAATGTCCTTCTTTATTGCTTTTCACTAACTTTGGTTTGAAGTCTACTTTATCTTATATGAGGATGGAAGCCCCTGCTTGTTGATGTGGCCCATGTGAGTGAATGTTTTTTCCCATTGTTTTACCTTTAGTCTGTGGATATCTTTTCCTGTGAGACGAGTCTCTTGAAGGCCACATATTGTTGGGTCTTTTTTAAAAAATCCAATATGTTAGACTATGTCTTTTAATTGATGAGTTTAGGCCATTTACATTCAGGGTTATTATTGAAATATGTACTCATTTTCATTTGTATTCCCAGGCATTTTGGTTTATTTTTGTTTTTTAACAGAACTTGGCTTCTCCTTTGATTGTCCTTTCCCTTAGTGTAGTTCCTACCTTTGCTGATTTTTACTGTTCATTTCATTTCCTCCTCATGGAATATTTTGCCAAGACTGTTCTGTAGTGCAGGCTTTCTTGCCATAAATTCTTTTAACTTTCTTTCATCATGAAAGGTTTTTAATTCATCATCAAATCTGAAGGTTAATTTTGCTAGGTATAAGAATCTTAATTTGCATCCATTTTGTTTCAGAGCTTGGTATATGTTGTTCCAGGATCTCTTGGCTTTGAGGGTCTGGGTTGAGAAATCTCCTGAGATCTGAATTGGGGTCCCTCTATGTGTGATCTGATTCCTCTCTCTTCCTGACTTTAAAATTCTATCCTTATTCTGCATGATAGGCATTTTCATTATAATGTGTAAATTATAATTATTATATATTATACAATATATATTATATATATAAAATTACATGTAAATCTGCTGTAATTTTGTACATTTGGTATCCTGTAAGCCTCTTGTATTGGATTTTCCAATTCATTCTTTCTGTTTGGAAAATTTTCAGATATTTTATTGAAGAGACTGTGCATTCCTTTGGTTTGAATCTCCATACCTTCCTTTATTCCAATGACTCTTAGATTTGGTCTTTTGATGCTATCCCATAATTCTTGGATATTCTGTTCATGGTTTCTTACCATATTCACTATGTGGTCAACTTTATTTTCAGGATTGTATATTTTGTCTTCATTGTCTGAGGTTCTGTCTTCCAAGATCTAGTCTGTTAGTGATGCTTTCTATTGAGGTTTTTTAAATTTGATTTATTTTTTCTTTAATTTCAAGGATTTCTGTTTGGCTTTTTTTTCAGAATCTCTGTCTCTTTCTTTAAGAAATCTTTTGCTACTTGTATTTGCTCTCTTGTCTTTTTGTTGCAGTGATCAATTGTTGCCTTTATTTGCTCTCTTATGTTATTCTTTGATGCTCAGATCATTTTAATTATGTACATTCTGAACTCCTTCTCTGACATTTCATCAACTGCAGTGTCAGTGGATTCTATTATTGTATCACCTTGGTTTGTTTGGGGCACTTTCTTCCCTTGTTTTTTCATGTGTTGGTGAGTCTTCCTCTCTTGCAGTTCAGAGCTGAGATATTACAGTTTCTACCCTATAATCTTGTTGTGTTCCTACAGGTTACTAATACCTTGCCTTTAAAGGGGAGATCAATGTTTACAATACCCAATGCAAACAATACATAGCCATAAATCTAATAGCTCCTAATTAGACAGTTATTTATTTTCAAAAATGGAGTCACATCAGTTTCTCAACTGAGGGGTGCATAGGAATGTTTGTCATGTGGGATAGCACAGCCCAATAGATTGGAGACTTGGAAGGATAAAAATTTGAAGAACAAAGAATCAGTGGAAGATGCAAGATCCATTTTTGGGGGGAATGGTTTCTTAATAGTTGCTTTAATCACCAATGGACATCAGATTCTTGCTCCTTTCTCTTCTAAAGGGGACTATGCTAGTGATTCTCCAGGCACTTTCTAGGATTCCATCTCAGACTGGGATATCATCATTGATCCCTCTAGTTTTGTGGCTTCAGCCTCTTGGATCTGCACAGCTACTGGTTCCTCCAGCTCTCCAGCTTGCAGATGGCCACTGTGGGCTATCCTGATTCTGGGTGTAAAAGCCAATCTAGTCAATCTCTTTTTCATAATCATACTTCCTATTGATTCTGTTTCTCTACAGAATCCTGAAAAATATACCATCCTTTCTGTCCTTTAGGGTTCATGTCTTTAAATCCTTAATTGTTGTTTTTGAGCAGTCTTTTTGCTGTTGTTATAGAGGGACATACTAAAGAAAAGTAATGTTCAGGCTGCCGTCTTGGCAGAAAGATCAAGCTTTTAGTTTCTATGTGTGTGCAGTTCAGCTACTTTCTTAACTATTCACAATACTCTGTTTCTCTGTCTCAGGAGCACTTCTAACAGGGAACTGCTATTTGGGACTCTAAAAAGTTGGTTTTGGTGATGTTGTGATCTTTTTTTCAGGGCCCACATTCTTTAAAAAGAATGCCATAATATTGAACTGAAACTTATATACCATAAAATAACATTTACTTGCATTGTTTAATGAAGTTTGGCAGATGCATACAGTCATGTGAATACCCCAGTGAAGCCTGAAAGCATTTCCATAATTCAACATGCAATGAATTTTTCTTTGGAACCACAGAGAATCTAGTTAAAGAAACTGGGCTAAACTGAGTAATATTTTACTACACAAATTGACCTGATTTTTTTTTATTAAATAAGGATAAGAAGTCACTTTTTAAAAAGGAATAGTTGATTTTTTTTACTGTTTTTTTTTTATCATTTCAAAGCACCATACTGTACCATGAGTGGTTTCCTGAGAAGCCCAGTTGGCCTTATTGTCATAATGCTATTATGACTGTGTGTTTAGACACAGAAGAGCTGGGGGTCAGGGTGGGGAAGTGCATCAGCATGTAGGACACGGGTATTTAAATCCTGGTTATTTGTTCACCATTCATATGGGTATGTGCACACTATTCAACCATTTGGGTCTCAGTTTCTCATGTAAGAAAAGGGAGAATAATAGTCCCTGCCATGGGAGGTAATTGCAAAAATTAAATGAGTTGTAAATGTAAAGTATGTGGAGCAGAGCTGACATAATGGTGAGCATAGTTTGAGAGCTGGTTTTATCAGCACTGTGTGGATTGCAGGGTTGAAAAATGGTCTTGCAGAGCATCAAGTACTCATGTACCTTAACTAGTGTTATGGAACATAAGGAAATGTGGGATGCCATTTGTGAATGATTTGAGCTTATTTGAACATCTTCACTTGGCCTTGAGATTTAGGTTTGGCATTGCAAACTATTTTGTGGCTCCTTTCACTCAATGGATTATGCAATGCTAGGGAGACTGCACTGCTAGCTGTGAAGTTGGGTGTAACCTGTTGGAAACTGGACAGCCCATCTCCTATCTTAATTGGTGAAGAACATTCTATGGAAGACATTTGATATTTCTGCCATACAAATAAAGCAAATGCAAGCTCTTATCCTCTTTCCAGTGTGAAAGCTCTGTCCCTAAGATATAAGAGCCTTCCAACCCTCCTCCACGCCCTCCCCCAAACCCCGCTTTTTAAAAATACTTCCGATGTCCTTTAGTTTCTTTGCTGTTTTCTCTTTCTTAGCTTTATTTCACAGCCTGCCTATTCCACCCAAGAGGAACCTTTAATTCCACCACCTGCATGAGCCATGGGTGGGATAGAGAAATATGGAAAATGAAGGCATTGGAAAGAGACAAATGGCACTTGGAGATGTAGAAGAGCAAGGTTGCTTGAGCACCAGTGTGAGCTCAGGGAGGCAGCGCCTCATGGGGCAAGGGCCAAGCAAAGGAGAGCTGCTCCCTTCATGGCAATATCAGAGCAGAGAGAGGGGAAGGAGACACAGGGAAGAAGCACCCCCTCAGGGCATTACTCCAGTGACCCATCTCCTCCAGTCACTTTCCACCTGCCTACAGTTAACACCCATTTAGTCCATTGAAATGAGTAGGGTCTGATTAGGTACAGTGCTAGTATAGCGCTACTATTCAGTCATTTTGCCTTTGAATATTCCTGCCTTCACACAGCAGCTTTTTGGGGAACACCTAATTTTGAAACCACAAAAGGTTTAAAAGCCTATCTGCTTGGAACTCTGAGGCAGGGGGATCATATGTTCAAGCCCAGGCTTAGCAACAGAGCAAATCTTGTTATTTTCATGTGAGTATCAGAAAATGTGAACTGAACAACAGAAAATATAAGCTACAATGGACTGAAATAAACCAATTTTTGAAAAGCATGAACTACCCAACAATATGAACTTTTCAGGGTTCAATGATCATAGGAAGTTAAGTTGCTAATTTGAGAATCTCCAAAGGGATCTTGGGTATAGGTGGAGAATTCTACCTCACAATTAAAGAAGAATCAGTACAATTCTATGCAATCATTTCCGGGAAGTAGACGAGCAAGGAGCAATTCACAACTTATTTTATGAGGCTAGCATTACTAGATCATTAACTAGAAATTATAGTGTCAAAATAAACAATGGAAGAAACCCAAAATTGAGTGTGCAAATTCCATCCTAAAGTAAACATGAAAATCCCTATATAATATTACATTTCATTGATAAGAATAGAATAACAGGGCAAATTCAACATCTATGGATAAAAACTGTTCGAAAACTAAGAATATAATGATATGGGTTGAAATATATCCCTGGAAAGCATGCTTAGGTTCTAACAAGACTGAAGGAAATGGCATTATGATGATGTAATTACCACAAGATTGGCTCCTAACGGAATAGGACAAGCTTTTGGTTCAGTGTGAGTTGCTTTATAGAAAGAGCAGGGTGTGATATTGGTACTGTTGTATTCTTGTCTCATAAAGAGACCAGATTAGGTTAGTGGTTCAATGGGACTTGTGTCCCTATAAGGAGAGCAGGATGAGCAGTTGTCCATTGGGACTTCTGACCTTATAAGGAGGATAGGATGGGCATCTGGTTCATTGGCACTAGTGTCCTTATAAGGAGAGTAGGCCAGGTGGCAAGTTGGCTGTGTCTTGCACCGTTATAAGAAGACCAGGGAAGTGTTAAATTTGCTGTGCCTTTCATTTTTCCAAAATTACCTTCTTTCTAGTCTAGTTGATTTTTATAGTGAAACATTTAAATTCCAATTCCTTTCATTTAGAAGATATTCCCCAGGTATTTTGTGGTTCCCATGAGGGTCATTTTACATGAGAAAGAGAAACCAGTCTGATGTTACCATACAGCAGCATAACTTCAGTAACTTGCAGAATGCTGCACATATATATCTGCATCCCAACTCCCTTGGTTCCTGGTGTCAGGAATGTAACAAGTGTATGCATTGTGTGTGGAATCAAGGCTAAAGTGGCCTCTGAGGGCCTGTGTACCTTAGCATGGTGAAACATCATTTTAGGCATTGGGTCAGCAGAGGATCCCATGACCTGTATTCAAAGAATTATTCTCCTCTGTGCCTTGGATCCACCCTGAGTGGGTAGGGTCTTGCAAATTCCTGAGATACTCATCTTCTCTATTGTTTTTGTGCAATGAACATAGCATCTCTTTAGGATCTGTTACTCTTCAACAAGCACATCTTTTCTACCCTCAGCTTTCCATGTGCATAACTGTCCAAACTGCAGGTTGTAAAATTTTTTAAGTCTGCTTGCTACTCCCCATTCTCACAGTAAACTGGGCTAAAAGCTTCCAGTTATATCCATGCCAGTGACTAAATGCTGTACTGTGTGTAAATTTCCTCAACTCTATTAATTACTTTCTTGCTTCAAAATTCAGCCTAAAATAGGGTCTCAGCAAATGGGCAAAATGCGACCAAGTTCTTTGACAGAAAATAACACGAGCAGCCTCTAGTCCAATTTCATGTAGAGTCTCCATTTCCTTTGAAACTTCATTAGTATGGTCAGCATTTCTGTTGGTATTCTGGTCTTCTGAGCTCCTCCCAAAATTCCTTTTCAAGCTCTGCTTACTACATTCCAAAATTTCTGAGGCTTGCATCTCTAAACTGTTAAGTATTCTTAGTGCAAACCAGCTTTAATGGTTTGTGATCAATGTGGTCCAGTTAGTAGCAATGACCTTACTTCTCAGTACCAATTTACGTTTCTCTTAGCTTTCTTTGATGCTGTAGTCACACCACCCAACAAGCACAACTTAGGGATGAAAACTTTATTAGGAGCTCAGGATTTCAGAGTTCCCAATCCATAGATGGCCAAAAACATTGTACTGGTCGAAACGTGATGCAGCACATCCTGGGGCAAGGGCCAAGCTTCTCCTTTCACAGCAACATGGGACAAACAAGGAAAGGAGACGCAGGAAAGAAGTACTCTCTCAGGGCTTTACTCCAGTGACCCATCTCCTCCAGTCACTTTCCACCTGCCTACAGTTAACACCCAATTTATCCATTGAAATGAGTAGGGTCGGATTAGGTACAGCTCTCACAATCCACTCATTTTGCCTTTGAATATTCCTGCCTTAACACAGCAGCTTTTGGTGAACACCTCATTTTTAAACCACAAGTGCCTTAAGCCTATCTGCTCAGGACACTGAGGCAGGGGGAATCACATATTCAAGCCCAGCTTAAGCAACTCAGCAAGAACTTGCCTCACAATGAAAAGAGGACAGATCTAACTCAGTGGTACAGCACTTGCTTAAAGTGTGAGAGGCTCCTGGGTGATGGGTTGAGTTCCAGTACATACAAAAAGAAAAAAATAGAAAAGATGTAGGGCGAGGGGTCCTGAGGAAATGAGTTCCATTTTCTGCCTTTCCATCATATGAGGACACAGCACCAAATTGCATTGACCTAGAAGTTGCCAGTCTACAGATCTGGGACTAGATAATTTGTTAATAAATCACCCAGTCCACGGCATTTGCTTTCAGCAGCATGAAGGGGCCCTGAGAATGCCTCCATGTCTTCCCCGTCTGGGAAGGACGCTAGTACTGGTTCTAGGATTCTTGGCAATCAGGGTTTGTTCTTTATCACTTTGAATGTTTGAAACCGCTGTGTTTTGTTCTTTAGTGCTTCCTCTCTCTAAACCCCATAGCTGTGCATACCATGCTTGAGAGTATCTTAGGGAAAAGCATTATATAGTATCATGATGTGAGGGGCTACGATCCTTTTGACACCCATTATTCAGTGTTGGAAATAAAGAAGTTGAATACCTTCAGTGTAGATATAATGAGGTCATTCAAAGGCTAAGTTATTACAAACGTCTAGACTTGAAATGAAAAGTCCATTGAGATCCTGTTGTGGCATTCCTTCCTCCACAGAAAATCTTAACTAAGCTTCTCCAGAAATTTTCACCGTAATTGATTTTAGGACTCTCAGCAGAAGAGTCTCTACAGAAGAGTTCTGTGTAGGTAAACTTCCTATTATCCTGTGGCTGTATTTTACTTGGCCACTGCCCTGGAAAGAAATCAGCACTCTGGTGCTGTAGGCCCTTTTACTAGTTTTTCACAAACATAGATCCAATATAGTACTTTATAGCTGCAAAATCTGATTTAAAAAAAAGACAAATCCTTTAACCAGGCATCTGGCCTTGAGCTGGAACTTCACAGAGATGTCTGTACTTCTAAGACAGTACAGGCTACCAATTGGGCTCCGTAGTCACAGCTGGCAGGAGGAGGAAAGAAAGGGGAGAAGAAGCTCTCCCTTCTCAGGCACTGTCTTTGAAGGGTTAATTTTCCCAAAAGAGTAAAAGAAAAATGTGCTTTTGTGTGAACTTCTGCAGACTGTGAACTTCTGAGCCCCTCCCCTAACAAACTGGGTATAAAGTTCTGAAACTACTTGAACTTGGGAGTCAGGGCATTAATTGATTACAGTGAAAACTGTACCCTCTGAACCTGGCTGCAGCCAAATAAAACTGTTTCCTGCTGTCTTAGATTCCCTGCATCATCTGTCCCCTACAAGCGCAATGTTCAAATTTTAATTAAAAAAAAAATACATGTCAGTTTCCATAACCCATTGAAGTGAAATCCTTCTTGGATTCCATTCTTATTCTTACTGTGAAAGTAGAAAAGGTCCTGTAGGCCCAAAGGGTGATGGCCAGTGGGGGTGATGCCCAGGCATGATTGGGCCATTTCTTGCTCTGAGCTCACAAGGAGCCACTGTGAGGGAGTCTCAATCCCCGGGTATATAACAGAGTGACTGAGGCTGGGTTTTTGTCCATAAGTACAGGAAGCTCTTGGTGGTGACCTGTCGGACTCCCAGCTAGTTAGTGCGTTTGGTGGTTGGCGGTTGGTGGTTGTGTTCTTTGGCGATTGGTTCTTTGATTTGGGTTTTTTGTTTTGTCTTGTTTTGTTTTTTGATTTTGGTTTGTTGTTTTAGTTTCTTATTTTGTTTTTAGCTAGCATCCTTAGTTGGTGTTCCTGCTTAGGATGCATAGTAAGAGTAGTGAGTCTAGTGTAGTGCCACAGTGGCCTGGCTCCTTCCAGGAGAAGGCCTTCACAGACCATTACCAGGTCTTGAAGGACATTGGGCATGGGGCATTTGGTAAGGTGATCCTAGCCCGCCATCTGCGCACTGGGGCCGAGGTGGCGGTGAAAATCCTGCCAAGGAGACTTTGGAGAAGTTTGACCTGCCCTGAAGAACTGGCGATGAAGACTCTGAACCACCCGAATGTGATCCACCTCTTTCAGATTATTGAAACCCACCAATATGTCTACCTGGTGATGGAGCATGGAGGCAGGGGATCGCTCTTTGACTTCATCCCACCTGGGGGCATGCAGGAGGAGGAGGAGGCCCGGAGACTGTTCAGACAGATCACCTGTGCGGTGTGCTACTGCCACAAGATGCACATCTTGCATGGAGACCTGAAGCCCCAGAACATTGTGCTGGATGCCAGAGGCAACATCCGAATCATCGACTTTGGCTTAAGCACCATTCTCCAGCCTGGGCAAGAATGGAACAGATACTGGCACTCTCTAGAGGGCCCCGCAGTGGACACCTGGCAACTGGGTATCATTTTGTACTTTATATTGACAGGGAACTGCCCAAGTGACATCTACCGATCTGAGTTGGAATTTCCCCAGCACATGTCCCCTGAAGCACAAAGGCTCATCAGGAAAATCCTGGCAAAGAACCGAAGAGCAAGCCCCTCGGCAGAGGAGATCTTGGCAGACCCGTGGCTGAATCAGGGTGAGGAGAAGGCATCTTACCATGATGTGCCCCTCCCCAATCTCTCAGACCCCACTGTACTGACAATGCTGTTCGACATGGGGTACGACCCTTATAGTACCTGGGTGTCGCTGTCCCAGAAAAAGTTTGATGATGTGATGGCTTCCTATCTCATAATCCAGCAGCAGATAAGCCAGGGGGCAGGCTGCATGGAGCCTGTGAGAAGGGATCCTTCCATTTTCCCTGCCCTCCCGCAGAGGAGGGCGAGTGAGCCTGCCCTTCACACCTTCCCCTTGCCCTGTGAGCATCATCAGCCTCAGGAGGCCAAGGAGTCAGGGCAGAAGGGCTTCAGAAGGGCCAGCTGCCCTGCCATTAGTCTCCGCTTCCTGCATGAGAAGCCCCTCACTCCCAGCCTAGCCTCCCAGCATCACTCTGTGTCCGACTCACCCCAACCCTACCCATCAACAACAGACAGCCAAGTCTCCCAAGATGCCACCACAGGGCGTCCCCAGGGCCACAGGAAGGGTTGGAAGCGGGTGAGGCGGAGGATCGCTGCCTGCTTGCGCAGACTGTGCTGTTGCACACCCTCGTGTGATGGCGAAAACGAGGCTCCTACACCAGGAGAGCAGAAACCTGCTAGGTTCACAAATCGGGTGGTTCCTACATAAATGGACAGTTCAGATGGACCAAACGAAGAAACAGCCAGCCAGAGGACCTTTTGCTCTGTGGATGCTGTCATCACTATGTGGGCATTAGTCACGTGGACCCCAACAGCTGCAGGACTGAGAGTGCCTACTGGCTGGGCTTCTCCACATGGGGTCCAGCCAGGAGCACACCTGGATCTACCTGGACATCAGGTGTCCCCTGCCCCACCTACCAGAGTCATCAGATGAGACTGTTTACCCTGGGACCCTTCCCCTGCCCTGCTCTTCTCTGTCCTTTCTCCCATGCTCCTGGGATGGCAGAGATATTTCTTAATAAATTTGTTTTTCTCAAATTGCATAGTCAAATTGATGTTCCAAAGATTAAAAAAAAAGGGCTGATGTCAAAAAGTGGGGACAGGGGGTTTCCAAGTGGGGCAGGAGCCCACCAGGCATCCATTCCAAGGCCTGGACCACTGTGCCTATTCAATGTAGATAAATCTACTCACTTTGAGCCAGTGTAGAGGAGGACTCACTCACCTCAGCCATCAGACAGGGGAACTTGCTTGGCTTTAGCAGTGTAGATGGGGACTCAGTTGCCTTAGTGTAGACGGTCTCCAGTGTAGATGTGTACTCACTTGCTTTGACCCAGTGCCTTGGAGATTTGCTCCCCTTAACCCAGTTGAATGGGGATTTTTCCTTAGAGCCAGTTCGTGTCCTTTGGCAAAAGGAATCCCTTCCTGAGGTGTGTGGAGAGGATGGGTGGGTGGCAACTGTTGGAGAAATCACATCTGAGAAGGCATAGGAGACCCCAGAGAGTTCTATGGCATCATCTCCTTCATACTGTTTGCTAGGAAGTCAGAGGGGGCCAGGAGTTAGGGGTGGGCCTTCCTGCAGCAGTGACTGTGTGCCTCACCACCTGCCATGCTGCCTCGTCACCCAAATCCTCCTCATGGCCCCTGCTGGAGGTAGCAGAGAAGGGAACACATGGGGTCTGGGGAGTGCAGATGACAGGCCATCTTATGGCTGCTATTTATATAAAAGCCAAGTGTATCCATGTGGAATTGCTCTTTGTGTTGGGTTCCATTGATGCCCAAGATCGTAAATTGAAGTGTGCACAGATGAAGAGTGGGACGCACATGAGTTAGCCAGGAGGGGAGGCTTCTAACACCTTCCATCCCTGATATCTCTACAGGACTATGTGCTCATAGCTGTTCCTGCAGCTTGAAATGTATGTCACATGTGACATTTTAGTAATTTGCTATTTTCTGATAGGGCCCTAGTTGTGAAACTATTCGATGATAGGAAGTTGGTTTTTTAAAATATTTTTTTTAGTTGTTGATGGACCTTTTTTCTTAATTTATTCATTTATGTGTGGTGCTGAGAATCGAACCCAGTGCCTCATGCATGCTGGATAAGCACTCTACCACTGAGCTCCAATCCCAGCCCAGGAAGTTTTAAAAGAGAAACTCTTCATGTCTTTTTCTATAGAAAAAATCCCAATGGTGGTGAATCTCCCTAAGGCAAAGCCACTTCCCAGCTTGAGGCAGGGGAACAGGGAATGCCGCCAGGAAATGGCCATTTTCTGACCCAACCTTGGCCTAGGGAAGGGATTGCCTAAGAGCTGCCTGAAAGGTCACAATGTGCGGGAGGTTCTGGGAAGCAGGAGAGGCCTACTGAGGATCATGGAGGAGTGTCCTGGGGAGGAAGCCCAGGCCCAGGTGACAACTCCAGGCCCACACTGGGACAGTCACAGAGGTGTGCAGGGATCCTGGAGGTCGGGAGGGAGGCAGTGTAGAGGAGGAACGCCTTTTTGCATTTTGTGTGGTTGTTCTCAGGAGCAGAAGGACAGGGTGTCCTGGGCTGGCATTTGCCTGGAGGCCTGCCCCTGAGCCAGGCTGGCACTTGTCAGGCAGGTGTTCTCCCTGTGGATCCTAGAAATAGATGTTGGTCTTTCCTCTGGGGTCAGTGTAACTCCTGCTCTAGGTAGGAAGAAAGGGCTGTTTCATTTACTCAAATATTTATATATGTTGATGTCGAGCTCCTTCATGCTGAGGACTTTCTGTTAAGTAGAGCACAAACCATGGGTTCCCTCCTTACAACCTACACCAGCTTTTCCACTTTTCCAAGATGCCTGTTCCCTCCAGGGCCTTCTTTTTGATATTAGTCATTCATACAAGAATGAAGATTTGACATTGTGGATTTGATATATATTTTCCTCATGATTAGTGATGTCCTGAAGCATTTCCCATGTTTCCATCTAGTAGTTTCACAGTTTCAAGTTTTACATTTAGTCTTTAATCCATTTGGAATTGATTTTTTTTTTTAAATGGTGATAGGTTAGGAATCTAGTTTCACTCTTCTGCATATGAATTTCCTTGTTTTACCAACAACTTTTACTGAAAAACCTATCTTCTCTCCATGACATGTTCCTAGCACTTTTGTTGAAAATTAGTTGGTTGTTAATTTGTATGTTTACTTCTAGGCCCTCTATTCTGTGTATGTGACTACTTTTGTGCAAATATCATGCTGTTCTTACAGCTTTCACTCTCATTTAGTTGGAAATGTTGTACCTTACATTAAAAAAAAAAGTAGTGTTTTCTTATACATGAATTAAATTTTTTTCCTTTATGAAGCCCTTTTTTATTGATAAAAATTCGTTTCTAATATCTTACTGTTCAACTCTGTACACACCATATAAATTCTTACATATGGACACGTTTATACAAATAAATATTCACCTATGAATTCCTAGGATAGCTTTTTCTCCCCCACCCAACTGTTTTGGAGACAGATTATTATCATTCTATTAGTTATTGGTCTAGGCTTCCAAGTCACCAGTGTAAGAAGGTATTCATTTTTACCAACGTAATCTTTCTGGGGTCAGGGTGAGCTGTTGTCCAGTGGTAACAAGGTCCTACTTATTTAAACATAATGATTGGGTCATTGGTTTTATAGAATAGAATAGGTGTAATTTAGTCAGGATAGAAATATTCATTCAAATTATTTTTAAGCAACTGATATTTGAAATATATGAAGTTCTTACCATTTAATGAGCTGCAATTTCAGTACTTTGTGATATTCTCCTACAGCATCGATTTTTAATGTTGATTAATTATTGTGAGTAATCTTTTTCTTTGCATCTTTCCTCCACAGACCATCATTCATTTACCCATTTTCTGCTCTTTGATGTAGTCCAAGATGGAGTTTATCCAGTGGTGTGCTGGTAATATTTTATAGCCAGATCTAGGAGAATGGGTGGTAAAACTCTGCTTTTGACAATTCCTGAGATGTAAAATACTTGTTATGGCTGTGGATGACTTCAAGCTACCTATGTGATGCTATGGACACAGAGCATGGAAGAGTCGGTGCCGCGTCCGGCAAAATGGACCGAGTCCGGCGGGAGACGTCGGGGTTAAAAGAGTTCACAGGACACCAAGGTTCTTCATCCAGGGGGAGACTGACTTTATTATCTCAGCTCATCCTTATATATTTCTTGCAGATAGAATGGAAAGTTACTGGTAGGCGAGAGCAAGGACGGAGGGGGACAAGTGGTTCTTGTCGACTCATACTAAGCCTTCAACCAGGAACCTTATCAGACCCAAGCAGGTCGGGACGTTCCCACATGACTGTTATAGGCTGAATATGAAAACAGAAACCACAAATCTTTCAAGGCCTTGGGAGCTGGCCTCTTTGGCGTGCACACAAGAAACCAGGGCCGGTACCAAGCCCCGGGGGCCAGGGGGAATCCGAGCCAGCAGTTCCCCCTCTCTTGTTTGTTGCACGTCAAAGGGAATCAAGTAGCCCCTGTCTTAGGTCGTTCACTGCCCTTACAGTGCTTACCCATCTCTGGGGAGGCCCCATTCCCCTGTCTTAGGTTGCAGTGCAAGCGTGAAAGTTGCCCGTCTCTGGGTACTACAAGATCAGCTCGTTGTTACCAAGGCATTAAGTGGTAGTGATCCAGCCAGTCATTATTAGGTCTTTAATTAGTTCCGGTTCGACAAGGCATAGAGTCAGAGGAGAGGAATAATAAAATTAAGGAAGAAAAAAGGGGGGCAAAAGGAGAAAGGCATGAAGCAGGGATCATTGTAGAAAAGTCATCTTCGAATTGGTCGGAGACAAACTTCAGCAAGATCATCCTTGGTTTGCAGGCGTTGATAATGGACCTGTATTGGCTTAGAAATCAGAATGTTAATTTGGTCTTTAATAAATTGTGTCATTCTCTTGACAAGGCAGGGGCCTACAGCAACTATAAGAAGGAGACCGAAAAGCGGTCCCATTACAGTGGATATCAAAGGGGTTAGCCATGGGGTATTTTTAAACCACTGTTCAAACCATCCTTGTTGTGCTTCAAACTCCTTTTGTCTTTTAGCCAATCTTTCCGTGACTTTTTCCATAGTTTCACGGACTACCCCAGTGTGATCTGCATAAAAACAACACTGTTCCTTTAAAACTATACATAGTCCTCCTTCCCTTAGGAACAATAAATCTAGTCCCCTCCTATTTTGTAACACAACTTCTGAGAGGGAGGTGAGGGACTTTTCCAAGGCGGTAATTGACTTGGCCATGGCTGTTAAATCCTCATTCATAGCCATTTGTAGATTTAATAATTGACCTCCCTGGACATAGGCGGCTGTCCCGGTTCCTATTCCAGTTGCTATTCCGCCTATGCCCAATAGGAGGGCAATAGTCATTGTTATGGGTTCTCTGGGGAGCCGAGTATGTCCCTCAAGGTGTCCCAGGACATAGTCTGATCCATGATAAGATATCCTCGGCCATAATTGTATCAGCACACAGAAATCAGTAGTTGTATTTAAGACTGCCATGGAAACACAGGGAGTTAACCCAGTATTGCAAGCAAAATAGGACCCTTTGGGACCCCACAAATAATCAGATTGGGATTGATTTATTGGTCGGGTGATGTTGCAGAGATGTTGGCGTGAAAGCGGCAACTTTCCCAAGCAAACCCCTTGTCCCATGACCTCCGTGATAGTTAACTTATAGCTGGGCAGAGAATAACATTTAGGATCTGCAGTGGTATTAGAGGATAAATTAGACAGCATTGCTACCCCTTCATAATAGGGCGGCCTGGAGGTCAAGCATAGCCAGCAATCTTGGGTCCTGTTAGGATTGGTGGCGTTGAGAGCAAAAAAAGCTCCTCGGACCAAATTAAGAAGGCGATCTCCAGTTCCAGGGTGTATGGGCTCAGGGGTATAATCAAAGGTTTGATAGCCCATAGTTATTGTTTGACCGCTGGGGGAAGGTTTTAATGTTGGGGCTATGGGCTGCTTGGGTCCAGATGGGGCCTTTTGGTCTCCAAGCACCTGATTAGGTCCTATTAGACTTCCAGTAGGCTGTTCTATGGTCAATTTGAGCCGAAAAAGCAGGCCAGGATTGTACTGTCCGGGGGTGTAAATACGCAGCCCCCAGAGATATCCTTGAGTCCAATCTGGTTGTTGTTTTCCATTGGAAGTAAACTGAATAGTAATATTTGATTCTCCCTCTATTGTTTGCCAGAAGTGGGCATAGTCATTCCTAGGTGAATTCTTAAGCCAATGCCCATTACTAGAGGTTTCACATCCCCACGAGGCACAATAATAGGCCTCAGGTCCTCCACACTTCCAAGTACGTTGTCGTCCCGGGCATAAATACCATGATCGGAACCGACAAGGGGGGTAGGAATCCTCCTTGGTTTTTCCTGTATCTGGCCAAGAATCTTGGACGAGGTGGCATAGGTCAAAAGTAATATTCAGCCACCATCCTGGTGAGGGATAATGTCCGGTACCTTGGGCCAAAACTGCAATTTTTCCCGTTTCCACATTTTGTATAGTCCATTTTAGATTCCTAAGAATATGGGGACTTGTTTGAAGATTTGTGCCTACTGGGAGTAGTCCACCTGCATTACCTGCATCTCTTGTAAGGCTGTTTTTATTAACCTGAGTGCCTTCAAGGCTTTTGGAGTAGGTTTTCACAGGGAGGTGGGTGAGGGGTCTTTTCTCAAAAGGTCATACAGGGGTTTAAGTTAGTAGTTCAATATACTTAATATTTAATCAACAATGTGAATTTATTTACCAAAATTAATCTTTATCTTAAACAGTAAGAATTATTAGGCAATAAGGATCTTTCTTTAAAAAATAAACTTACATTTTAATAGGTGTTTATCATATCAAAATATGGACAAAATTTTTGCTCACATTAGTATAGTTAAATTAGGAAAATAACCTGAAATACCCTTAAATTAATTATAGTCAGTTTAGTATATATAAATCTCTTTTTTAATTGTTCTAACTTTTTACATCATCTGTTTAGATAACAATATAAAAATCTCTCTCCATTTTTTTTTTTTTTTTGTTTTTAGGAAAATGAATATAAAGACCTTGTTTTACCCAAAGATGATTTTTTTCTTCTTTTTAGGATCCATGTGTGCTTTTTCTTTGTTGAAGCATCTTTTTCTTAAAAAAAATATACTTTGGAACAATTTCTGAAAACCTTAGAATCTATAAACAAATTATTATACTTTGATAAGAAATATTAATAAAAATATAGTTAAAACCCTTAGATATTTTGTAGAAATAATTATAATAATTTATCATCTTATAAGTTTAAACAGTAACCTTGAGAATTAGAAACTACTTGATTGTATTTTCACTTAAAAGCAAATTTATAGTAAACACATTTATCTCAAATATCTGTAACTGAAAAGGCAGAGTATCTGATAAATGTAGATATAAAACATAAATTATGGGTTTCCTGTTGAAGAAAAACAATTAGGCAAATATATATTAACTAATCAATTAGGCATGTGCTAATTAATTTATAGATTAACAAATATAGGTTATCTAAATATATAAAAAAAATATATATTAAGAATAAGAGCATAACTTATAATTGTATTAACTTTATGTAACCACGTGGCCTTAAAATATTTGGATCCATTTTAATTTATTTTTAACTAGGAGTGCACTCTTTTATGTGACGTCACTTGATGTAACTGAAATAAGATCCTTGAGTATACATTTTTATTTTTATAGTTAGCAATGAGAATAAGGATTTTTTGGTCATCACAGGAACTTTGCCGGCTTGTTCCTGTGGCGAGCAAATGCATCCTCATAACCTCCAAAATTAAAGGTAAAATATAAAGAAGCATATTTGATATCTCTCATCAATAGAACATTATTTAGTAACACAACTATAAAGAAAAAGTCAGGTTATTTAACTTAGAACTAGCTTAAATTTAGGACTGTAACATAGAAACCTGTAGAATTAAATTTTGTCTGAAAAAGATATCTTTCGTTAGCATTTACAGGTAGGCATCTTTTAAAAATACAGGCTCTGAGCAGCTCCGGTAGAAATCTGAAACACAGCAGTACAGGTTAGTGGCTGGAAGGCGGGACTAGAAGTCCTGTCTGAGTGACTGTGGAAGAACCAATCAGTAGCCCCAAGAGTGTGGGAGGTGGGACCAGGAAGCCGCTCTTCCGGCCAGGCAGCCCATGGTTACCATGGTGATGCAAACAGCATGGAGTCTGCTGCCCATTTTTGGGGGCAAAAGTTCCCCAAGTTTTCTTAATCGATTGCATTTTGTTTGATTTTGTCTGCATTTTTTCCCCGCCTGGCCAAGATCTTACTGCGGTAGCAGCTTGTTTTGTCTCTGGATCGCCCCGTACACTCTGGCTTCCGGGCCCAGGGCGGGCCTTTGTTCCCATTTCCCGGCTGCAGTGGGCATCCCTGAGCATCAAACTTGGAAGGACACTCGCTGCTCCAATGATTCCCCTTGCCACATTGGGGACAGGGGCCAGGCATGCCTTCCCGACCCCGTCTATCCCCCTCGGGACAATTTCATTTAATATGTCCCTCTTTCCCACATCAGAAGCAGCCTTTGGGTTGGGCTCCTTTACCATTAAACCCTGACAATCCCGTTTTGAGGGTAGCGGCCAAAACCTGTCCGGTAATATGAGCTCCATCAATATCCTTACAAGCTCGAATCATGTCATCAACACTCTTTGCTCCGGTAGATTTAATGGCATTTTGGCAATAGGAATTTGCGTTTTCAAGAGCCAATTGCTTAATGACCGGCATGACTTGTTCCAAGTTAGGGAATATTTTTCCTGCTATCTGCATCAATCGGGCTATGAAATTAGAATAAGGCTCAGAGGGTCCTTGAGCAATTTTTGAAATTTTTGTTTCAGAATTTGAAATAGGTAGAGCCTTCCAAGCCTGAACGGCTGCTGCAGCTATCTGAGCATAGACCCCAGGGTCATAATCAATTTGTTGATTTATGATAGCATATTGTCCTGAGCCTGTTAACATTTCAAGGTTACGCCGTGGGAAGCCGGCGTCCTGATTGACTCGGGCTAGCTCGTGACACCTCTCTTGATTTTCACTTTTCCACAACAAAAAATCCCCTCCGAACAACACAGCCCTGCAAAGCTGTAGCCAGTCACTAGGTGTCAGCTGATTGGCAGACAAAGACTTGAAGAGAGTCAATGTAAAGGGGGCATGGGGTCTGTAATTAGTAATTGCCTCCTTTAGTTGTTTAATATCCTTAAAGGCTAAAGAAACATACACTCTGGCCGGCTGTCCATAGGCATCCAGGTTTTCAATTACTGGAAAAGTTTGGGCTATCTTAGGCTGCCACTGAACACCCCCCCTGCCTTCTGGGGTTGTCCTCGTCCCAATCGGGGTTATAAGGAGGGAGCACAACTGCTGGCTCGGATTCCCCCTGGCCCCCGGGGCTTGGTACCGGCCCTGGTTTCTTGTGTGCACGCCAAAGAGGCCAGCTCCCAAGGCCTTGAAAGATTTGTGGTTTCTGTTTTCATATTCAGCCTATAACAGTCATGTGGGAACGTCCCGACCTGCTTGGGTCTGATAAGGTTCCTGGTTGAAGGCTTAGTATGAGTCGACAAGAACCACTTGTCCCCCTCCGTCCTTGCTCCCGCCTACCAGTAACTTTCCATTCTATCTGCAAGAAATATATAAGGATGAGCTGAGATAATAAAGTCAGTCTCCCCCTGGATGAAGAACCTTGGTGTCCTGTGAACTCTTTTAACCCCGACGTCTCCCGCCGGACTCGGTCCATTTTGCCGGATGCGGCAAGTCGGGCTCTCACAGGCTGGTGCAAGCTGAATTGCTCACCCTGGCTTATCCCATCTTAGCCCTAACTCTACTACAAAGATAACGAATCTAGTTGGTATTGTTTTTATAGTATAGTTATGATTTTGGGTATAGCCAAGTATAAAATACCTGTGGGTATGTAGCATTATTATGATATTCCAAAATAAAAACTGACAATGTATAACCCCACCTTTTCCATTTTTCAGTTGGGTGGAAAGCTTTGGATGTCAGGGACTTGGATTATTACTGGACATTTTGGGGAAATTGACTACTGGAAATATGTAAGTATTATAAATAATTTTCAATTCAGCTACATTTGCATTTCCCCTTATAATTCCTATACCAGTGTATTTTACATTAATATAGCCAAGAAAAAGTTTTAAAGAATCAACACAAAGTCATTCTGTCTTTAATAGGCCTTGATGAATACATAGATATGCATATAGCTAATTAGTATTTGTCTATCACGAATTCTCACGAATTAGAGGTTTGTAATATAAGACTTTATTTGCATTAAACTGAAGTCTTGTTCTCATGTGCTTTATAGCACATAATGGAAATATTGAATTGGATTCCAATTGTGTATGAAACAAACTATCTTGCAACAAGAGACACTTAGGATTGAATAGACTGTCTGATGTTTAACTCCTGGTGTATACAAACAAATCTAATAAAATATCCAAGTGAATTTTTTATAATATTCAATTGAACTAAAAGTTTTATGAAATGGGAGAATATTGTAAATGCTTAGGAGAAAGAAAACAAAAGTAAGGATGTGTAGTTCATTTATTCAAATTTAAAGGTAATTAAAGCAGACTTCATCTTTATTGGTTAAATTTCCAGATATGGTTTTGAAGTGTACATACACAAGGGGCCTTTGTTTCTGAAACCAGCTCCTTTGCTCGTATTTTCTCCGCTATTGATATTAGCTCACTGCAGATAGAGGCTCATCACGACATTCATGTAGTGTGGTCCCAGACATTGGGCATCCTACGTAGGGATTTGGGGTGTTAACTTTCTGCTACCTAAAACCGTTATCTTAAGTGGCCTGAGATTCTGTATTAGGTAATAATGGGCCCCATATAGAATGCATGTGGAACCTGGCATTGGTCTCAGTTTATAAGAGGACAGTTACATTATCCAGAATTTTTTTTTTTTTTGGTACTGATTGAACTCGGGGGCACTCGACCACTGAGCCACACCCCCAGTTCTATTTTGTATTTTATTTAGAGACAGGGTCTCACTGAGTTGCTTAGCACCTTGCTTTTGCTGAGGTTGGCTTTGAACTTGCAATCCTCCTGCCTCAGCCTCCCAAGCTGCTGGAATTACAGGCGTGTACCACCACGCCCAGCTATCCAGAGTTGTTTTTTGACATTCAGAAAGTTATGTCCTCAGACCTTTAAAAATTTGTCACACCTCTCTAACCTATAATAAATAGCTTTCAATAGGGCACTTTAATTGCTATTACTAGTAATTTGACTCCTTCTCATATAGAGTCAAAAAAATTCTGTTTCTCTTTGCTTTATTTTGTAAATTTGTAAATTTATTTTGAAATTATTTTGTAAATTATTGTAGGCAGTAATTCTGTGTATAGTTATAGATACTGAAGAGTGGTAATCTAGCCTCAATCCAGTCTTAAACTGAGCATTACCCATTTTTACATTAACAAAATCAGAGGATACTGCCTATGATGGGTCTTCAGAGTCACAGGATGCTGGTTAATACCATGAAATCAGAAAATGCTCATAGTCTACCCTTAACAGACTATAATTTAAGAGACAGAGGGTTTGGCAGAGAAAGTACATAGTGCACCTGAAGGAGATCACCAGGGGTCCTCTTGAGTGGCTGGAGGAGCTGCATGATTTGATTCAGAAGGACAGACACTGGCTAAGGCATCCAGGAGGGTGGGAAGTGAAGGGGAAATGCTGGGTACAAGCTTTACTTAATCCCGAGGTGTATTAGGACAGAGCCAGCTCTTTGGTATTCGTTAATCATTGATTGACCTTGTGAATCAGATCTAAATGGTGCTTTATAATCTGCTGACAATTCCTGGGATTATCATGGCATGTTGTAGTTTCTGGCCCAATGCCTGCTGTTTTCTTGTCGATTATGAAACAGCTTAGAGCATCACAGAGGTAAGCATTTCCTGACTGGTTTGGCTGCCTCTGTAAACATTTTCCCATATCTGAGACAGATAAGTCTTTCCAAAAGTCCTATCCTGGGGACATTAGCCCATATGCTTGATCCTCATTCCAAATCATCCCATTTTTATTTAGGTGTTTACAACTGCATTGCCTTCTTGGTGATTACTGTCAATGTGATTAGGATCCATAACATTAACTACGGCAGTTTCTACATGATACCTTCCTCAGATTGTCCTTCACTTTTGCTAGTTTGTGAACAAGGGTTACTTGTTACATCTGCACAGTACAATATGGTGGCCAAATGTGGCTTGAATGCTTGAGATATATCTAATCTGAAATGTGATGTGCTATAAGTGTAAAATAATACACATTATTTCATTCTTCTTTATGGCTGAATACAACTCCATTGTTTGTATATACCACATTTTCTTGAACCATTCATCTGTTGATGGACATCTGGGTTTTTTCCATAATTCGGCCATTGTGAACTATGCTGCTATAACCATTGCAGTGGGTATATTGTTACAGTATGCTGATTTTAGTTCTTTTGGATAAACACTGAAGAACACCTTTTTCCCTACATTTTTGCCAACACTTATTATTATTTGTTGATATACCTAGCCTAATTCTCTTTAGATCAGAAACCAGCTTGTCACAAGTTATGAAGGATTCATTTCTGTTTTCTGTAAAAATATTAGGATGTCTGTATACCCTGGCCATAAGTTGATGTTGTTACGCTGCTTGGAATGCCTGCCCGTTCCTTGAACTCACACATGCCTGGTTTTCTCTGACCAGATAACAACCCTTTCCTAAATCTTAGTGACGCCTCATAAATCCTGGCCTTCCCTGGCCAAATAACGACCCTCTCTGAGGCTCTAACGACCTTCATAAATTCTGATGTTGGGGCCAGCAAAAATGTAAACTTGTGTGTTATGCTCCTCAGAGTTTTATTATCTGTAACCCCACTTTGTGTAACTTTTTGGGCTATAAAGCTGGGCTGCAAGAAAGCTTAGGGGCTGTCCTTGGCTCCCACGATTTTGATGGGAAAGGCAGCCTGGCCGGTCGAAATAATAAGCTTGCTTTAATTTGATTTTAATTGGAGTCAGTGGTCTTTTCTTGCATCGTGGTCTAACATTTGTATCCTTGATGATTACCATTATGACTGGAGTGAGATGAAATCTTAGTGTAATTTTGATTGGCATTTCCCTGATTGCTAGAGATGTTGAACATTTTTTTATATATTTGTTGACCATTTGTGTTTCTTCTTTTGAAAAATTTCTGTTTAGTTATTTTGCCCATTTATTATTTGTTTTTTTGGCATTGAGTATTTTGAATTCTTTTTGTGTTCTGGATAATAATCCTCCGTCAACTGGCAAAGATTTTTTTCCCATTCCAAAGGTCCTCTCTTCACCCTTAATCATCTTGTTTGCTGTGCAGAAGCTTTTTAATTTGATGGTATCCTATTTAATGGTTCTTGGTTTTATCTCTTGAGCTTTAGGGGCCTTGTTAAGGAAGTTTGTTTCTATAATTATGTGATAGAGTGTTGAGGGTATGATTTTTTTTTTTTTTTTTTTTTTAGCAATTGTTAGGTTTCTGGTCTGAATCCTAAGACTTTGATCCATTTTGATTCGACTTTTGTACAGGGTGAAAGATAAAAATCCAAATTCATTCTTCTATACATGGATATCCAGTTTGTCCAGCATCATTTATTAAACAGGCTGTGTATTCTCCAACATTTATTTATTTAACATTTGTCAAGTATCACATGACTGTATAAATTTGGGTTATTTCTGTGTCTTCCATTTTGTTCCATTGGTCTTCCTGTCTATTTTGATTCCAATACATACTGCTTTTGCTACTGTAGCTCTATAGTGTAATTTTAGATTGGGGATAGTAGTGCCTCCTACTTCACTTTTCTTATTCAATATTGCTTTGACTATTCTTCCAAATGAATTTAAGGACTATTCTCTGAAGAATGTCATTGGTATTTGTCATTGATATTTTTGTGGTTATTGAATCTGTGTATTTTTTTTGCCTTTCATTTCTTGTGTGTTTATGTGTGTGCACATGTGCACACATGCACTTGCCCATTTGTTTTCATTAGTTATACATAATAGTAGAATGCATTTTGACATATCTTACATAAACAGATTATAATTTCTCTTTTTTCTGGCTGGACATGATGTAGATTCATACCAGTCATGTAGTCATATATGCTTATAGGGTAATAATATCTGATTCATTCTACTGTCCTTCCTACCCCCATACATCCTTCCCTCCCTTCACTGCCCTACGACCAATCCAAAACACCTTTATTCTTCCCTCGCCCCTCCCCCCATTTAAGTTAGCATTGGCCTTTCAGATGAAACATTCAACCTTTGTTTTGGGGGGACTAGCTTATTTTGCTGAGCATGATATTCTTCAGCTCCATCATTTACCAGCAAATGCTATAATTTCATTCTTCTTTATGGTTTAGTAATATTCTATTGTGTATATATACTACAATTTCTTTATCTATTCATCTGCTGAAGGGCACCTGGATTGGTTTCATAGTTTAGCTATTATGACTTGAGCTGCTATAAACATTGATGTGGTGCATCACTCTAGTATGCTGATTTTAAGCCCTTTGGGTATAAACCAAGGAGTGGAATAGCTGGGTCAAATGTTAGTTCCATTCTAACTTTTCTACATAATGCTTTCCATAACAGTTGCACCAATTTGCAGTCCCACCAGCAATGTATGAGTATACCTTTTCCCCCACATCCTCACAATGCCAGACCTTAAACTATACTACAGAGCCATAGTAAGAAAAACAGCATGGTATTGGCACCAAAAGAGACATGCAGACCAACGGTACAGAATAGATGACACAGAGACAAACCCCCATAAATACAGTTATCTTATACTAGACAAGGGTGCCAAAGACATTCATTGGAGAAAATATAGCCTCTTCAACAAATGGTGCTGGGAAAACTGAAAATTCATATGTAGCAAAATGAAATTAAACCTCTATTTCTCACCCTGCACAAAGCCCAACTCAAAGTAGATCAAAGACTTAGGCACTGGACTAGAGACTCCATGCTAGTAGAAGAAAAAGTAGGCCTAAATGTCAGCTTAGGAACTGACTTCCTTAACAAGTCCCCTAAAGCAAAAACAATAAAATCAAGAATCAACAAATAGGATGGATTCAAACTAAAAAGCTTCTTCTGAGTAAAGGAAACAATCAATAATGTGAACAGAGAGCCTACAGAATGGGAGAAAGAAATCAAAAGCCGGGCTGAGGATGTGGCTCAAGCGGTAGCGCGCTCGCCTGGCATGCAGCGCGGCCTGGGTACGATCCTCAGCACCACATACAAACAAAGAAGTTGTGTCCGACGATAACTAAAAAATAAATATTAAAAATTCTCTCTCTCTCTCTCTCTCCCCCTCTCTCACTCTCTCTTTAAAAAAAAAGAAATCTAAAGCCTAAATTAGTGGAAAGAGACTGATTTTATAGATCAGAAGATTTGACTTAATAAAGAGGAGAGTTCTCTCCACATTGACTCATAGGTTTAATACAATCCAACCAAAGTCCCAGAAACATTTTTATAGTTATAGACAAGCTGATTCTAAAATTTATAGATAAAAGGAAAGAAACTAAAATAGCCAAAACAATTTCTAAAAGAAGAATAAATTTGGAAGAATCAAACTACACAATTTTAAGATTTATTATGAAACTCCAATAATCAAGACATTATGATGTTATCAAAAGAACAAAAAACCAAATCAATAGAACACATTACAGTGTCCAAAATAGATGTAGAGATATGTTGCCAATTAATTTCAGTCAGGCCACAAAAGCAGTTTAATGGAGAAAGGGTAGTCAATGAATGGTGCTAGAAAAAATTTGATATCTGTATGCAAAACAAACAACTTTAAAAACCATTCATTTACAAAAATAAAAATAAAATTTAAAATACATAAATAAAATTACATAAATAGCTGTAAGCCCAAGAATAATAATAGTATACGATAGTAAGTGACATCTACTATGTCATCTATTGCTCATTGTTACTATTATCAAGAGAATATGAAACTAATTAAAACATTATTTCAAGCTAATATTTTAAAAATCTTAAGGTTTAAAAAGCAGTTTAATTAAAGAGTCTAAAAACAGATTTCTGTCCTTTGTTATCAATATGGGAACAAGAAAATATTCCAAGTGTATAATTCACAGATGGGGAAATTTGAGGCCCAGAGAGGTTAAGTCACTTGCCCCAGGTCATACAGCAGGATTAGTGATTATTTAATTTGTACTCTTTATCCATCATGGCCTGTAGTGCAAGCAGCATTTCCTACTCTTACCATTTGGTCAGATAGTGATCAACTAGCCAAAAATCTGTGTGCACCCTGATTTTGGCAGTGTCTACCCTGCCAAAATCTGAAAATGCTACATTAAAAATGTTCTCTCTGTGTAACCCCATCAGATCACCTTGGTTTCCATGGAAGACAATGTTTCTGTGCAGCCAAGTAACGTTATACAGCTCAGAGGCAAGCAGCAGTGAGGCTGCTTTGGGATGCCCTAAAATATGAATAATAATAATAGAAAGCAGTTTTCAGTGTTTCTTATGACATTTCCTAAATCCCTGAGGCACTCTTTCCTTTGGTAAATAAATACAGATGTTGCTTATTTTCCTGTGCCATTCAAGTGAGCAAGACAAGAGGATCTGATCTTGGTTTCTAGAAGAGCAAGCCTACTAACATGAAGGAGGTGACAACAAGCACAGTTGCAACAGGGTATTTGACTAGAAACCCAGCGTCATTCTAAACCACCAGAGCAACGATTCCTTTCTCTTATCTAATCATAGGATTCCAAGATGGCGGATTAGTGGGAAGTGGCTTTTCTCAAAGCTTAGTAACTCAGATTCAAACAGGGAGACAACTACTTCTCTGTGAGGTGAGTGAAAACACCCACTGGCACTCAGTATTGAACAGAGAGCCTTAAGACTGGGAAATTTTGGATATATCAGACAAGGCTAAGGAACAGAATTGGAGCAGAGCTCCTGGTGGGGGTGGGCAAAATTAATACACAAGGTCAGAAAGGACTGAAGAAAAGTGGTGGGGAGGTCTTGGTATGGGGAATCCCAGGGTCAGAGAGGCAGCCTGCCCTGGGCCAACCCAGGGACTTTTGGCTCATTAAACTGCTGTGGGAAAGTCACAGTCTGCCTGTTGTGGGGCTGGAGACATTTTAGTATCTCCACGTGACAGCAGCAAAAACTCAGACCAGGAACTTAGATCTGTGAGTTCCAGGCTGAGTCCAATACATGAATCCAGCAAATGCCAACCACAAAATCTAAACTGAGTTTAGAAAATCAGGAGAATCTTTGGCACAGAGAATTACTGGCACGGACACTACTTTGTCTGGGGGCAACACAAATCAGAGAGGCCTGAGAAAGCCAGTCCTCCCCACTCCCTTGAACCCAGCAGCTATAGGACCAGCTGCAGGGAGAATCTGAACAGGTGGAGTGACTGAGCTCAGTGCTCAGAAACAGTCTCTGAGAGGCCAAAAAGGGCTGTGTCCCCAAACAAAAGAATCAGAGAAGGACTGACTCCCCCTTCCCACAATTGGTGCCCTGGGGAGAGTAGTGGGGTATAGTCCTAAAAGTGCGTTGATTCATTTAACACCCACAAACTCCCCTGCAATGAAATACCTGGGGCAACACCAGATCCTGTGCCATCCCTGGGAGCTTCATTTGCAGAAATTCATCTCAGAGAACCCAGAGGCAACCATACCCTGGAAGTGAAGCCAAAAATGTCATCCACAGACCCTCACACCATTCCTCCGACAAAGGAAGCTAAGAAATGAAGGACAGTTTGGTGTAGACAGCGTGCATATACTCTCATTGACTATTCTGTTAATGTTGTTTTTGTTTTTATTTTGTTGTTTTGTTTTTGAATGTGTATTGATTGATACATGATGGACATTTATACATTTGTACACATACATATTTCTACTTTTTCATTTTTAGCATTTCTTGAAGGTAGCTATTTTTCAGTGCTCTGTTTTTTCAGGGTTAGAGATTTTGATTAGTATCTTCTGGATTGATTTTCTTTTGTATGTTTCACAACTCTATTTCCCTTTTTCTTTTTTTTCCCCTTGCTAACAACCAAACTCTAGTGTTCTCTATTTCACTCTTCCTTTAATTATTTTACTTTTTTTTCCTTCTTCCTCTTCATAACACATCCTATCTCACCTCTGCATTTGTCTTATTAGTCTCTCAAATCAAAATACACTTTTCTACCTCCATCTCTTCTTCTTTCCTGTTAATGAACTCTGTCTTTTACAGGATACTTATATTCATATTTGTTTATTTTTTTTCTCATTTTTAGCATTTTTTGAAGGCAGATATTTTTCATGGATCAATTTTATTTTGCAGAAAATAAATGATAAACTCTTCTTTATTGAAAGATGTTCATTTGGGAAGTAGATAAATAATTGTTAGGTAAGCTTATATGGCACATGATTATTATTGTCTACTAATTCATACTTCTGAATTTATGCTTTCTATCCAGAGCATTATATTCATGCAGCAGTAAACAGAAACACTGATTTTTTTAAATTTTCCTCATTTAGGTCCATCCTCTTGATAATGCAGTAAAACATTAGGAGCATTTTAGCTGTAATCATTTTCTATCATTTGAGTATGTGATGTTCTAGTTCAGAAATCAAGTCTAAGTCTAGGAAATTTAGACTGATTATTTTGTGATATACAAAACTCAAAATGTATAAATCCAGTAGTTGTACCTGGTCTTCACCTGTGTTTATGTTGAAATTTTCCATCATTTATGGCTTGTCCCAAGTAACAAAATCCTGAGCCAAGGGATACCAGGTAATAGAATAACATGGTTGTAGCAGTTTGCTTTTGCACACTGTTCAAGAGTCCACAGATTTATCTAAAGCCTCTTTTTTCTCTTCTGTAGTAGTTTCATTAAGTATTTCCTCACATATCTTAGCTGTAGTATGTATAGTCTGTGGAGTCTGTATCCAAACCCTTGGTATGACCCATGGATGAAGGTGGCATAGAAGAGGCAACAGAAACAGCATCTTGTGATGATGATGATAACAAGCTTGTGTGTACATTTTGATCTTGATCCTCAGGAAAATTTTTTTCCTAGGATGTCCCCTAACTGTCCATCCAACATGCCTCACTTGTTCAGAAATATCATCTCCGATATTTGAAACATCCCACATTCCAGAAAGGAATCAAAGCAGGAGCCCTCCTGCTTTTTGGACACAAGGTTTATATGAGAATGTGTAGCCATGAGCAACAGCAGCAAGGAACGTCTCAATACAGATAATAAGGTCCTGGAGTCCTGTGGCCATGGCTTCTATAGCTTGTCATTCCCATGTATGCTTTTCAGAAATAGCATCAACTTTTACAAACACAGCAGTACTGCTTGTCAAAAAGACACAGAACCCACCATCCTTATGCCAAAAGAAATTTGCCAATAGGTTGGATTGGACTCAGTTCTTCCTTTAGTACTTTATAAAACAGCAGGAGACATATATGGCAAACAATTGTGACATATTATTTATTATAATCAAATAAGTCCAAGATTTGAAAAGCTGAAGTTTCCTTCATCATATATACCAAGCAGCTCACAGATTAAAGCAAAGATGGTAGTGAATGGTCTGACACCTTTGTACTGCAGTACACCCAGTTTGTACCTAAATAGCAACACTTCTCGGCCATGATGGACACCAACATGAAGATGGAAAACATTTCTGCTGATCTTTGGCTTCAAGGATTCATACCGGATTTGGATATTGGTTAGTTGAATAATTAGTAAGGAATCCCATAAAGTTGTAAATGACATAAGCTTCATAGCATTCTCTGCAGGTAATCACATATTGTGCAATTCTGGGATATTTTAAAGCTATCCAACTACCTGAACTGTATATGGTTACCATCCAAAGAATCATTATTGGATTTTGTAGTTCAGGTTGTGTATAACGCAGTAGGTGTTGCAGTAGCACCCACGGCGATATAGGTACAGTCAACAGCCACAAGATTCCAGCAATAAACCAAGCCTTGGTATGTATTCCAACATCCAGTTTCTGTAATTCCCACATGCATAGGGGAATCGTAATGACTATATGGACACCAGGTAGATGACCACAGCTAAAGGTTGAGTCTCCAGTTCCTGTCTTGGAATGTAACCACCATTTGACCCTGCTATACCACTCCCTGGTTTATACCCAAAGGGCTTAAAATCAACATACTACGGTGATGCAGCCACATCAATGTTTGTAGCAACTCAATTCACAATAGCCAAGTTATGGAAACAATGTAGGTGTCCTTCAACAGATGAATGGATAATGAAAATGTGCTACATATACACCATGGAATATTACTCAGTTATAAAGAAGAATGAAATTATGGCGTTTGTTGGTAAATGAATGGAACTGGAGAATATCATGCTAAGTGAACTAAACCAAACCTAAAAACCAAAGGCCAAATGATCTCTCTGGTATGTGGATTCTAGGGAGGGCAAGGAGGGGAAGAATATTGGATTAGATAATGGGGAATGAAGGGAAGGGAGGGGGAATGTGAATAGGAGAGACAGTAGAATGAATCGAACACAACCTTCTTATGTTCATATATGAATACACGACCAGTATAACTCCATGTCATGTACAACCTCAAGAATGGGATCCTAATTAGAATAAGTTATACTCTATGTATAATTATTCAAAATACACTGTACTGTCATGTATATCTAAAAAGAACAAATAGATGTAAAAAAATAAAAAAGAGTAGTAAGCAACACAGCATGACAGACCTCTTGCCAATCAGCAGACATTGAAACTGTTGAAAAGCTGAGCCAGTACATATAAGAGGGTCCAGAATTCCAGACAGCTCCAGACAGGCTGTGTATAACCTAAGCAGGTGCCCTGTTACATTTCTAACGAGATTGCTAAGTAAAATAATCTACTAATACTAGCATTGTCATTTTTCCAAAACCAGTAAGTCTCTCTAAATGCTTTGGAACTTATTCTTCATAGAATTCATATTTCAGTGTTGCTTTGTTTCATTAATTTTTAAGATCACCTTTTTTCCATAAGAACTGCAGGTCTAGTACATTCTTTTCTTAGAAAATGTTTCCAGCCTATTGATTATCTGTACCTTGCCCACAAACACCATAAGTCCCCTGCCAGTCCTCTTAGTCCTTTGTCTTCATTCAAGCATGTGCCTAAAGACTGAAATATATGTATACATATGTTGGAGGAACAAAGCAAAGGCTATTTAGAAGAAAAATTGTACTGTTACTTTAGCAAATTGTTACAATCTCAGTGGTTATCAGAGATTAGGACTTGGTAGGAGGACTTCTCAAATAAAAAAAATTGTTTTTGTGGTTTTCTTTTTAAATAAAATAATAAATCGTTTGGATACGTTGCCTCAACAAATTAGAAATGTTACTTTCTTCTTTAAAAAGCCTCTACATTTTCATTATTGTCAGGATTATCAACTAGACTGATTTATAACCTGGGGAAGTACTTTTGTTTCAGTTGCAATTGAACAACAGATAAGTCTTTTAAAAGTTTCAGACTTTGAAATTTATTGTATCTTCTCTTTTGAATACAGAGAAATCGGAAATTGAACATAAGCTCCAACTTTTAGCATTAGGTAGCTGAATCACTAGATAAAGCCATTTTAGTGCATTTTTAAAAAAAATTGGTAAAGAGCTACAAACAGTGATTTTTAACTAGCAAGCATAGTTTCAAAATCTCTAAATATGATAATGTATGTATTTCAGGTAAACTACCAACACTCTGAATAATTGCTTTTTCTTGCCAGATGGATTTTTTTTTCCTTTTTAGTCTAGTTATCTTTCAGGTTTAAAACATTAAGGTTTATTGAGCAATGGGAATATTCTTAAAAAATTTCTTTCCATCTTGGTTTATGTACGTCTACCAGCAGCAGAATTTTATCACTCCTCAGGGTGATTATGAGCCATTGGGTTCTGGTTCTGGTTCTGGCTGTTGGTAAACTAGTCTTTTTTTTTTTAAATTTATGGCATATGTACATAAGGGAGAGCAAAAGTTGGCTCCTGTGAGCTTCTCTAAGCCTTGACAGTGCTTTGCTCATGTTTAAAACATGTCATGAATAGGCTGTCACATTTGTTCATTTTGAAAAATGCTTTTAGGTAATTATCTGGCTTTTGTACCTAATAAGTTTAGGAGCATGGGAGGCCTTCCTAGGCTACCCAGGGCTCTCTTAAAATTGTAAAACAGAGTTGCCATGCAGTCTTCATAGGCAGCATGTTGCTTCCAAGCATGGCTGGCCCACGTGTTTTTGTGTTGCTGTTTCTGGAGACCTTTGTTCTTGCAAGATATGTCACTCAGTGTCATGTGTAAAGTTAATCTGTATATACCCGATGACACTTCCTCTTTGACTTAAATAGCATTTCACAGATTGCATATAGGGGAAGACATACTGTGCAACACAGCTTTGACTTGAAGGAGCCTAGGGGTTAGTAGTGGATCTAGCTTACATGGATTGATGAGACTGTTGTAGCCCAGAGGACAACATGGAGATTTACAGAGTGCTGTGAAAGCCCAGAGGAATGAAAGCATCTTTTGTTTGGGAAATTCAGGTTCAACTTCTGGGAGGTACCAGTTGCCCTCATGTTGGAATACTTGCAATTTGTACAGAAAGTAGCCTTAGGTTCCACTGATCTAGCCTCCTTTTCTCTTTCTCAGACCATGCACTTCCATCTAGCACTTAATATCTCCCAAAAAAAAATGTTATTCACCCCCAAAACTTCCATTTCAAGGAGCATATTTGGAAATTCTTTTGAGATGAAAAGGGAGGAGTCTTTTAAGCCTAGTCTTGACAGTCTCATGCAGTCTTCACATTCTTCAGACCTCAAGCCACTCTCCCCGAAATTCTCAGACATTAGTCTCATGGTTCCCAAAGATCAAGTCTCCTGTTACTCTCACTCTAACTTATGTAATTCCAACCCTGTTCACAGCAAAACCTCTTCACATAAGTGTCCCCATACATGTGGCTACTGCCAGACCTCCATTCACTCACCTGTCAATCTGTGACTTTCAACCCCTCCTCCCCCTCTGCAGAGTAGTCCTTGCTCATGTCATGAGTAGCCTCCATGTTGCTAAATTCAGTGTGCCCTTTTTGGTCATCATCTTATTGGTCCCTGAGCTGCACTGAACTCAGCACACTGCTTTGAAGCTCATTCTTCCCTTGGCTTCCATGGTAATCTCATCCCACTTTTCTTCCTGCCTTTCCTGACTGCTCCACCTCAGTCTCCTTTGCAGATTCATTTTCCTCCTGGGCCACTGTCCTTTTCATTCTAAATTCTCTTTCCAAGCCACTTATTTGCTGCCTTGATTTCAGGTGGTCGGTGGTTGTCAAGTACACAAACAAAAATAGTCATAGAAATGGCAGGAATTTACAAAAATGCATAGTAAATATATAAAATGAGTTCTCCTTTCATCTGTTTTATCTTCATGCTGTTTCTAATGTGTAATTATTTGAGTGGTACTTCACATTTTTTCAAACCATTCTTAATGTAGCTATAAACAGGTTCCAAGCTAGAAATGAATTAGAGTCCTGTCTGATTGCAACCTATTCCTTCTGTAGATGAACAAACTGAAATCCACGGAGCTTAAGTACTTTCCTTAGAGTCACACAACTGGTTCATGTCTTACTCAAATCTACAACAACTCTGTGAGGGCATATGGATTCATCATTATTTAAGAGATGAGAAAACTGAGGTATTGGTAATTTGAGTCTTGGACAAATTTTCAAAACTCCTAAGTTGCAGAACAAGAACTAAACACCAGCACTAGTTCCCAGGTTGTTGGCACAGACCTTACTGCTTCTCTGCAATTATAGAAATGTTGCAACTAAATTATATTTGAAAGCTGAGTTATCTTTTTTTAAAAAAGGCAAACACACAACAAATTCAGCCTGACAGGATTGTGGAGAGGAGGGCAGGGAGGAGGAGTTGCAAAGTAATATGAATTCTAAGTGTTTGTCCAGATGTAAAGACTGAGTTAGTTTTTTTTTTTTTAAACCCAGGCCCTGTGTTAATTTAAAGTGTCTATGTTGTTTTTTCCTCCTTTCCCCTTGGTATGATCCACTTTCATTGTAAGTGGCCATGCCTTGGCACCCATGGCCAAACCTACCCAGCTTCAGATCCCAAACTCTGTGCTGCCTGAAGTCTCAACATCCCAGGCCTCTCCGACTCTGTAGAAGGAATCCTGAGATGGGCATAGAGGGAGCTTTACCTGAGCTATTGTGCATTGTAGCCATATGAGGGGCTAGGCCTGGCATTGCAGGGAGAGATCCCATGATGCAGATGGAACTCCCTCTCAAGCTCTGCCTAAGATCCCACACAGCACCTGAGTTGGGTATGAACTCGCCAAGATGTCAGTAGACCTCACCAAGCAAGATTCCACACTTGAAACCTTATCCCCTGCCTTATTTGGTGAAGAACATTTTATTGAAACTCCTTTGCTAGTCCCCTTATGAAAATAAAGAGATTCCAGGTGCATGCTCTCTTCTCCAGAGCTCTTTCCAGCGTGGAAGCTGACCCCTAAGGTCTCAGAACCATCCCTCCTTCAATTAGAAAACTACTCTCTGTGTTGTGTGGATTTTTGCCTCTTAGCTTAATGTTGCAACCAGCTCTTTTAAACCCAGTTTATCCCATCTGTGCGGGTCACTGGTAAGAGTATTTAGTGTTCTAAATTTGTTGCTCAGATAGTAAAAGTCTTCACAACTGAAGATTAGAAGAAAATTTTGCTAAGCAAGATCTAATAATATCATGCTAAGTGAAATAAGTCAATTCCCTAAAACCAAAGGCTATGAGGATGCTAATTCACAATGGGGGGTTGGAGTGGGGAAGAATACAAATACTTTGGATTAGATAAAGGGGAATGAAGGGAAGGAATGGAGAATGGGAATAGGAAAGATAGTAGAATGAATTGGATCTTACTTCCTATGTGCATATATGATTACAGGACCAATGTAATTCTACATCATGTACAACCAGAAGAATGAGAAGTTATACTCCATGTATGTATGATATGTCAAAATATGTTCTACCATTATGTATAACTAATAAGAACAAATAAAAATATACAGTAAAAACGAATTCACCTTTGCAGACACCCAGCCCCAGGCATGCTGCACTGTACCCAGTTGAGCGCACCTGAATGAATGGCCCTGCCCTCACGCAAACCAAGGGGTGGTAGGGATGTAAAAATTCTCAACAAAACACTAGCAAATGGAATCCAAGCACACATTGAAAAGAGTATACACCATGATCAAGTGGGGCTTTTCTCAGGGATGCAATTTTTTTTAAAATTCTAGGATTCCACAGCAGCTACTTTCAAGAGACATATCAATTCTAAGTTCATAACTGTTGATACTCGTGAACTAAAATATTGTCTATTTTAGAAAATGCTCCATGTGCTCCTGAGAAGTAGGTAAATTTAGTCGTTGATGGATAAATATTCTAAAGATGTCTGTTAGGTTCACATTATTAATCATAGTTTTTAGTTCTGTAGAATCTGGATGTCTATCTAGTGGTGAGACAGTTGTGTTACAGTCACCCAGTATTATTGTATTCTGGTCTATTTGATACTTATTATTGAGAATGGTTTGCTTTATGTATGTAGATGCACCATTGTTTGGGGCATGAATATTTATAAACATTATATCTTGTTGCATGATTCCCTCAATCATATGAAGTGAGCTTCTGTGTCTCTTCGGATTAATTTTAACTTGAAATCCATTTTGTCTGAAAGGAGAATAATTGCTCCTGATTATTTAAGAGTACCATTTGCATGGGATTTTTCCCCTATCCTTTCACCTTCAGTTTGTGGATGTCTTCGCCTGTGAGGTGAGTCTCTTGCAAACAACATATCGTTGGGTCTTGTTTTTTATTTTTATCTAATCTGCCAACCTGTGTCTCTTTTTCTTTAATTTTGTGTTATTTTTTAGTTGTAGATGGACACAATACCTTTATCTTATTTATTTACTTTTATGTGGTGCTGAGGATCAAATTCAGGACCTTACACGTGCTAGGTGAATGCTGTACCGCTAAGCCACAACCCAAGCCCCAAACTTTGTCTTTTGATTGAAGAGTTTAGACCATTTATATTCCATGTTATTATAGAGAGTTGCTCTTTAATTTGTGCCATTATGATGTATCTGTAATGTTTAAATCAGACTTTATTCTCATTTAATTGACTATTCTTCTAGTGTAGTTCACCCCTGTGCTGATTTTCAATTTTTATTTTTCCTTTCTTCTTCATGAAATATTTCATTGAGTATGTTTCATAGTGCAGGTTTTTCTGGTTATGAATACTTTTAGCTTCTGTTTATCATGGAAGGGTTTTATTTCATCTTCAATTCTATGTTTTTGTTTTGTTTTTGTACCAGGGATTGTACCCAGGGGTGCTTAACCACTGAGCTATGGTGTTTTTTTTATGTTTTGAGACAGGGTCTTGCTAAGTTGCTTAGGGCCTTGCTAAGTTGCTGAGGTTGACTTTGAACTTACAATCTTCCTGGGTCAGCTTCCTGAATTACTGGGGATTACAGGCATGTGCCACCACACCTAGCCCTGGCCACTGATTTGCAGTGATATGTGAGGAGACACCAAGGGTTTGCTCAACAGGTACATCCACTCACACTGAGGATTACAAAGAAGATCCATGGCTCAGAGAGAAAGGGGAAGAGGGGGAAATATGTATGTCTGGCTTCTTTTTGTTTCCCAAGTGGTCAAGGCTCACCCATGGGCAGTTAATGCCCCAGAACTTCTGCTTTTTTCCATTCAGTCTCTCCTCAGAGGCTGCTCAGGAATCATATCTAAAGCCTTATTTCATACTGATATATTTATATCCAAAAATGAAGTTAAGGTTCATGCAGTGGTTGGGCAAGGATCCAAGAGAGCTAACAGTGACTGCCAGCATCTTAAGGCCTGGCTGAGGCTACAAGTCCACACGTGGACTTCTAGCACACTCTATTGGTCAAGGCAAGTCACAGGTCAGTCCAGATTCCAGGTTCATGGAAGCAGACTCTACCTCTCAGATAGAAGCTGCAGAGGCACCTTGTAAAGGGTCTGGATCCCAAGAAGGAATCTAGTAAGAAGTTAGCCAGGACAGAAGAGTGAGAGGAGGCCCAGTATTTTAGCAAAATGCTCCTGCTTCACCAGAGCTAAAGCTCAGAGGGACTAAAGCAAAGACAAAGGCTGGATCTAGAAGGTTCTTGGGTGCCAGGCTAGGGCACTTGGATTTTTCTTGGAAGGTATCAGAGAAACACAAAGAAGAGGGAGATGAACATAAATTCATTTTTGAAAGACCTTTTTATTTGGATGTAGAGAACAGTGCAGCCTAGGCAGGACCAGAGGTTGGAGGTTTCATGGTCTGCAGTTAAGGAAAGGAGATAAATCCATGTATTCAGAGAAGTGAATGAATTCCACATTGGCTTGGGCTGATTGAAAAATGCACTTCTTGTTCAGTTCAATACCAGGCGTATTTTCAGAATTTTGTTATCCTCAGTCACCTAAAAAAAGAAACAGAGTAATTAATGACCACCTGCCAGCCCTCAAAGGATGGACTTCTGTGCTCCTGGTGCTGTCAAACACAGTCCAGCTTCAAGGTATGTTTGAGTGGTTTCAACAGGCCTGGTACCTACCCTATGAGTGGAAATTCTGAGGTGGGTGTTGTTGGACCAGGGGCTCTTAATGTCACCACTTTGTGCTTGGCCCATCTTGAGAGCTGGTTTGATGTGATCTAGCTACAGAAAACTGCTCAGATCAAACAGTTTTGCAAGAGTCTGACACATAAAAATCCAGAATGCTACTTTATCTTCAATGGAAAATATGGACTAGATAGGAAATGTACAATCACTCCTCAGGGCCTTCTTTCCCAATAAGCAAAGCTACACAGAATGCTGAATGAACATCAAGGTGCTTAACAACTTCATCTCATGAGCCTCAGTTTCCATGTCTGGAAGGTGAGAGTAATAACCCCTTTCTCCCATGAGTTGTTACAAGGACTAAACAAAATAACACGAAACACACATAGCACATGGATGTGAATATATATATTCAGTGAGCCTAAGAATTAATTGCTGAAATACATTTTAAACTGAGTACAGTATGAATAATTTTATAATCAGCAACACTATAAATAGCCATGTCAGATATGTACATTCCTGACAATCAGATCTAATTAATTCAGAAGTCAAAAAAATTGGAACCTGGCCAAGGTGAATCCTGAAGTACCTAATAAAGATAATACACAAGAAATAAAAGTTGATCAAAAACTCACCTATAAAACCCTCCTTGAGGTAGTGTTTGGCTTGTTGTTGTTTGTATGGCTTCGTCTGGCTTTCTGGTAAGTCCCTGGAAAACATTAAAAGAATCATCTCTTGAGGTGACTTCCACTGTCGATTTTGCAATTTACTGCCTTTGTCTGCTTTAGCTATTCAGGTCAAGGTCATCTCCCAATTAACAGTGCCTCATGATACTGTTTACAGCACAAAGTAGTGATTTGGTATCGGGCCTTTTTCAGTTTGAAAGATTTCTTCTCACCATGCTTTCATTTATCCAGAATGTTTTCCCAGGGAAGCTTCATTCCATTTAACTGCTCTTTCTGAGTTTTGTTGTTTTCTCTGGATCATTCTGTGTTTTTGTAGAGATGAGAGAGAAGCTTGTTAGAGGGTTGTGTTTAACGTCCCAGGAAAAATGAGTGCAGAGTAAAACTGAGTCTGAAAAGAGTCCAGGGGAAGGAAAGCCTTTGGCAAAATTCTAACTTCTCTGTCAAACAAGAACAACATGCTGTGTTCACTGATGCTAAAGTAAAGCCCAAAGAGACGTTATTCAACACTAGACCTAGGTGATAATCTACACACTTACACAAAGTGAAATTATGTGAGATGTGCCAAGACACATTGATTGTGGATGATATTAATTACTGAAGTAATAGCATCTTCAAGACCTTTTATGAGGTCAGATTCATTAATCTGTGACATATTTGGTTGTAGGCATCTTAAGGACCTAGGTCTCATGGTGAACAAACCATTTCTAGAGGATGGGAAGTTTCACCTGGACTTGAATAAGAGGAGGAAAGAGGAAAATGGTGGTGTGAACAGAGGCACCAAGATGGATTTACGGGATTGTGACTGAATCATTTGAATAATTTCTTCCAAACTGATCAGCTAGACCTAGATCCTTTTAATAGCCAAGTGAAAGGAAATTGTTGAGAAGCTTAATTTTTAACAGAGCAGCTATGAACTCTACAAAATAAGGTCAGTTGCTTTCACTCTCTGGTCATAAAAGGTCTCTGTTGTGCTGGAATCTGGCACAATATACAGGATAAAGGTCTGGGATGATCTCGAGGCACATCATGAAAGCTAAGAGCAATGTGGGAACTGTCACATCTGTTTGAAGCCAGCTTCTCTGTAGCTTTGCAGACCAAAAACCATGGGGCCTGCATCAGCAATGACTCACATAGCCAAACACCCTGGGTTCTAACTGCAGAGACAGGGGCCCTGCCCAGCTGTGGTGGGTCTTCCTATTACAATCAGGATGCCAGAACTCCAAGTTCTTTAGGGGTGGAAAACCCATGTGAACAGACCTCATCCCACCCACTACTGCACCTGGTAGGATTCGGTTTCTGAGGCTCAGTAGGACCTGTCTTGGTTTTGAGAAGGCCAATGAAAAGCACACTGGAGCAGCATAGTGACAAGAGAGTCCAACTTCTTAGAGGAAGAAGGAAACTTAGAGGTCACTCCAACTCACCATTGCACAGAATTCACCCAGCCTGTTAGTGACAGAGCTGATCCTCATCTCTGTCATGGTTCCCTGTATTTTGTGAAAATGTTTTGTTGTTTAACTCCATGAACTGTCCTTGTAAACTTACCTCCAATGTGTTTCTTACACTATCATTTGCCTTTTCCTTCCTCTCTAAATCATTCCTTTACTCTCCTTTTGTCCTTTGCTTTCTTCCCAGAAGAAAAGGTAACATCCTCCATCCCAATGTTTACCTTATTTGTCAAGTTTTAGCCAATCTGGGCTAATATAACAAATTTCCATAGACAGGGTGACTGAAACAATAAAAACTTTGTTTCTCTTGGTTCTGGAGGTTGGAGGTGTGAGATTAAGGTGCTAGCATGGTTGGACTCTGGTGGAGAGCGCTCCCTCCTCTTGACTCACAGATGGATGCCTTCTCCTTGTGTTCTTCCCTGGAAGAGAGCAGAGAGAGACAACTCTCTCCTGTTTCTTCTTACAAAGGCATTAATTAATCTCATGAGAGCCCCATCCTCCAGACACAATTACCTTCTGTCTTAGTCCTTTCTGGATGCTATCACAAAGTAACACAAACTAAGTAATTTATAAACAACCGAAATTTATTCTCTAACTTCTCTGGAGGATGGAAGTCTGAGATCCAGGCATCAGCAGATTTCATGTCTGGTGAGAGCTGCTCTCTTCTTCCAGGATGGCACCTCAATGCTGCATCGGCTGAAAGGGATAAATACGATGTCCCCACATAGTGGAAGAGTTGGAAGGGGAAAGGTACCAGGACACATCCTTCATCCTCTATTATAAACACTCATCCCATTCAGAGGACCAAGCACTCCTGGCTTCCCCTAAGGTCCCACCTTCTAATACCATCACAGTGAGATGAGGGTTTCAACATGTGCCTCTGGGAGGGACACAAACATTCAGCCCATAGCAGTCCTTTTCTATGTGATTTGCTGGCCACTCCCTCCTCACCTGTGGGTCACGGCCCTCTCTCTTTCTCTCTGGCTCACATCCTCCCTGTTGGCACGTCCTGAGGAGACTCCTGACTTGCTGGTCATCTCACTGCCTCTGGGAGCCTTCATCAGGAGTTATGGATTCACCCTCTGCTTGTGTAACTTTAGTGATTCTACATTTGTTTCCAGCTCATATCTATTTCCGGAGCTCTAGACCCAGACAGCAAACTGACTGTAGACAGATCTCCTTCAAGTCTCTTCGCATATCTTAAACAGGGTCATCAGAACATCTCAGCTGCCCCTTTTCTTGTAATCTGTGTCTGAGCGGCTCCATCAGACACCTTTCACCACAAGCCACGAACCCAGATGTTTGCCTTGATTACTTCTCTTCCACATCCACAGCAGATCAGTCAGTTTTATAGATTCTACTTTCTTAACCGTCTTGAATCCATTTCCCCAGTTAACTCTGTCTTAATTTAGCTCTTCCACTGGGAACCTACATTTATGCTTCAAGACTTAGTCAGCTCCAGTGTCAGTCATCTCTCCCAAGAAGCTTTCAAAGAGCCTCTTCAGGCCATTATGTAAGTTTTGAGCTTTTCTTTTCTTTTTTCTCTTCTAACAGACCATAAATCTCTATAGGCAAAGTATCCCTACTCTGTAATCTTCGTACCCAGCACTGCACTCAGTGATTGTTAAATGCACACATGCATGAGTAAAAAAGTGAACAAAGTGAGAAAGTAATGTTTTCATAGCCAATCATAAACGTTAAGATATAGGGGTGTAGTAGCTCAGTGGTAGAGCACGTGCCTAGCATGTGCAAGGCCCTGGGTTCTATCCCCAGTATCACCACACACTAAAACCAAAACCAAACCAAACAATAAATGTAAGTTATGTGGTTATATATAGGATGTTTCCATGTTTCCCTACAGCTTTCTACAAGTTTGTTTTCTTCTTAAAAATTTTAAAAATTTGTTCTTTTTAGATATACATGACAGTAGAGCATATTTAGAATAATTATACATACATGGAGTATAACTTCCTATTCCTGTGGTTTTTACATGATGTGGAGTTTCACTGGTCATGTATTCATATATGAACATTAAAAAGTTATGTCTAATTCATTCTGATGTCTTTCCTATTGCCATACCTCTTCCTTCCCTTCATTCCCTTGTCTAATCCAATGAATTTCTATTTTCACCCTCCCGCCTCCTACCCCCACACACTTTGTGTGTTAGCATCCATGTATCAAAGAGAACATTCAGCCTTTGGTTTGGGGGGATTGGCTTATTTCACTTATGATATTCTCTAGTTCCATTCATTTACCAGCAAATGCCATAATTTCATTCTTCTTTAAGGTTGAGTAATATCCCATTGTGTATATATACCACATTTTCTTTATCCATTCATCTGTTGAAGGGTACCTATGTTGGTTCCATAGCTTAGCTATTGAGAATTGAGCTGCTGTAACATTGACATAGTATGTTGATTTTAAGTACTTTGGGTATATACTGAGAAGTGAGATAACTGGGACAGATGGTGGTTCCATTCCAAGTTTTCTGAGGAGTCTCCATTACTGCTTCTCCACAAGTTTTATCATTTTTTTCCTGCCTGTTTCTTTCTCTTGTGTTTCTGTTTCATTATCTACATTAGTAAAATAAGTCTTAAGACTCAGGGCAGAGCTGGGGGTGGAGCTCGGTGGTAAAGGGCTTTCCTAGCATTGTGCAAGACACTGGGTTTGATCTCCAGCACCACAAGAAAAAAAAAAACTTGCTTAATTCTAATTTCCTGAGCCAGAGGATTAAGTGAATGTAGATATTCAAAGGAAATTGAATTTGTAAACCAGACAAATTTAACAACTGGAAATATTTTCCTAGAAGAGTCTCTTTATGTCCTTCCTGAGGCTGGCTATAGAATTACCACAATGATACAATTTATCTTCCTTCCTGACTTTGTGGGATAGTTTGCCGTTGTGATTCATTTTAAGGTGAAGTGTTGGAGGGTGAGAGCAAGTAATAGAATCTAAAGTTGGAGACATTCATCATGGACAAATCCCAAGGTAATGGTGACCCTGTGGTATTCTCACAGAAAACTGTTCTTAGCTAAATCTTACCAATTTCCAGATTGGCTGTGCTGACTGCTATCCACCTCACATTTGTCGAGCACTCACATCATGCTGGCATGTGACACACCTGGGAAAGCCATCTGCCCGGCCCATCAAGATTTTTTTCTTTTTAGAATAAATGGAATGAGGACAATGAATACCACATGGAAATCACTTGGTCAAATCCTCTTTAGCTTTTTTGTTTGCTTGTTTTACTTAAGAAAAAGGGTTTATTCTGGCTCTGGTTCTAGAGGTAGAAGGTTATGGGCTACAACTGTTGATGGCATTTCTGGAGGTGACTCAGCATCACATGGCAAGAAACAGCAGCACATGTGTCTCCTCCTTAGCTTGTGTATTTCAATGAACTCTGACTAAAGGAAACTTATTTGGGGAAAAGGTTATCCTATTTATTTAGGTAGGATTTTTTTTAAATACATACAGTGTCAGAGGGAAGTCTCTGAACTAGATCAATAACCTCAGGCCAAGGTCTTGTTCTCCCTTTTAAAGTAAATAGGTGAAAGGGTGGCAGAGGTAATGTGGGGTACTTACAGCTTTGGCTGTAGAATTTTTCCCAGGCTGTTGGAAAATCCAAAATCTGGAGGGCTTCCTGGTCACATGGAGACCTCTGTCAGTTCAATACTCTTTTATGGTGCTCATAGTGTATTGGGAAATGAGGGTCAGGACACGGAGATCTGGAAGCAACACTATTAGCGGCGCCATGGCTCAAAGGGATAATTCCCCCCACAAAAGTGCAGCAGGGCTTTTACTTTTGTACATAAGCAAGTTTTAGGGACATCAAGGCAAGAGAGTTGGCGCAATTCTATTGGAGGGTGCATTCCACATTCCTTATATGAATACAAGCTTGTCAACAACCTAGGGACTCTTAGCTCCTACAGCTTAGGGACTTGTACTGCACTAAACCTAGAGGGGGTTGTTCTGTCCCTGTTGCTTTGTTTCCTGCATCTGCATCTTTTACAGGCACCTGTCAGCCACTGTAAGCCTATGGTTAAATGTCAGTAAGCAGAGCTACTGTGTGTCATTGGGCAAAACCCCACCCTGTCAGCTCTTGAACTGCTAAAGTTCCCATTTTGCTCTACCACAATAGAACAAGTTTGGCACTTGTCCACTGTAAGAGGAATGCGGGTCCATGTGACTTGAAACATCAATTGAGCACTGACCTTGAGCTGTGGGGAAGGACATGATAAGGGAAGAAACCCAGCACCATACGGGTGTCAGGTGCTACACAAGCACCAATTAACTATGTCTGCTGCCAGAACTTCCCTCTGCTGAGGAATTTGTTAGTTTACTAGCATTTGTGAACGGTCTATTTAGAGCTCCTGCTGCATGGGTTAGCTATGATGAACTCTTTAGTCCATACATATATTGAACATTTGGGATAGATAGTGAATATATGCATAGCTGTGTATTTCCACAAGGGCAACTCCCTAATAATTTTTTTTTTACATCAGGTTCCTAGTAGACTTTACAATGGTCCTTTTCTTTATTCTAATTTTCAAAAAGCTTTACAAGGTATAATTCATACACAAAAACTGCACATACTTAAGGTATGCAATTCGATGAGGATATAACTGTGATATACCTGTGATACCATTGCCACAATCAGGGTAACAAACATATCCACCGTCTCCAAAAGTTCCTCTGTGTCCATTTGATTGACTGTGTGTGTGTGTGTGTGTGTGTGTGTGTGTGTGTGTGTGAGAGAGAGAGAGAGAGAGAGACAGACAGACAGACATGCCAGATGAGGTCCCAGTTTTCTCCACCAATCCCTAGAAGGCAGTAGGGTATCAGCTCAGCTGTGGCATGACATACACAGCACAAGAATTTCAAGGTGGGTCACACCAGGCACAAATAGAGCCTTATTTAGGGAAGCAAGGAAATTTATTCAGGAGAGCAAACAACAGAGCAGGATGTGTACTCTCTGGGAGAGGAAGGGTGGGGGAGGGGACTGTGTGACTCTCAGTCTTCTTTTAAAGGAAACTTTGTAACTGATGAACATGACAAGCAAAACCTGGGTGGTGACAGCCTAAAGAGCCAGACTCCTGGATTTGGATTGTGGCTTAGCGACAGAGCATTTGCCTCGCACATGTGAGGCACTGAGTTCCATCCTCAGCACCACATAAAAATAAATAAACAAAATAAATATATTGTGTCAATGTGGAGAATATCACGGAATCCCTTATCCCTCCCCCGCTTCTCCTAAGGGCGCCAAGCTGAAGAACACAAAATTCAAAGTTTACAGTGTCCCGCACAGTGTCCTCTTGCCATTCCTGAGTCATCCTGCCAATCAGCACCTGCCCGTCACCTATACAACCCTTCTTAAGCTGAAGCTTGCAAGCTCATGCTCTCTGCCCTCTTCCTCTTCTTTCTCTCCTCTCTCTACTCTCTTTCTCTTTTCTCTGCCCTCCTCCTCTCCTCTCTCTGCTCTCTGCCTCTCCTTTTCTTCCCCTTTGGGCAGCCCCCCAATTATTCTCTGGTTGAGTCTCCATCTCCAGTGAGTCACTCGCCTTTCATCCATGTATAACTGAAAATAACATTAAAAAAAAAAAGAAGAAAGAAAGAAAGCTGGAATCCTTTTGTTGATGGAGGTCTGGTTCTTTTTAAAATCTTAAGATTGACATTATCAAGTTAATATATAGTGCTTGGACTATATCCATATCCTGGGTCTCTAACAATAGCTCCCTGTTGGCTTCTTTTAATCATTCTGAAAATACATTCTGTAAGATAACAAAGTATATGGGCACTAATTAATTGGACGTTTCGTACTCTAGATTTCTTGGATCTTTTAAGGATTTAGGCCTAGAGGAAAACAGGCCTGAAATGAAGGTGAGGACATTTGTGAGTTTGTAGATTTTAAGTTACAGAGCCTCTTTCCTCCTCTGCTTCTCTCTTCTTTACCTAACTTTATTTATTTTTTATCCTTGCATAATAAGACCTTTTCTTTGGGGGAGGGGGATACCAGGAATTGACCAGCCTTTTAAAAAATATTTTATTTAGTGACAATTCTTGCTGAGTTGCTTAGGGCATTGATTCATAAGAGAGGGAGTAACGACACAGCAGGCTTCATTGCATGAATGATTTAGATCTCCACTTTCTTACTGCATGGAACTATGTCACCAGGCCACATGAATACTGTTCATGTAAGAGGAGGTGCATTCAAATAGAAATCAGCCCTTTTCAGGCATATCTGAGAGCTTGAGCATTGGCATGTGACAAGGCTGTATCCCCTGTAAGCCTCTCTTTAACAAAACCTAAAGTGATTTTTGAAAATTTGAGATTGTATAGGAAATAGTTGGAGTGACTGAATTCTACCATGGGATGATGATGTGGTTTACTGAAAAGTTGACTTAGGAAATTATAAATTTATGAAATATATTTTACCAATTTTACATGTATAGTGCAAGTTTACAATACCCAGGTAGGTATTTCTCTCATGGAACAAGAATTCTGGAGGTTGGAAGTTTTGGGTGTTAGCTTAGATGCCCAATAAGAATCTTGACTCTTGCTATTTTTCAGTCCTATACTTCTTAGTTCCTGGGACTTTTTTCTAAAAGCTTGTTATTTTACAATAGTAAGATGGTGGCAACTATTCCAGCTACCATATTTGTGTTCAAGGCAGGAGTTTGGGGAAGGGGCAGAATCAGGGCACATTATTCTTGTACCTGGCCCTTTTATATGCAGTCCTTGGTATCCCAAAGGCATTGGTTCCAGGATCCTCTAGGACATAAAAACTCACAGGTTTTTTATATAAAATGTATTAATATTTCCATATAACCTACACACATCCTCCCATATACCTTAAATCATCTCTAGATTGCTTATAATGCCTAATACAATGAAAATGCTGTGTACATAGTTATCATACTGTATTGTTTAGGGAACAATGAGAAGAAAAAAAAGTGTGCACATTCTCAATACAGACACAATTATCAGAGCCAACTGCCTGGTACACAAATGAGATTCAAGGCAAACAGAGCCTAAAGAGTGTTGGAGAGACTGAGGACCTGTGAAATGCCAAGGGGCCACAGCATAGTGTGCCTACCATATCACTGTATTTGTCTGAATTCAGCCAAGGGCTCAGCACATGACAAATGAAAGTTTTTCTTTCTGGAGATTTCTGGAATTTATTCCAAATAATTTTTATCCCAAATTGGTTGAACCTGAGGTAATGAAACCAAGGATACTGAAGTTACAGATAAGGAAGGGTGACTATAGAAGAGAAACCGTTTTCAAACACTCCTTTCAATATCCCCCTAAGAGTTTCACTTTTGTCTCCTTGGGCAGGACTTGTCACTTGGCCATACTTGGCTGCAAGAAATGCTGGGAAAGAAGTATTTGGTGTTTTCTGCTTCTAGTAGAGACTGGCAAAGCAGAGGAGGAATAGGAACTGAGCTGCCCTACCAGTAAATGGCTACCAAGTTACCACCAATCCTCCATTAGGGAATAAAGGAATGGCCAGAATCCTTTTGATTACTTCCTTTCATGGCATTTAAATGTAAATTAGATTCTGGGTTTCAAAGTACCTACATCCTCAGATTATTTCTGGGAATGAGGGTCAATTGGAAGGCTACATAAGGAAATAAAGGAGTTGGGAAGTTGTCCCAGGCCACAGAGGTTGTGCTCTTGGTTGTACTTGTAACCCTGCTACTCCAATAGCACAACAGTCACAATTCCTATTGGGCGACTCCTCTGAATTGGACAACTGTGGAGCCCGGCTCTGGGGCTCCACCATGATGGTGCCTCTAATATTTTGCCTCTGAATTGACTGCTCCTGCCCTATCAGAAGACTTTTTCCTTGTATTTTACAGCAAATATCCCAAGTGAGTTTCTATAGTTCAGTCTTCACCAGGCAGTAGAGGTGCACCTGTTGCAGAGCTCTGAAGGCCACCTCCAGCTGCTATCAAAGGCCTCCTTGGCTCATGTGTGTGGCTGTTGTGGTGGATTAATTGTCTAACCACTCTTGGTCCCTCTCAGAGGGGACATGGGTGACTTAAGCTTCCTGAGGCTTTCCAGATGAGCTAATGGAGCTAATGGAGCAAAGGCTAGCCCTAGGCCATCTGCTGAATTTTTTTTGTTTTGTTTTGTTGTTTTTATATTACAGTGGTTCCACTGTTGATTCATCTTTATTTACTTGTTTAAAATTAAAGCCATAAAAGCTTTCTGCTTTTACTATCCAGAGTGCCAGAAAGCCAGAACAAAATAAAACAAACTGTGATGTCATTGGATTTTTTTAAATTGAAGTGAAATTTGCATAAGATAAAGTCTAATTATTTTAAAGTGCACAAATTTGGCTAGGTGTAGTGGTGCACCTGTATAATCTCAGCAATTGAGGAGGCAAAGGCAGGAGGATTGCAAGTTCAAGGGCAGCCTCAGCTTCTTAATAAGGTCTTAAAATTAAACATAAAAAGGGTTAGGGATGTGTCTTGGTAGTAAATCTCCCCTGGATTCAAACCCTAGCACCCGAGGAAGGGGAATGCATAAATTTGGTGGCATTTAGTGCATCACACTGTTGTATGATCAAGCTCCTTGAATTTGTGTATTAATGTTAGGGATGATCTCATCTTCTGTATGGAAAAGACTGTCAATGCTGCCTGTCAGACTGACCCCAGTAGGTATAGTTTATGAAACTAACTAATCTTCTTGATAGGCTTTAAGGAAAAGGTGTCTTCCAGAGCAAATGTAATAGGGCCACCCTGTCAATCTCTTGCTGTCTATTCTCAAATGGCTCTTGCAGTAAGATGCAGATTATTTGCTGGTCATTTATTGTTTAATATTTTATGGTGGCTTAGCCAGCAATTAGATTCACCCAAAAGCAAACCAAACGATGATCAATGTGAGTCACCATCAAGGTCATGGGTAACTATGTCTGACATGAAAATAGAAGCTCTTCTTTCATTTACTCATTGGAAGAGGAATTTTCCAGCTTAAAGCCTCAATATGAGTTAGCAGAGGATCAGCTGCCACTCAACTTTTTTTTTTGTTTGTTTGTTTGTTTGTTTTTTTAATGGTAATGGGGATTACCCAGGAGCATTCTGCCTCTGAACTACATCCCCATCCCTTCTAAAAAATATTTATCTAGTGACAGGGTCTTTCTAAGTTGCCCAGTCTGGCCTTGAACTCATGATCCTCCTGCCTCAGTGCCCTAGTAGCTAGGATTATTTTAGGGACAGACAAGGCAAGGCACCAAAGACAGCAGGAAACATTTTTATTTGGCTGCAGCCAGGTTCAGAGGGCACAGCTTTTGCTGTAATCAATCAATCTCCTGAACCCTGAGTTCAGGTAGTTTCAGAATTTTATACCCAGCATGTAAGGGGAGGGGCTCAGAAGTTCACAGTCTGCAGAAGTGAAAGAAAAAGCTGCTTTAATGTGAACTATTAAGGACAGCACCTGAGAAGGGGAGAGCTTCTTCTCCCCTTTTTTTCCTCCCTCTGCCAGCTGTTACCATGGAGCCCAATTGGTAACTTCTCTTATCTTAGAAATATAGACATCTCTGTAAAGCCCCAGCCAGAGGCCTTGTTTATACATTTCTACAAACTACTATACTGGATACATGTTTGTGAAAAACTAGTAAGGGGGTGTCCAGCACCTGGAGTGCCGATTTCTTCCCAGCCAGTGGCCAAGTAAAACAGGACAACACAAAAATTGGACGTTTATCTACATTGAACTCTTTTGTAGAGACTCTTGCTGAGAGTCCTAAAATCAGCCACGGTGAAGATTTCTGGAGAAGCCCAGTTAAGACTTTTCAGTGGAGAAAGGGGGTGCCACTTCAATGGCCCCATCAGAACTGCTCAGAATTTTCCTCCTTGCCAGCCCTGGGCCTCAGCATGCTTCCTTGATCCTTCCAATATTACCCTGATATGATCAGAATCCTCCTGCTAAGCTCATGTTCACTTTTTATCAGAGGCAAAAACTGAACACGATGATCTGTTCCTAGGGTAAGTTCCAAGAACTGAAAACCCAGTCCTCATAGGATCGTATAACTTTTCAATTTTCCAACTGTTGAAAATAGTATCAGTTCTGACTCTGCTGTCCCTGGTTGTTCTGTGAATGTACCTAACCAACTTCCCTTACACTAAGAGGCATGCTGCAGAGCACACTGGCTAAAATTACCCCATGGGAGCCACCTGTTTAATTCCTTTTCTGCTGTGTCTCAAATCTCAGATCACTTACAGTTCCCTAAATTCTTTTTCATGGAAAAAGTCATTATTCCATCTATTTTTGGAGGTTAAAATTTGCCTTTTAAATGTGGTTTCTGAAAAAATTAAGTCCGATAGTTTGCTCTGGCAAGTATCTAATATGAAGGCAAGCCAGAAAGTTGGAGAATCAAATATTTAGCCAGATAATAGGCTAAAAAATAATTCAGACAACTCTACTGGAGGCTTAAATTGATTTTTTTTTTAACATGTTGGATTGGTTGGTTTTCTTAATGTCTCATAGATATAACTCACCACAACAATATTTTGGTTTCAATTAAGATTTTTGAACTAGGACTGCTCAAAAAAATATTTAACAGTACTGAGTATAAACTAATGAGAAAAATTAAAATATTGAACTATTTATAGCAGTTTTTTCTGGTATAAATAGGGTGGATCCATTGAATATAACATGATAGAAACATCTGGAATAATAATGGTAATAATAACAATGGTCATTGGAATGTTTATTATATGCAGAGTATTATTAATTATTTCATTTATTTCCTTTAATTCGTACAAAATCCACCTAAGAAAGTATAACTGCTCATTTTTAAGAAACTGAAATAAAGAATGTAAGTATTCTTAAGTTTCTTACTATTAGAATGCTAAGTTCTTTTGCAGAATCTACGTGGAGGGAAAGAATTTATTCAGACAAGAGTAGCCCTCTTGGCCATTTTTTCTGAGGGGACCTCTACATTTTTGTTCCCCCTCTTGCCTGTTTTGCTTGTCAACTCATTGGGTGCACACAAGTTGGGGGCGGGGGAGGAACAGACTTCTAAGTGTTTAGGGTGAAACTGGGTGAAGTGAAGGTGAAGGTGAAGGTCAGGTTCATTCCCAGAAGGTGCAGAGAACCGACTAAGATTTATGCCTGCAAAGGGAGAACAAAGAAAATAAGATGTACATCCAATTAACATGGCAGAGAGGTGGGGAGTCAGGGAGTCAAGTACATACATTTCCTATTGCTGCTACAATAAATCACCGCAAATTTAGTGCATTACAACAATATAAACCTCCTTTCTTTTAGTTCTAGATGTCAGACATCTGAAATGGGACTCACTGGGCTAAAACCAAGGATTCTGCAGGTCTGTGTTCCTTTCTGGTGACTCTCTGAGGGAATCTATTTTTTTTACTTCATTTTCTAGGAAAAAAATCTATTTCCTTATAGCTTTAACATTGTTAAAGGTCTTTTAGCAACAGGAAAGCTTGATCCTGATCTCTGCACTGTGGAGATGGGTAGGAGAGAGAAGAGTGGAATGAGTTACTAGTTACTATCATATGCCTGTCCCTATGGAACTCTATTCCACCAAAGTTAGACATAGACTGACTGTTTGTCACCAAAATTCATTTCCTCTCACTAAATATATGGTTAAACCATGTCTTCCAGCATCCTGTATTTAAGTGAGATTTTATGATTAGCTTTTGCCAGTGGACTGTGGCCAGAGGTGGAAAAGGAGCCAGTGTCTGTGCTCTATGTTCTTTTTCTTCCTATTCTATGGAGATCTAGGATGCCAGGTGTAAAGATGATTGCATTATAAGAAGAAGCCTGGGCCCCCAAATGACCCTGTGTAGCAGAACCCCATTACCATTATGATTAGTGGGGGTGAGAGAGAGAGCAGTAATCTTCACTCCATTAAGCTATTGAGATTTTAGGATTATCACTCATGGTAGTTAGCTAATCTGGATTAATACACAAGCAGCAAAAAAGTAAATAAAGTAATTTCAAGTTTTAATAAGAGCTATGAAGGAAACAAGTGCATAAAATAATACAGAATAACCAGAAGGGATGCTATTTCAAAAAGTGTACTCATGAAAGGCATTTCTGATGCAGTGACATTTCATCTGAGGCCTGAAAGATGAGAAGCAGTAGTTCTGAGGAGAGGGAAGAGCTTTCATAATAAAGAAACTAATAAATGCAACAAACCTGGATGGGAAAAACATGGGACACATTGGCAGGAATAGAAAAGGGGCCAGAGTGGCTGGAACCAGAAGCTTAGACAGAGGCTCTCCTCAGGGAAGGGTTCATGGCAAAGCTACCAGCTTTGGCGCAACTCCTTTCATGCAACCGCTTTTGTGCAAACATTCGATTTCTAAGAGGGTGTCTGCTGGAGAATGTATGCACAGGAAGCAATGCCTTCACCCTGCTCTTCTAACTAATGCCACCAGGAGGGGCATAGTGAGAAAGAGTGGCACAGTGCACAGTTTGGCAAGAGAGGAAGCAGGGAGGTGGCTACTGCAAAAGTCTAGACAAGTGATTGTGGTGGCATAAACTAGGTTGATTGCAGCACTGATGGACAGAAGTAACCAGATTTGAGATGCAATAATTGTTGTTTGCAGTACTGGAGGTCCAACCCAGGGCCTTTGCTTTGTAAATAGTAACAATGTTTCTATATTGCCATCTAGTTCAGAATGGATATGCCCTTAGGTTGTTTTTGTTTTTGTTTGCAGTGCCAGAGATCAAACCCAGGGAGTCCCACATGCTAGGCAAAAGCTCTACTGCTAAACCACACACGAGCCTGAGTGCATTTTAAGTGCAGAGCCAGCTGGACATCAAATATGGATACTGAAGTTGAAAGCGAATGAAAAAATTAAGTATGATGTCTAATTTTTGGCTTGCACTTGAGAGGATGATGTAACATTTACTAAGAGACAATGTGGAAGGAATAGTCTTCAGAAACAAGATGAAGAGACTCTTAGCTGTGTTGGGTTTGAGGCTAAGTACACCCAATAGGAGGCATCTAACAGGAAGAAGGATATGGGTGTGGAGGATCAAACAGAGCAGTACTAGATTTAAATGTGCAACTGTCAGGTGTTTTCATAACCACAGTACTAGGTGAGACCATCAGAGAGAGTGTGGCTTGAGAGAAGGAGCTCAGTAGAAACCTTAGCATTCTAGTATTTAAAGATCTATAGAAAGAAGATCAGTGAAAGAGAAACTGAGCAGGGTGGGTCTAACCAGGGATGGCCAAGGAGGAACACGAGAAATGTATTTTTTTTCATTAATAAAATAAAATTTAAAAAATAATATGTGTTCTTAGTTTTAAAAGTAACATTGCTCTACAGGGTTCACAGTAAAAGTAACAGTAGCCTTCTCCACCCTTCTCCCTTACTGATCCCTGATTCCCAGAGGGAACCACTTGCACTTGGTCAGCTTTCTCTTCTGGCATTGCCTCCTTAATCTCTAAACAGCTGTTGTATCTGCAATTTCTTGCCCTTTCTCTCGGCACCAATACATTTTCTTTCTCTAAAGGTGGTTTCTCTTTATCTTGTACATACTCACTCCCACATGGCTCACATGTGCACACTCATAGACACTTCTTCACTATCCTCCAATTCTGGTTAAAGATGGCCCCTGGTTTACCTTCACAGACTTTAACGATGGTGTGAAAGCCATATGCATTCAGCAAAAACCCTACTTTGCATTGTGATCTTTTCCTGGGCTGGCAATATGGAGCATCACATTCTCTTGTGGTGTAGGCAATGGAGACGAACCATAGCTCCCCTCAGCCATGTAATCGGCAGGGGACACAACACTAATCTACAATGTACTGTGTTGCCAGCCTTTTTTTTCAGATACAGTTATTCAATAGATTACATAAGATATTCAAGCTTTTATTATGAAATAGGCTTTGTATTAGATGATTTTGCCCAATATAGATGTTCTGAGCAGGTTTAAGGTAGGCTAGGTTAGGCTAAGCTATGCTATTTGGTAGGTTAGATTCATTAAGCACTTTTTTTGTGGTAAATATTTATTTTAATTTTTTATATATGATGGAAGAATGCATTAAAATTCATATTACAAATATAGAGCACAATTTTTCATGTCTCTGGTTGTACACAAAGTAGAGTCACACCATTTGTGTCTTCATACATGTACTTAGGGTAATGATGTCCATCTCATTCTACCATCTTTTCTACCCTCATGCCCCTTCCCTTTGCCTCCCTCCCCTTTGCCCTATCTAAATTCCTCCATTCCTCCCATGCTCCTCTCCCCATCCCCATTATGAATCTGAAGGACCCCAGCCCCATAACCTAAGGCCCGATTATGAAAAGTAGAAAGTATGCAGTAAACAGGTGAGCTCACCACATAACCTGTTAGAAAGGGCACCCTGCCCACATCACAGGACATGCTTGAGCAAACTGGGATCATAAGCGGGAACAGGGAGGAAACAAAATGTAAACCTGTGAGATTTATGAGTTTTTTGGGAACCTATAGTGAAAAACAAGTTTATCATAGTGAAAAACAAGTTTATCATCGTGAAAAACAAGTTTACCCTTTAAGTGACATGTATGCTGGATTCAAAAACACCTGTTATTGTGCTAGGTGAAAAACAACTCCTTTTTCCCTATAAAAGATCTGTACCCCAAAGCCCGGTGTGCCAGTTCACCAAAGCTTCAGCTGAGGTTTTGCTGTGCACCCGCAGGCGCCTGTGTATTAATAAACTTGCCTCTTGCTTTTGCAGCCAGTGTGACGCTAGTTCTCTTTTGGACGGGGGATTTGAGGGTCTGGGGGTCTTTCAAATCAACATCCTTAAATCAGAGAAAACATTCGGCATTTGTTTTTTTGGGATTGGCTTGCTTCACTTAGCATTATATTCTCCAACTCCAACCATTTACCTGCAAATACCATGATCTTATTCTCTTTTCATGCTAAATAATATTCCATTGTGTATACATACCACATTTTTCTTTATCCATTCATCTACTGAAGGGCATGTGGGTTGGTTCCACAGTTTAGCTATTGTGAATTGCATTAAGCACATTTTTGATGTGTGATATATTCAGCTTATAATGGGTTTACTGGCATGTAACCTCATTGTAAATTGAAGAGCATCTGCACCTCACAATTTTTGGTTAAATCAATAATATAGTCTTTTTATTACTCTGACTTTATAAATGGTATTCATAGCTGAGCCATGTAGTATACCATGATTATACCTCCTTTTTTATATAACCTCTGGTTTTTCCTGGAATTAATAATTGCCTTCATTATAAAAAAAAAATTGGAGGCTTAATTTCCCAGGTATCTATTTCTAATATAGAAATCCTATCAATATTTTTACAGACATCAGGTAATGAAGATGTTGCATGGTTTTTCTTGGCAATGAATTTCCAGGATCTCATCTACCCCTGCTCCAGTCTGAACTATTTGCTGTTGTCCTCTGAGATTTCTTTGCACTGCCATTTTGGGGATTCCCCGCCTCCCTGCCTGTGCTAATCTCCTATTTCCTGAGCTCCATATCTTCCTTTTGTGTTTATTCTTTAGTCTTGTGAAAGCATAGGCTCCTTAGCTTCCCTGATGATAAATGCATGAAAAATCAGTTGTTTAACTGTAAATTTTTAAAAATTTCCCCATTGCTACTTTGGGTAGGCAGGTATTACAATTTGACAATAATTTCCCCTCAAGTTGAGGCATAGCTCCCTTGTTCTCTAATTTCCAGTATTACTGTTAAGAAGTTTGAAGTTACTCTTATCTTTAATCCTTTAAATGTGATCTCTCTCTCTCTCTGCACCTAAATCATTCTGCAAAGGTCAAAGCAGGACACAGACAAATTGGGTAAGTGTATAACTGGGGGTACCCAGAGGTGAAGGGAGAGAAAATACTCCAGTGGAAAGGCTCAGACCTGAGATTCCTGCTTATGTTTCAGACACTCTGTAAGAAAGGCCATACGACAGTGTTGCTCCCACATCCTGGGCTACATTCTCACATTTCTTCAAAATAAATAATTCTCATCTATATCCTGATTTTTTCCCCATCATTCATTTATTCAGATGATCTGACCTGGTAAATCTATTGTTAGTTATATGATTATGTAACTCCAGAAAGGTTTAGGATTAAATATAGAAACGATGATCTAAATTAAACTCACAGTACTAATATTTTTAGTACTGGCTATAAAGTGTAAGACAATCTGCATGAGTTTATTATTTATGTGAAATATAATAGCAAAGGTGGAAATTATTCTCCTTAAACAATCTAACAATTTATCCTATTATTTTAATTTGAAATGTGCAATTGATTTTTATACTTGTGATTTTAAATAGAAACTGCGAGAGAATTTGGCTAAGTATATAAACTGCCTCCATCATATTCAGAGTTTGTATTGACAGCTGGTTTGTCCTATCAGGCTGCCAGGATGAGGAGAGATTTGCTGGAGGAGATAGTGTCCCAACAGGCCTGAAGGATGAGAGGGGATTAGCAAGAGAAAGAACTCAGTAAGAGCAAGGTAGCATATGCCAAGTTCCACAGCTGAAAGTGACTATTGGCCTGTTTGGGAAGCTGTAGGTGTTTTACAAACACTCTCTACACACATAAAATAGGCATTTCTGCTTACAGATTAAAAAAAAAACAAAATGAGGATGCTGCCTCACTTTGTTGTTCAGGTTTGTCTTGAACTTCTGGGTTCAAGGGATCCTCTTGCCTCAGCCTCCTGAATGCTGGGACACAGGTGCATCTATAGCACCCTGATAAATATATGTTTTGTTTTGATTTTTTTTAGTACCATAAATACAAGTTTATAACAAAGAACCTGAAACCAAGAAAACTTACCAAAAGCAACATTCCTATAAAACAGTATTTCTCATACTTCGGTATATTTCCATTTGGATAATTCATTGTTATGGGAACTGTCCTAGGCATTGTAGGATGTTTGGCAGCATCTCTGGTCCCTACCCACGAGATGCCAGGTTATAAAAACCAAAAAGCTCCAGACATTGCCAGAAGTCTCCTGGGGAGCAAAATCTTCTGATTGGGAACCTCCTCTATATGACAAAGAATTTCACTGGCTCAATCCCAGTACACCAGCTGGGAACTCTTGTCAGTATAGGTGTTCTTGTTAGGAGTAGCAATCTCTAATTACTCAATGGGAGAAAGTGACCAGATGTCTCAGTCAGATACAACTTCCTCCCTCCACCAACCACTGAAGACTCCTCCTAAAAGGGGTCTGATTAAAGCCTTTCAATGTGCATTACACCAAGCACCCAGCAACACCCATGAGACTCTTTCCTGACAAGATGGGGGCCATATTACAATGCATCAGCTTCATTCCTGTAGCCCAATGTAGTTGGACACACATCTATTAAATTTCAGCTAATTCCAAGGCATTTGTTATTCAGTGTGCAAATGCAGCTGCAGAGATGATGAGAGTCACCATGTGGGTGAGGACTGCCTAGCTCTTCACAGGGATGGCTGCTGTCCACCTCAGGGAATGCAGTGCTGGCTTACAGCTGTGCCACCTTGCTGTACCAATAATGGCATGCACAGTGTGTTAATACAAGGCCTAAATGAAAAGAAGCCTAAAGGTCTAGCTTCCCCACTAAATGGTCAGACTTCAGAATACAGGGTTAAGAGTCAAGTGAAAGGGAAAGGAGGATGGGAAACAAGATCCCTATATGCCTAGAAAGCTGAGGCTTGTAAGGCAGCCTCGGAGCTTATCATAATCCTGAGCACACTGGAGAGCCATTGAAGACTTTTAAATTGGCTAGTGACACAAGATGAATTTCGAAGATATTTCTACAGGACTTAACATTTCACAAAACATGCACACTCCTATAGTTTAGATCTGAAATATCTCCCAAAGGTAGATATGTATTAAAGGCTTGGTCCCCAGCTTGGCACTTGGGATGTGGTGGAAACTTTTAGAGGTGGAGCCTAGTGGGAGGTCTTTAGGTGATTGAGGGTTTGTCCTCAAAAGGACTGTGGGACCTCGGTCTCTTCCTCTTTTTCTCTTTTTCTTCCTGGTCACAAAGGCAGTGGTTCTGCTCTACCACATACTCATGTGGTACCACATGCTCCTTCTCAGCTTGCTCTCTCTTGCTTTCTTTCTTGCCGCCCACACCTCTAGAAGCCTGAAAGCAATGTGAACTGGGACCTCCAAAACTGTGGGTCAAAATCAACTTTTTCTCTTTGTAAATTGATTGTCTCAGGTATTTGTTAGGATGACAGAATGCTAACAAACATACATTACCTCGTTTAACATTCTCTAATGTAAATATTGTTTCCATTTTGCAACTAAGAACTTTAATTAACTGAGACATTAATTAACCAAGGTCAGAGAGCTAATGGGGTTGTAGCCAGAACTGAATAGAAACAAAGTCTTCATTTAATATTGCCATCTGGATGTGTTTACTGTAGTTAGATAAAAAAAAAAAAAATACAGGGTTGGAGATGTAGTTCAGTGTGGAGTGCTTGCTTTGCATGTGCAAGGTCTTGGATTTGATCCCCCAGCACCGTACACACACACACACACACACACACACACACACACACACAGAGAGATGGTATAGGGGTAACATTGAAGGCAAAGAATAGCTACAAAATAAGTTGTGTCCAGCAGGAACTAGCACTAAATATTTACTAGGAATATTTCTAGATTATACTGCTTTTTGTATTCTGGATATTTCTAAATTGGTTATGCTACCGAAACCAAGTTACAAGTCTTTGGAGAAGTGGTTTCCAACCCATGCACTAAGACCATCATGGGAACCCAAGTCTACTTCAGGAGATCTTCAGATTCAATATGCATTTTCATAACGGATGCTGAAAATACTATCATCTATTTTACAGAAACTTCGAGATTTTTAGAAATTCAGTTTACTCTCAAAGGGATTTTTATACTATGTCACAAAGTACTGCGCTATGTGTGTATGGACACAGGCTATTGGGGCTGAGCGTGGTGGTGGAGTTTGGGTGACCAAAGGCTCTAGAGGAAAGGGAGGAATCTAGCATCTTTGTATGCATGTGCCGCAGAGTCAGGACTTGGTGAGGGGAATGTAGGGGTAGACAGAGGCATGTACTTGTTTCCCTGCTCTGAAAAAGAAAGCATTCCCATGACTTTCCCCACAGACTGGGAATTGTGTTTGTTTTTATGGTCAGGATTCAGGTGATACCTTAAACAGACCTAAGTTGTATTGATCAAAACTCGGTGGGGACAAAAACACAGGGATTCACCTGGAGTTCAAGTTGGAGAGCAGGAAAGGGGCTCTTAGCCCAACCTAAAATCTAAGCTAGAGAAACAGTAGAAAGGAACAAGGGAGAGAGATGGCTCCAGGCCCTGGCCATGGCATATGCCAGTTACCACCTAAATCTTCTCTTCCCTCATCTGAAAAGTGGAGCTAAAACTTCTTTGGCTTAAATGAACCAATGAATGTATTCCTGGAGAGTAGCACTATGCATCTATAGTTAAAAGTTTTTGCTTATGTGTTTATTCTGACCTAGCAATCCCACTCCCAGCAATTTATCCTGAGACTGTACCTCCTCCAATAAAAACAATATGTGTGTATATTTATACATATATGTATGTGTGTGTGTGTGTGTGTATATATATATATATACACACACACACATACATGCATTGTTTTTATTCAAGGAGGTATAGCTTTATTGTGTGTATATGTGTGTATATGTACGTGTATACATATATACACACACTTACATATATGCTTATTTATTATGCCATTATATTGCAAACAACCTATAGGCCATCTATATTAGTTTTTGATTACTGCATAATGAGTTACTAGAAATTTAGCAGTTTAATACTACATCCGTTTGTTAGCTCACAAGTCTGCAGTTCAGAAGTCTTACTTGGCATGATTGGATTGTATACTCAGGGTACCACAAAACTGTAATCAAGGTGTTGGCTGCACTGAATTCTCATTCTGAGAATTGAGGAGGAGAATCTCCTCCTCCCAATATTCTTTTTAAAAATTTTTTTAAAATATTTACTTTTTAGTTGTAGGTGGACACAATACCTTTATTTTATTTTTATGTGGAGCTGAGGATAGAACTCAGTGCCTCACATGTGCCAGGCGAAATTAATGCTGTCTCCAAGAGTGGTTGGGTCTCATGAGATTAGATTAATTCCTGGGAGAATGGATTGCTGGAAAGTGAGTTTGGCCTTCTCAGCTTGCTCTCTCTTGCTTTCTTTCTTGCCATCGAGCTCTCTTTCCTGAGCTTCCACCATATGTCCTAACCATGTGATGCCACCATCATGTTGTGATACAGCCAGGGAGCCTTCTCCAGGTGACATGTATTGTGTCATATGGCCACTAACATGGCATCCAAAGGTTCCTATCTCCTGTACTTCATGCTTGAATATAATTCCTTCCCACTTGAATGTGAGGTGAACTTATTGACTTGCTCCTAGTAAACGCAACAGAAATAATAAAATATCACTACAGTATTCTCACTAAATGACTGTGATTTCTGTTTTGAAGGCTCTCTTTGTGTGTGCATGTGTGTGGTGGGGTCACTGAGGATGGAACCCAGCGGTGCTCTACAGCTGCAGTAGGTCTCCAGACCTTTTTTCAATTTGAGACAGCATATCTCTAAGTTGCCCAGGATTGCACTTGCAATCCTCCTGCCTCAGTCTCCCGAGTTCCTGGGATTACATGCCACCATGCCTGTCTTGAAGTCTTTCTTTCTAGGGTGAGGCAAGTTGCTGTGTTGTAATTTTATGGAAAGTTTCATGATGCAAGAAAATGAAGTGCCAGGAGATTGACAAAGAGGAGTTTTCCCCTTGAGTCTTCAGAGAGAATGTGGTCATTCCTGAAATACTGATTTCTGGCCTTGAGCCTTTGAAACTGTGAGAGAATAAGTTCTGATCTTTTCAAGTTTATAGTTAATTTGTGATAGTAGCCACAGAAACTATTACATCAGCCAGTAGCCAGAGAAGACCTGAGTCCTGCCAACAGCCACTAATAAGCTTCTCACTAAAATATTTAACCTGAATTTAATCATGAGGAAACAATTCCATAAATCCAGAAGTGATGCAGTCTGCAAGGCAATTGACCTGGACTTCAAATATGTGAAAGCCATAAAGAATTAAAAAAAAAAAGTGAGAGTATTGTTCCAGACTGAGTTTAGGGATGTGAAATCAACTGCATCAAGCTAATTCTCCGTAGATCCTGAAGTGTGTGTGTGTGTGTGTGTGTGTGTGTGTGTGTGTGAGAGAGAGAGAGAGAGAGAGAGAGAGAGAGAGAGAGAGAGAGAAATTTTGGGACAGGAGAGGAAATTTAAACATGAATGGTACATTTGATATGATTGAAAATATATTTAATGTCTTGTTACATGATGTCAACTTTCCACTGGTTCAGTGGGAAAATATATAGTGAGAACGCAAATGTTGAAAAACGTTAGCATTCTGATGACTCTGGGTAAAGAGCATTCTTTTCATAGTACGGTTCTTTCCATTTTTCGGTCGGTTCGTAGATTTTTAAACTAAAAAGCTGGGGTATAAAAATAAATGCAAATTTACTTCCTTCCAACAGTGGAGGTTCCCGCAGACCGGAAACTACCCCTGAGAAGGCTTCCTTTCCGCGGATCTAGCGGCTTCCCGGTTTCTCTTTCCCTGTGAAATCGAGATGTGAGGGTGAACTTGAGCTGTCCTCCCTTCTGGGGCAGCTTGCTGCGGAGCCGGGAGGGGGAGATCGGGGTGCAAGTCGGGCCCCGGCCCCGCCCCCGCCCCTCCACACCCGGCTCGCGGGCAGCCTGCGTCCTGGGCGGGGCTGGTGCCGGCAGCGACCAATGGGAGCCAGAGGCAGGGTCGGGGCCGGGGCGGGGCTTGCGCTGGCTCCTAGACCAGCCCCAGCGCTCCGCTCTCCACCTTCTGCGGCACCGCCCTATCAGGCCGCGTGCGAGCCTACGTTGGAGGCGGTGGGAGGCCGTGGTCCTCTGGTTAAGTTCTTGGGCCGCTTCTCTTCGCTCGCTTCCTCTTTACAGCGTGGTGCCCAGGACCCGAGGACCGGAGGTATCCTGGGGTCCTGATCTCCTGAGAGCTGACGCAGCTGGGCGTGCTCGCGTCGGCGGGTGTTCTAGGGTTCGCAGGCAGGATTGGGCTCCGTGGTGCGCGAGGTTTCGGGGGCAGGATCCGCTGCCCGGCTACTGCTGCCGTGGATCCGGAGGGTTGTGTTGTTGGTGTGGAGGGATTCCTGTTCTCCAGTCATTGGGATGCAAGCGTGAAACCAATTCTGGCATTTCAGCGTTTGCGCCATTGGTGGAGCAGTTAGCTCCTCCTGCCGGTGCGTCTCTTCCCCTCGTGGGCTTCTTCAGACTGTAGAGCCCCAGCCCGGCCGGCTTCGTGGGGTGAGAAAGAACACTCTACTCTTTGACTTGCTGGTGGAATCAGGCAGGTTGGTTCATACTTGCAAAAACCGGTCGAATGAATTTGATCAGAAAGTTCAGGTAGCTCTGGGTTTTAAAGTCTTTCCAGGTGTAATTTTATATAAAGCAATCGCAATGATCAGTAGTATTGTTCTGCCCAAGAAGAGCAAAACAGTGTTGAAACTGTTCTTGGATTCTACATTCGTCTCTATTTATGCAGTAAGAAAGTTGACAGGCATGAATTTTAGTCCTGGCTTTGCTACTGCCAATCTTTGTGACCTTGGGCTTAGTTAATTCATGGGAAATGAGATGGAATTTCCAAGATTCCTTTTAACTCCACGTTTGGTAAACTGTGTTGAGCTTGTTTTTCGTTTTGCACTTTTAAAACGAATAGGAAAAGGGAAAAGTTCATGAAAAGGCAGTCCAGCAGGGAACAAAGATCTTTGAGAGCCCAAAAGTTTAGAAACTGATTACAGCTTAAAACTACAGATGGAAAAGGAAACACAAGTGAAATTGAAAGGAATTAATTAGAGAAACTTGAAAAGCATTTCAGAAGTACAGCTATATTTAATTACCACTCCTTACACCTATACAAATAAGGTCAAGGGAAAATAAATATTAAGTAGTCATGTAAGAGAAAATATCATCGGAGAGGATGGATAACTTAGCATGTATCTTAAGTGTAGGAAGAATCTTTGGAATTTTTAAATTTGTATGGCCATTTCCATTCAGCAAACACTTTTTTAAAAATCAGAGGTTTTCTATCTTCCGTGCAGAAAAATCCTGCATTTATTCTGAATGTGTAGAATTCCCTCCCCTCCCACCAAGATGTATATAAACACATAACACACACACACACAGCCTCGCGCGAGGCTGTATGTGAGCGTGTGTGTGTGTGTGTGTGTGTGTGTGTGTGTGTGTGTTGGAGAGTGCTGGGGATTGGATCCTGGGTTTTGTACATACTAGGCAAGTGCTTTACGGCTTAGCCATACCCTCAGACCCCAGTATTTTAAGACAGCTTTTGGAAGTTAGTGTTTTGCTGCAAAGTAGTACATGGCAAAAAGATCTCACTATCTTCAGAGGCACATATAGTTTGAATACCCTGTATTTCTGAGTGAGGAAAGTTACTTTTCTTTTCAGAGATTGTGTTGCTTCAGTTGTGAAATGTGGATAATGATACCTGTTTCTTGGGGTTGTGAGGATTCAGTTAAATCCTTTGTGTGAACAATGTGTAGCAATGCCTGACATTGGAATTTTTTTCAAACTTATTGGAAGATAAGGATCTCCAAAGAGTGCTCATAAACAAAGAAATGAGTTAGTTTACTGAACAGAGATCCAGCTCAAGATAACTGATATGGCCAGTACAGGTTATCAGACACAGGTGACTAATTCTAACCTTAACGGGGACCTATTTTGTTTGGATATTTGTTGACCTCCTGAGGCTTTCTGGTTCTTAAGCCAAATTATTCTTTCTTTTCAGCAAACATTAACTTGGGACTTCCCAATGGTCTTAACTGCTTAGTGATTTAATCTTAAGGATTTAATTTTCTTTTCCTTAGGAAAAAAAAAAAAGAGCCACAAAGTTGTTTTTAACCTCTTACTAGATAGCTTTGAAACACAATGTAATTGAACAGAAAGAACTTTCTTATAATTTAACCAGGGATGCTGACACAGGAGTGTACACCCATTTTGGAAGATGTTTTATTTTGGCAGTACTTCTGAAAACTAATGAGATGTGATCCATCCCTAGTGATTCAAAATGGCAAAGAAGCAATTGCACAATGACTTTAGTTGAGTATTTGCATGAGTATTAACCCAGACCCTTTGGGTTATAATCTAACTAAAAACTTAATATCAAAACTGACAGAGGAGGGGCTGGGGCTATAGCTCAGTGGTAGAGCGCTTGCCTAGCACGAATGAAGCACTGGGTTCGATCCTCAGCACCACATATAAATAAATAAAGGTATTGTGTCCAACTAAAAATAAAAAATATAAAAATAAACTGACAGAAAAAAAGAAAGTAAAACAACTGTAACAATAAGCTAATAAAAATTATTTAAATTAAAAAAAATCTGACAGGAAAAAGTAGCTTAAAAGTAGTGGCAGAGGGCTGGGGATGTGGCTCAAGCGATAACACGCTTGTGTGGCATGCACGGGGTGCTGGGTTGGATCCTCAGCACCACATAAAAATAAAATATGTGTCCACTGAAAAAAAACTAAAAAATAAATATTAAAAAATTCTCTTTCTTTCTCTCTCTCTCTCTCTTAAAAAAAAAAGTAGTGGCAGAAATTAGAAATTAATTAGTGAGATGGTATGAAGTTATATGGTAAATTTTTTAAAGTTAAAGATCAGTTATAATCTCACTTCCCATAAATTTTTGGAGGCTGTAGTGTGTGTGTGTGTATTCATGTGGGAAAAAACTCATTTGTAAACAAGGTGAGTGAAAATGACAATCAGCTATAATGTCTTCATTGAAAAATTAATTCCTTAAAACAAGAATTTAAATGATCGCCATGTCCCATGGTATAATTGGCCACCATTTATTTAGTTTGCTGATTTTTCAGTAGCAACACAGATCCTTGGGCTGTGTTCCTGTGATCCTGGTTCAGTAGATGAGGCCTAGGTGGCTGTCCTATTAAGAAACTCTTCAGGCAGGTTCAGAACTACCAAGGAATCCCATGTTCCACAGAGGTGCTTGATATGTATATGGTGTCTCATCCCCTGAAATACAAATCATTTAGGAGGGTAGGAGTAGAGGGGAAGGGGAGCAACTGCTTAATGGTTTCCTGGTGAGATGATGAAAACATTTTGGGACTAGATAGAGTGGTAGTTGCACAATCCTGAAGTGCCACTCAGTGTGAGTTCACCTCAAAGAGATTTGTTCATGTTATATGAATTTCATCTCAGTAAAAAACTTGCTGAAAAAAATCACATGAATACCATCTTCGTATACTGTTTGTTGAAAAAAAAATAAATTATTTCTTTTTAGAATGATTATCTTCTGAGTATTTTGATTTTTTGCTCCGAATGAAGCACATTTTATTGTTTATAAGATATATCCTGTTTATACGATGTATTCTGCTTAGCGATATTTCTGCCCTCATTAAAATTAAGAGAATATCTTTACTCATCACAACCTTCTTATGGGTTTTTTATTTTTAAGATGTTCTCACTCCTTTGTGACTGTAGAGCCTCAGGCTGTAGCAGAAAGAATGCTGCGTCTGGAGTCTGGACACTGGGTTGTCAGGCCAGTTCCGCCCCCACCTGCTGTGTGGATTAGGCTGAGAGCAACTTGGTCCAACTGGGTTTTATAGCCTGTGTGTGAGAATGGTATATTTGTTTTCCTACCCCAAGCTCTTTGGAGGATTCATTGAAATCGTTTACATAAGACATTTTGTTAGTTATGGTATTTCATATGCCAGTGTTATGTAATCCATGTTTTGCTTTTTAACTTGGCAATTAGCAAAACCCAAAAATGAGTTGAAGATAAAAAATGAATCATTAGATTTATTATTAATGTGTTCTTAGAGTATATAACTTATAATGTTAATTATTATATTAGTGAAGCTAAGAATTAGTTAAGTGCAGGTATTAAGTGTTTTCAAGGATAATAGGGAGATTAGAGGAATTTGGTGGGGCAGAGCTCGCTCTTTAACATGAAAATACATAAAAGCATGATGACCTTCAGGTTCTATGCTTAGGAGCCTTCTACCTTACTCATTTGTAACTATGATTTTTTTAATATTCCTAAATGAGGAGTTACTATTATTAGATTTACATAGGGTCCTCTTTGTAAATCAGGTGTGTGACCCTGATCATGGCTCTGCTGAGAGCTGACATTCTAGATTGTAGTGACTTGGGGTAGGCTTCTGGGACATGTGGACTTGGGAAATTCCTAAACACATGCAAAATAAAAACTTTGGACATATTACCACCAGTAATGACTGTAATAAATTAGAAATTTTACTTTAAACTGATAAAAGTTATAGTTGATAGTATATACACTCCTATGTATTAACTTGTGTTTCCTGTTAATGGGCCCAAGGCCTTTGTTTCCAACTCAGATCACACAACAACTGTTGTACATACCACAGATGTGCAGGAGCTGGGCTGTGGCGTGTGAGCGTATACCACATTGAGTGGAGACATATAAAGGGAAGAAAGTTATTGAGTGTCTTTCACATATATATAATATTTAATCCCAACAGTTGGCCTATAGCTGGCATATGATTCATCTTGGTGAATAAATGTATATGCTCTACTCTTAATTGTTGTTTTGGCTATTGTGATGGTGGTGGTTGCTAAAGAAAAAACCTAGACTGAGAGGTTAACAGGAACTTCCCTACAAATAGGAATGTGGCCCTGACCCAGGTCTGCCTCTTTCCTTCATGCCAAGCTGCCTCCCAGCTAGTAACATCATGTGGCCAAGAGAACTGAGTTGGCATTTACTGAGTGTACATTTGAAGTAGGTGGTGGTGGGCTGGGGTTGTGGCTCAATGGTAGAGCCCCTGCCTAGCATGTGTGAGGCATTGGGTTCAATTCTCAGCACCACATACAAATAAATGAATAAAATAAATGTCCATCATCAACCAAAAAATATATATATATATATAATTTTCTTTTAAAAAAAGAAGTAGATAGTGGTGACTTTTAAGTAATTATCATTTTACCATGTGACACAGGTTTGCAACACTTTTCTGCTCCAGGGCACCTGAGGAATATGATGCCTCCCTTTAGGGACGGGCTAAGATAGTGGCAGGTGAATAGCAAATATTTATTGCATGAAGATAAAATAGACTACTCAGAAAACAGCCTCCTCTGCCCTGCACTGGATTCATAAGCACACATTGAGATATTAGCCTAGCAGATGACTTCTTGAGGCTGGAGTAAAAATTAAGGCCACTTGGGCTGGGCATATAGCTAAGTTGGTAGCCGCTGGGTTCGATTCCCCCCCCCACCAAAAAAAAATTAAGACCACTGATGAAATGAGATTAGAAATTGCTGATTTGGGGCTTAGGGCACAGGGGTGCTTTGCTTTATTAAGGTGAGGCTCGCCCTGGGATTGTTGGGGGGGGGGCGGGTAATAGCCCTGATAGTTCCAAATAAAACCCAGGAAAGAAAAGAAGTTGTCTGTGTGAGAAGTTACAACATTGCATCCTCTTTCTTTTGTGCCCAGGAAAAACCCAGTTTGTGTAAGTCAAAGGAGAAGGGACAGCGAGAATGTCGGCCCTTAACTGGAAGCCATTTGTCTATGGAGGTCTGGCCTCCATCACAGCTGAATGTGGTAAGGAGCGCAGGTCCCCAAGTCACCTTGCCTACTTCGTTGGGATGGAGTTTCAATTGCCATTTGTTGTTTGATGTGAATGTTGCTCAAGGGCAGAACGTGAATTTAGGAAACATCCCAGAATTTAAAAATGCCTCCTTTTAATTAATTTTAAAGACAGATAAGTCATTTTGGCTACTTATTAGCAGTTTAGGGTTCAGAGTTCAGTGGGGACAAAGTTGAGCCTGCCAGCCAGACAGAAGTTTTACGAATCCTGTTTGGATTGCGTTTGTTTCTGTTTTCCTCGCCCTTTCCCCTACTTTTTCACAGTTAACCCATTTGGCAGTAAAGAGGGAAGTTCAAGGGTCTTCCCTGATCCTGAGGAGATTGATTTATTAGATGGACTTCATTCAGTCACTTCCTAGTTGTGTATTGTCTGTATCCTATCAATCAATGACTTCATCATTTGGGTTCCACATCTGATTCTGTTGGTTTTTTTCTCTGGAATCAGTCATTCAGCACATGGATTGAGGCCTTTTTTGTGACTAGTGCTGGGCTGGACGCTTCATTTACTCAGTTGCCATAGAAGACATGTTAACCCCCAACCCAGTTTCCTGGGTCTCTTTGCTGGGGGGCTTTCAATGAATTAATTGATGAATTTCAGTGAATGTTTCATTATACTGAATTAATTAATCTTGATTCAGTGAGTCAAAGTTACTGTTTGAAGAATGGGTTTTATATGTTTGGATTAGCTGTTAGATACTATGTGAAACATCTTTACCTGTGTTATGAGATTTAATTTTAGACTATAAAACACTGCTTCCTAAGTAAAGATTCCTTTAGAAAATGAACTTTTTTTGAACCTCTTTTCAGTCACATTGTACCCAATTTTAGTTTTTTTACATACATACAGAATAGTCACTTTGATTTTTAAGTGCATTTCTTGTTTGTAATAGTAATTCTATTTACTTTCTATAGCAATGCAATCTCCTCAGACCCTTTGTAGAGCAAGATGAGGTGTGAATAAAAATGTAAAGAAAGAAAAATGTATTTTTTGTGTAATTGTTTTCTTTTTTAGTTGTAAATGGACACAATAACTTTATTTATTTGTTTATTTTTTTATGTGGTGCTGAGGATTGAACCCAGAGCCTCATAGTGCAAGGCAAGTGCTCTGCCACTGAGCCACAACCCCAGCCCCATTTGTGTATTTTTAAGTTATGCTAATCTTTTGGTTTCTTATTTGTTTTTAAATAGAAGATTACACAGTATCTCCCATTTCTTAATGTTTCTGACTTCATATTATAGTCTGAATGCTTCCTTAGTAATATATCACCACGGATACTTTATTTAGTGGAATTTCTTTTTATTAAGTGAACTATTTCTTTCTTTAACACTTCAAGGCACATTCCCCATTGATTTAACCAAGACACGGCTTCAGATTCAAGGCCAGACAAATGATGCCAACTGTAAAGAAATTAGGTATCGAGGAATGTTGCATGCTTTGGTGAGAATAGGCAGAGAAGAAGGGCTGAAGGCTCTGTATTCAGGGTGAGTGAATTTTTGTGTGTTTATTTTTCACTGTTGACCATTTCAAACAGATAGACCTAAGACTAAGCGTTCATCAAGAAAAAGTAAAGATTCGAGGTATATTTGAAGATTAATTAGCATGGTAGACTTTTCAGTTTTAATTTCAATATTGTTTTCTAAATATTTTATGTAGTGTATGTTTTGGTGAAATTGTGTTTTTCCTGTATTCAATAGCCTCTTGGTATTCTTTTTCACACTTTGAAAGAACAGTCCTTTTCCTTAGCTTTCTGAATTATCTAGTTTTTTTTTTTTTTTTTTTTGCCATCATGAAAATGATATAGTGTGGCTGAGTTGCATTGAACTAATTTTCACTATTTAAACACTGTTCAGTATTTAATGAACAGTGTTCAGTAGGTGCTGGGTGAGAGGGTGAATGAGCCAAGGTCCTACTCAGTCAGTTCTTGCATGAAACAGAATTTACTTGGATAGTTTAAATGAAGAAAAAGGAAAGCCCTTGCATTTTCATACAAATGGGCAAATGATCTCCACTTACATTTTCATTGAGGTTAAATATGAGGGGCCAAGCTTCCACTTGATGAACTTACTGGTAATTGGCACAAATTTTACTGAACCAACTTGTATTTTTGTTGGATCTTGACTTTTAAGAAATCCATTTTGGTGTAGTTTGAGTGTGTCTCTGCATGGTTCTCCCTGAGGATATCAAGTGACCCCTTGCCTGTTGGTTTGGCAGGATTGCCCCCGCCATGCTACGCCAGGCTTCCTATGGCACCATCAAGATAGGCACTTACCAGAGCTTGAAGAGATTGTTTGTTGAACGCCCAGAAGGTGAGTGGGGAATCTATTTTTCACCTGGGGTCCTCCAGCAGATGAGGTTTTTGATCTTTTTATTCATGTGGTTTTGGAAAGAATTTTTCTTTTTGACTTTACTATGACTAAAGAAAAGTCTGAGTGTAAAGTCTAAAAGAATTGTGCTATGTCAAGTCAGGCACCAGCTGAATTGAGAGGAGCAATACTTACAAGGAACCATCTCTATAAACGAGATGGTTTAATTAGTTGTCCTCATTTCCAAAATGCCTAGACTACGGTATGTTCTTACCATTTAATCTAGCTTAAAATTTTTAAAAATCATATGATTATCACCCACTTTTCAGGACACCATTGAATACAGTTCTTAGCATTAAGAGCTCTTGAGTTCTAATACTCCATGTCTAATTGGTTCCATGACTTTGTTTTAATCCAGAGAATTCTCTCTTTTCTCTTTCTTTTTCTCCCCAGTGGGATGAGTACCAGTCACTTGTATGAGAGTGGTGAAACGCTTTGAAAATACTTTGGCATATTTCAAACTAAATACACATGATGTGCTTTTAAAACCGTCTGTGCCAAACAAATCTCCATGTTACCTCATAGGAATGTGTCTTTTTTTTGTTGTTCTTCTAACAGATATAGCTCATCTTAATTATGATGGTCTGACTTTACACACAAAATTGAATTGGTAGATGGTAACTCACTTTGCATGATCATTCAAACTTATTTTTCAGATACTAAGAGTTAGCTAGCAGAATTCCTTTGAAAATGAGTTGATTCATAAAGGATAAATTTATCTTAAAGTGAATAAGTCACTTATTTGGGTTATGGACAGGAAGAATTCTGTATATATGGAAAGTCAAATACTATGCCTTTGTTTACAGATGAAACCCTACTGATCAATGTCATATGTGGAATTCTCTCTGGTGTCATATCCTCAGCCATTGCTAATCCAACGGATGTTTTGAAAGTAAGCAGTGCTAGTTACATCTGAGAGGAACATTCTATATTTTCTTACTGAGAACAACAGATTTTAGATAATGAAAATCTGTCAATATAGAATTCTGTGTATATGCAAATCCATTTATACTGTAAAAGTTATAAAGACTAAATATCCACTAAGTGCATTTTCCACTGATAGAGATGTGCTCAAAAATAGAGCTCATTTTGGAAACAAGGATCTTGGTGACTGAGCAAGAAAAAAAATTTAAGCTTGAATAGATGCATTTGATTTCTTTTTTCATAGAAAAATCTTCCTTGTCTTATTGATTTATTAACAATAGATAGGCTAACCTGGTGGCACAGGCCTGTAATCCCAGTGACTGGGGAGAGTGAGACAGGAGGATCACAAGTTCCAGGCCAGCCTCAGCAACTAAATGAGACCCTATCTCAAAATAAAAAAATAAAAAGGGCTTGGGACTTAGCTCAGTGGTAGAGCATCCCTGGGTTCAATCCCCAGTACAAAAAAAAAAAAAAAAAAAAAAGAGTTACAAATACAAGCTGTTCATTAATAAACATATTAAGATGACCTTAGTGAGAATACTAGTATTTTAGGCAGGTTTTTCTGTCAATGTGACCCAAATACCTGACAAGAACAACATAGGAAAGTTAATTTGGGGCTCACAGATTTAGAGGTCTCAATCAGTAGACAGCCGACTCTGTAGCTCTGGGCTCAAACTGAGGCAGAAAATCATAGCAGAAGAGTATGGCAGAAGAAAGCAGCTCAGGACATGGCAACAGGAAGCAGAAAGAGTTCTGCTTATCGGGGAACAAAATGTAAGCCTCAAAGGCATTAGCTCCCCCTTTCCCCCAGTGTCCCTCCTCTTCTAGCCACACCCTTCCTATCTACAGTTATCACCCAGTTAATCCATCACTTGGATTAATGCACTGATTAGGCCAAGACTTTTATAACCCAGTTATTTTACCTATGAACTTTCCTTCATTGTCTCACACATGAACTTTTGGGGAACACCTCATATCTAAACCATAACAACTAGGGACACAGCACCTGCTGGGTTTCTGTTCTCATGACTAAAAGGCTCAGGGGTCGCTCCAGTTGAACTGGGCTAACTGGGCTGCGCAAAATAACCACACAAGAGACACAAATACCTTTTTCTTTGGGGGCTATGACAGCTCCTCTGACCTTAAGGGTCTGCAGAAAGAGAGAGAGAAAGAGCTGACCCCTTTTATTGAGGAGAAGCTATTCAAATGAGGCAAGGGGTCAGGTTTCAGGGGGCTGAGTCTATCTTCATGATGTCCATTGTCAGCAGGTTGACTGACATCTGGTTAGGCCACACCGAAGGGCACAGTAAGAGAAGGAGACACACACAAGGCACTTCCAAGGAACATTCTAACCTAAACAGGGAAGGAGTTATATTACAAAGGAACAAGTGAGCATAGCTCCACCCATGGGGCTGTAGGAAGACACAGTCACTAGAACCCTAGAAGAGCTGGTCAGTCTAGCAGCATGGTGCCTGATGCCTTATCTCCAGCAGGGGAGTTAACTCAGTCACTTGCGAGGTTGGTCTCCCATAAGCACCCTTAAATCCTTTTTGGAATAAGCAAGGGCATAAGTAATTAAATAAAAACCAGGGGGTCTGGAGCTATAGCTCAGTGATGGGGTGCTTACCTCGCATGTGTGAGGCACTGGGTTCGATCCTCAGCACCACATAAAAATAAATAAATAAATAAAGATATTGTGTTCATCTACAACTAAAAAATATTTTAAAAAAGGGAGGCTGGGGTTGTGGCTCAGAGGTAGAGCGTTAGCCTAGCATGCGTGAGGCACTGGGTTCGATCCTCAGCACCACATAAAATAAAGATATTGTGTCCACCCATAACTAAAAAATAAATATTAAAAAAAAACAGGCATGCATTATTTTCTGAACCCCCTTGAGTTATTCTTTCTCCTATCCCCACATTTAATAAGTATTCTATTTAACAAAGACTACATGTTTAGCATCTCAAATGACTAAGAAAAGGTTCCTGCTCTCAGAGACTTCAATCTAATAGAAGATTCTAAGAAGCATCAAAGCTATATGCAGCTTGAGCATACCACATGTTAGGTACATGTGCTATAGTGAAGGTACAGCATGTGTGAAGAAAAAATACAAGGTTCTTTTACCTTCTGTTGGAGGTAAGAGAGCTAGAGCAGGATATCTTTATTTTTTAAACATACCCCAGGGCTTAGGAGAAAGGCAGTTCCTATATTTTGGTTTATTTTGCCATGTTAGTGTGGCAATTAACCATTTCTTTTAGAAGCTGGTGGTAATGTGTTTGCTCCCTAAACAAATATGAGTAACCACTTTTTTAGTTGAAATCCTTTTCATTTTAAAGAAGGCAAAGAGCTACATCAAACATGATATTTTGGTGGAATCTTGGTCATGTGGATCACATGGCCTTTTGAAGTTCACTAGTAAGTTCAAGTGTAACAAAGTCTAACAGTATCATGTGGTTGTCATGTGGCCAGCTTGCCTGCATACCTTTTCGTTCAGCGGGTTGGAAATAGTAGTGACTTGGAGCATTTTAAAACCCATGCTTGCCTGTGCTTCATGCAGCTAAGTGTACTGGATAACTCTTATTAATTATATTAGAATTGCCATCACTTTCTTTCCTGCTTAGTCACCTACAGGGAAATATGCTATTTTCTGTCCTTCCCAAAGACTTTTAAAAATTTAAGTTATTGAGACTTAATGAAATGCTGTATGTAGGACCTCCTGGACTCTTCTTGGTGCCTTTTGGAGATTCCAGAGTTCCCAAGAACCAATCACTGTATGTTTTTAGTCTACTGAGAACTTTTAAGCAGCATTACAGTAATAATTTATATTACAGTTTTTTCTAAGGTTATCAAGTTGATTGATTTTCAGAGTCATACAAGGGTGGTGGTGCGGAGAATGTGCAATTTTCCTTCACTTATTGGTCTTTAAAATCATCTCTAGATACGAATGCAAGCACAAAACAGTAATATTCAAGGTGGAATGATAGGCAACTTCATTAACATTTACCAGCAGGAAGGGACGAGAGGACTGTGGAAGGTAAGCTTAAAGAACAGATCCAGCTGACTTAGTTCTCACCATTTTTCCTTTTTAAAATTTGTCCTATTTCCATCATTTTATTTTAACCCAATTGGCATAAAGGAGTAACGGAAGAGTGGTGTCTTCTGCCCTTGAAGATATGATCTTCCTTATTTATTTCCTTATCTGTAAAATGGAAATGTAAAGAATATATCATGATTTTAAAATGCCTTTTGAATAATTCATGTGTAAGAAGTTTTGTGAAAGTTGAGCATGTGTTTTCTTTTTGTTGTTTAAATCCTTATGGAGAAGGTACCTAGGTTTATGTTCTACTGGCGCAACATAGTTTCAAGGCCCTGAAGTGAAGTCTGGGTATTAGGCAAGTGCTGGTGTGGAGTGCTATTTGCTAGAATTCTAATAACTTGTCTGTTCATAGAAGAGACCCTAAATATCACGTAGTATGATCTCTCAGTATGACAAGGGGACTTTAGGCTCTGAGAGGTGACTTGTCCTGGCCAAGGTCTGGCCCAAAGTTGTGCAGAAGGTGCCAGAGTCAGAATTAGACCTTAGAGCTTTGGAGTGCTTTCTCTGTGGTCTTTTTAGTTTGTCAGTCCACAGGAGGAACACATAAAAAGTGGTTATAGTGTGTGGAATAGAATTTTGCACGTTCGCATTCTATGGAGGGCTATCCAAATCATCTTATTATTATTTTTACACAGGGTGTGTCCCTTACGGCTCAAAGGGCTGCTATTGTTGTTGGTGTGGAGCTGCCAGTCTATGACATCACCAAGAAGCATCTGATTATCTCAGGCCTGATGGGAGACACTGTGTATACCCACTTCCTGTATGTTTATGGTTTTTTTTTAAATTAATATTTTAGGTATGCAATTTAGGGTGACAATTTAATATAAATTTATAGACACTTTAGAGAAAGTTTATTATAAAAGTATTACATTTTCACATTTGAAAATATGTAGCACAGAAGTCAAACAGGACAGAGTATAAGTTCTTACCCCTATACATAGGCAGCTATTGTTAACAGTTTCATATGTACCTGTGTGTGTGTGTATAAATGTGCATATAAATGTCTACAAAAGTATGTTACATGTACTTCATTATTGGGATCAAACCCAGGGCCTTGTGTGTGCCAGGCA
>NC_138182.1:40899527-41024603 GCF_964194105.1 Spermophilus citellus | reverse complement strand
GAAGGAGCTCAAAGAAGATCCAAATACAGGGAGAGACATTCCATGTTTGTGAATTAGGAGATTCAGTTGGGTTTATTTGGGTTGCAGGCAGAACCCAGTTCCTTGCCCTTGTGGGAAGGCGGGTCCTACTTCCTTTCTAGCTCTTTGCTAAGGAACATTCTCATTTTCTGAGTCCACCTGGAGTCCACCAAGAGTCCTTGGCTTTTTTCCCCTTCCTTCATTTTCAGAATCAATTATAGCAGATTGAGTCCCTTCATATTTTTGCCTCCTTCCATTTTATCTTCCTCATCCAGTTTAGTTTTATTTTTTAAGAGTCATGTGATTAAATTGGACCAATTGGGTATTCAAAATAATCTCTTTATTTGAAGATCATTTGATCAGCAACCTTATTTTCTGCTTTACTATGTGAAGTGATATATTTATAGGTTCTGGGTTTTAGGTTGTACACATCTTTTGGTGGATAGGGTGATTACCCTAGCTACCTACCACGTGTGCCTACTTATTTGGCAGCTCCTGTTGCCTTTGGCATTGTATATAAGGTTTTTCAAGATCACACCATTTTCTCTTTGGTTGGTTTTACTTCTGATTCAGCTACCTGTGTGTTCAGCACAGGCCATGTATCTCTCTCTCTTTTATGGTTAGTGTCTCTGTGTGATTCTGTTAGACTAGGATGCAAGAAAGACCACTGACTCCAATTAAAATCAAATTAAAGCAAGCTTATTATTCGACCGGCCAGGCTGCCTCTCCCACCCAAAACCGCAGGAACAAGACAGCAGCCACATCTTTCCTGCAGCCCAGCTTTATAGCCCAGAAAGTTGCACAAAGGGGGGTACAGATAACAAAACTCTGAGGAGCATCACACTAATGGTAGTTTACATTTTTGCTGGCCCCAACATCAGAATTTATGAAGGTCATTAGAGCCTCAGAGAGGGTTGTTGTCTGGCCAGGGAAGGCCAAGATTTGTGAGGCATCACTAAAGTTCAGAGAGGGCTGGTCAGAGAGCCAGGCATGGGTGAGTTCAAGGCACGGGCAGGCATTTCCAAAGCAGGTTCAGGAATTTGCAGTAATTTATAGTAAAGCCAAAATTATCTTTTCATGCCTTGTGGTGAGATGGCTCCCATTTTAAGAAAAATCAGGTTGTGTCCTTTCAAATCTTTGATAGGGTAGGGGAAGAGCACTGAGGGAATTTTAATCCCTCAGGTAACAGTCTCCAACTTTTTTTGAACTCACCCCAAACTGGTCTCCCTGATTTTGACCTGACTTAATAATTATTTATATTGATAGTCTATTTATTTTTGGCTCCATTGTTGTAAGAAAGAGGGTGTTGCTCATTTTGGCTTCTTCTGAGCTGAGAGGGGGTGACGTGAGGGGCACAGCGTGAGGGATGTGAGTTTCCTTTTAGAAGTCAGTACGGTTTGGAGTCTGGTTGGGGAAGAACAGGTTGTAAAGTCATCTGGGGATGGGTGCTTCTATGAGAGAAACAAAAACCATGAGTACTGAATAAATGTTGCAGCAGCTGGAACCTATCACTGTATACAAGTTCCCTCACCAGGAGGTGTGAGGGCTGAGAAGTTAGTATATATATATATATTTACCAGGAGAAGCTGTCTCCATAATAAGGCCAAAGTGGACAAGGCCTTTATATAGAAATGTAAATCTTTAACAATTTTAAAGTTATCAGGAATGTAAACACAATATTAAGCTTTTAGTGTTGCAGATGTTTTTTCCATAAGATACAGTTTAATAATATCATCTGATCATGTAAAATCCTTTTACTAGTATGACCTCTGTGTCTAATAGAGAAACCTTTAATTCTGTTACTCAGGGCTGGATAATCATATTAGCAAACACCAAGCCTACCTGTGTAGGTTAGGAATATCTGTAGGCCTTAAACTAAAACTTCTGTCTCTGGCAGCTCCTCTTGATAGTCTCTTTTTATAGTTATCAGGCATTTCTGTCTGAGAATCCTTCTTTGTAGCCTCCAGTCTTACTTATTTTGGGAGGCTAACAAAGTGTATACCTTAAAATATTATTATTATTATTATTAATTAAAATGTCCAGGAATGGCTGTGTTTTGGTTTTAACTGTCTTTGCTAAGTGTTTAAGATGAAGCAGTCAAACTGACTTTTGTTTCTATCTATTGTTAACAGTCAGCTGAGTTTTTATGGGAGTCATTCCTGGGGAAATTTGAGAGCAGCTTCTCAGTTCTGCTAGTGCCATTTGCGCTAGGATGGGTCCAGGTCTTGCTTGACCATGTGGCTTCCCTCGGAAGCATCAGGGATGTCTCCCTTCTTTGATGACCCTCCTCTTCATAGTAAATGCACTGATTGGCTTTCTCTTCTCCAGTGGTTTCATTAATCTCCCTGACTGGGAGGTTATGTGGCCCAGAGTTGCAAAGCTCTTTAGAGAAGTCCCCTGTTCCCTGGATTCAGACTGACTCAGAGGGCAAGAGCCAAATATTGGTTTTCTTGGCCCTTTTCATTTAACTTTAATTTTAAATCTTAATCTTAAACATCCAACAAATAAATTTTAACAACCTTATATTAAGAGTACTGGGCTTTAATGTCTACAACTTTATAATTATTTATCTTTTTTATTAATTGGGGCCTGTATTATCCTATCTGTCTTGTAAGTGATGGCTTATTATCTTCAATTAACCCAGGTTGTGTTCATAAAGCAACACCTCTGCAAAACACTAACAGAGTGTTTTATAGATCATTTATAAAGAAATTACAAAATAAAATTAACAAGAGTAAAAACATATTTAGTTTGTGTAATAGCTACCTTGAATTTTGGCTGAGTTACACATCACATCCCCTGTTTGAGATCCTAGTAATCTTGACAGAAAAAAAACAACTTTTGAGCATAACTTTAAATGAACTAAAATCTGGCCTACTGCTTTCGTAGTCATTCTCACATGTGGTAAGGTGGGACACAGAGCCTTATCTCAGGTAAGGCAGGGCTCTTCATAAATCTTAAGTGTTCTAGTTCTAAAGCTGATCTTTGTTTTTTAAATATCATTTTGCAAAGTTTACATAAATTGTTTGAGGTCACATGAACATTAGCTAACACCATATGATATCACATTTAAAACATGAATTAAAGAAAGGCTGAAAATTTTTAACCTTTTGTGGAAAGGTAGCAAAATGCTTTGTGCTTTACAATATTAACCTTTACATAGATTAGGCTCTTATCAACTTAAAAATACATTTAAATTGTTCCCCAATGTAAAAAGTAATATAAAACTTTACATGCCTTATTGATAACAGGTAAATAAATCCCCAGTATATTTTTTAAGCTTAAAATTACCATACAACTTTAGAACACCAGCTTGATATAATGCTTTTTAAAGCTTCTACCTTATCAACTTGTATACCTGGAAGATATGAGCACATTAATAGCATCACAATTACATTGATGTTTCTATATTAACCAAGTTTAGCTTTTAAAGAAATGACAGTATAATGCTCTAAAATAACAGTTCTTACTTAACCAGTTGTTTAATTTTTATGGTTGCTTGCTCTAGAAAAAAAATAAAACTTAATAAACATAATGTTATGGGTAAACTTATGTTTTAAGAAATTTTTGTCTTTTTAACACATGACTGATTGTAAAAACAAACTTATACAGAACTTATGAAATCAATCAGATATCTAACAAAAGTACTCATGAATGAGTAATCCCATAGGACAGTGGGCAAGGCTGACAGTTCATTGGAACTTGTGTCTTATGCATAGAATAAGGCAAGCTCTTAATTAACTGCCTTTCACCCTTCTATAATGATCTTTTCTCCTATCCACTTGATATTTGTAGTGAAACATTTGAATTCCCTTCCCTTTCATTTTGGGAATGTTCTCTAGGGATTTCTTTGTGTCCCAAGAGGGTCCCTTTAACACAAGAAAGAGAAACCAGTCTGATGTGAACATACAGCACCATAACTTCAGTAACATGGAGAATGCTACTCATATCCATCTGCATCTGTCTGTCTTGGTTCTTGATGTCAGAAATGTCACAAGTGTAGGTATTATGTGTAGAATCAACAGTAAAGTGGCCTCTGAGGGTCTGTGTAAGTTACCCTGGTAAAACAATATTTTAGGCTTCTTCTGTGTCAAGAAGATCCCATGATCTGTATTCAAAGAAATATTCTCTTCTGGGGGCTGGGGTTGTAACTCAGTGGTAGAGCTCTTACCAGAGGGCTCCACTGACCCACCTCCTCCACTCTTGTTCCAGAGTCTACCATGGAACAAGAGTGTGTGCCTACCATGCTCTAGAGTATCTTAGGGAACAGAGCATTGTTCACACACAGTCCACGGAAACAAGGAAGGTCTGATAAGGTACAACTCTGGCAATCCAGTCATTCTACCTTTGAATATTCCTGCATGAACACAGGAGTTCTTAGGGAACACCTCATATTTAAACCACAATTGGCCATGTTGATATTTGCTCTAGACACTGAGGCAGAGGGAATCACATGTTCAAGCCTAGTCTGGGGAACTTACTGAGATCTTGTCTCACAATAAATAGGCTGGGGATGCACTTCAGTGGCAGAGCGCTTGCTTAAAGTGTGAGTGGCTCTGGGTTGATGGGTTGAGTTGCCAGTATATACAAACAAAAAATAAGGAAAAGAAAGAAAAATGTGTGTGTGTTGGGGGTTCCCCACACTTTTTCCCTTCCATCCTGTGAGGACAAAGCAGCAAACAGCTTTGACCTTGAATTTACCAAACTGGGACTTGTTAACTTGTTCATGAATTACCCAATCTAATGTATTTGGTCACAGCAGCATTAAGGTACCCAGTCATCTCTATTTCTTCCCTCTCTGGGAAGAACACATTTACTGGTTCTAGGATTCCTGGCTTCCAGGCTTTGTCCTTTATCACTTTGAGTATTTCAATCCACTGTGTTTTATGCTGCAGTGTTTCTAATGAAAGATCTGATGAAGAACTTATGGGGAAATCATGATGAGCCCTCCCTCCCTGTCAACCCTGTAGGTGTGCCTAATGCTCTAGAGGGTCTTAGGGAACAGAGCCTTGTTATCATGATGTGAGGTGCTACCAACTTTTTGACACTCATATTGAGTGTTGGATGAAAGAAAAGAAGTTAAATACCTTAAGTGTAGATATGTTGAGGTCTTTCAACACCAAAGTCAAGACTTTTAGACTTGAAATGAAAGTCCATTAAGTACTGTACAAATTTTAATTTTTAAAAATTACTTATCAGTTTCCATAACCCATTGAATTGAAAAGCTTCTGGAGTCCTTTCTTATTCTTACTCTGAAATTGGAAAAGGTCCTGTAGGCCCAAAAGGACCTGGCCAGTGTGGGTGATGCCCAGGCATGACTGGGTCATTTCTTACTCTGAGCTCACAAGGAGCCACTGTGAGGGAGTCTCAATCCCCGGGTATATAACAGAGTGACTGAGGCTGGGTTTTTGTCCATAAGTACAGGAAGCTCTTGGTGGTGACCTGTCGGACTCCCAGCTAGTTAGTGCGTTTGGTGGTTGGCGGTTGGTGGTTGTGGTCTTTGGCGATTGGTTCTTTGATTTGGGTTTTTTGTTTTGTCTTGTTTTGTTTTTTGATTTTGGTTTGTTGTTTTAGTTTCTTATTTTGTTTTTAGCTAGCATCCTTAGTTGGTGTTCCTGCTTAGGATGCATAGTAAGAGTAGTGAGTCTAGTGTAGTGCCACAGTGGCCTGGCTCCTTCCAGGAGAAGGCCTTCACAGACCATTACCAGGTCTTGAAGGACATTGGGCATGGGGCATTTGGTAAGGTGATCCTAGCCCGCCATCTGCGCACTGGGGCCGAGGTGGCGGTGAAAATCCTGCCAAGGAGACTTTGGAGAAGTTTGACCTGCCCTGAAAAACTGGCGATGAAGACCCTGAACCACCCGAATGTGATCCACCTCTTTCAGGTTATTGAAACCCACCAATATGTCTACCTGGTGATGGAGCATGGAGGCAGGGGATCGCTCTTTGACTTCATCCCACCTGGGGGCATGCAGGAGGAGGAGGAGGCCCGGAGACTCTTCAGACAGATCACCTGTGCGGTGTGCTACTGCCACAAGATGCACATCTTGCATGGAGACCTGAAGCCCGAGAACATTGTGCTGGATGCCGGAGGCAACATCCGAATCATCGACTTTGGCTTAAGCACCATTCTCCAGCCTGGGCAAGAATGGAACAGAGCCTGGGGCCCTCTGGAGGGCCCCACAGTGGACACCTGGCAACTGGGTGTCATTTTGTACTTTATATTGACAGGGAACTGCCCAAGTAACATCTACCAATCTGAGTTGGAATTTCCCCAGCACATGTCCCCTGAAGCACAAAGGCTCATCAGGAAAATCCTGGCAAAGAACCGAAGAGCAAGCCCCTCGGCAGAGGAAATCTTGGCAGACCCGTGGCTGAATCAGGGTGAGGAGAAGGCATCTTACCATGATGGGCCCCTCCCCAACCTCTCAGACCCCATTGTACTGACAATGCTGTTCGACATGGGGTACGACCCTTACAGTATCTGGGTGTCACTGTCCCAGAAAAAGTTTGATGATGTGATGGCTTCCTATCTCATAATCCAGCAGCAGATAAGCCAGGGGGCAGGCTGCATGGAGCCTGTGAGAAGGGATCCTTCCATTTTCCCTGCCCTCCCCCAGAGGAGGGCGAGTGAGCCTGCCCTTCACACCTTCCCCTTGCCCTGTGAGCATCATCAACCTCAGGAGGCCAAGGAGTCAGGGCAGAAGGGCTTCAGAAGGGCCAGCTGGCCTGCCATTAGTCTCCGCTTCCTGCATGAGAAGCCCCCCACTCCCAGGCTAGCCTCCCAGCATCACTCTGTGTCCGACTCACCCCAACCCTACCCATCAACAACAGACAGCCAAGTCTCCCAAGATGCCACCACAGGGCGTCCCCAGGGCCACAGGAAGGGTTGGAAGCGGGTGAGGCGGAGGATCGCTGCCTGCTTGCGCAGACTGTGCTGTTGCACACCCTCATGTGATGGCGAAAACGAGGCTCCTACACCAGGAGAGCAGAAACCTGCTAGGTTCACAAATCGGGTGGTTCCTACATAAATGGACAGTTCAGATGGACCAAACGAAGAAACAGCCAGCCAGAGGACTCTCTACTCCGTGGATGCTGTTGTCACTACATGACCATTGGTCACCTGGACTCCAAGAGCTGCAGGACTGAGATGTGTACTGGCTGGGCTTCTCCACATGGGGTCCAGCCAGGAGCACACCTGGATCTACCTGGACATCAGGTGTCCCCTGCCCCACCTACCAGAGTCATCAGATGAGACTGTTTTCCTGGGACCCTTCTCCTGCCCTGCTCTTCTCTGTCCTTTCTCCCATACTCCTGGGATGGCAGAGATATTTCTTAATAAATTTGTTTTTTCTCAAATTGCATAGTCAAATTGATGTTCCAAAGATTAAAAAAAGAAGGGCTGATGTCAAAAAGTGGGGACAGGGGGTTTCCAAGTGGGGCAAGAGCCCACCAGGCATCCATTCCAAGGCCTGGACCACTGTGCCTATTCAATGTAGATAAATCTACTCACTTTGAGCCAGTGTAGAGGAGGACTCACTCACCTCAGCCATCAGACAGGGGAACTTGCTTGGCTTTAGCAGTGTAGATGGGGACTCAGTTACCTTAGTGTAGACGGTCTCCAGTGTAGATGTGTACTCACTTGCTTTGACCCAGTGCCTTCGAGATTTGCTCCCCTTAACCCAGTTGAATGGGGATTTTTCCTTAGATCCAGTGTAGACATGAGTTTGAGTTCATGTCCTTTGGCAGAAGGAATCCCTTCCTGAGGTGTGTGGAGAAGATGGGTGGGTGGCAACTGTTGGAGAAATCACATCTGAGAAGGCATAGGAGACCCCAGAGAGTTCTATATGCCTTCATACTGTTTGCTAGGAAGTCAGAGGGGGCCAGGGGTTAGGGGTGGGCCTTCCTGCAGCAGTGACTGTGTGCCTCACCACCTGCCATGCTGCCTCGTCACCCAAATCCTCCTCATGGCCCCTGCTGGAGGTAGCAGAGAAGGGAACACATGGGGTCTGGGGAGTGCAGATGACAGGCCATCTTATGGCTGCTATTTATATAAAAGCCAAGTGTATCCACGTGGAATTGCTCTTTGTGTTGGGTTCCATTGATGCCCAAGATCGTAAATTGAAGTGTGCACAGATGAAGAGTGGGACGCACATGAGTTAGCCAGGAGGGGAGGCTTCTAACACCTTCCATCCCTGATATCTCTACAGGACTATGTGCTCATAGCTGTTCCTGCAGCTTGAAATGTATGTCACATGTGACATTTTAGTAATTTGCTATTTTCTGATAGGGCCCTAGTTATGAAACTATCCGATGATAGGAAGTTGGTTTTTTAAAATATTTTTTTTAGTTGTTGATGGACCTTTTTTTTTAATTTATTCATTTATGTGTGGTGCTGAGAATCGAACCCAGTGCCTCATGCATGCTGGATAAGCACTCTACCACTGAGCTACAATCCCAGCCCAGGAAGTTTTAAAAGAGAAACTCTTCATGTCTTTTTCTATAGAAAAATCCCAATGGTGGTGAATCTCCCTAAGGCAAAGCCACTTCCCAGCTTGAGGCAGGGGCATGGGGAATGCCGCCAGGAAATGGCCATTTTCTGATTCAACCTTGGCCTAGGGAAGGGATTGCCTAAGAGCTGCCTGAAAGGTCACAATGTGCAGGAGGTTCTGGGAAGCAGGAGAGGCCTACTGAGGATCATGGAGGAGTGTCCTGGGGAGGAAGCCCAGGCCCAGGTGACAACTCCAGGCCCACACTGGGACAGTCACAGGGGTGTGCAGGGATCCTGGAGGACAGGAGGGAGGCAGTGTAGAGGAGGAACGCCTTTTTGCATTTTGTGTGGTTGTTCTCAGGAGCAGAAGGACAGGGTGTCCTGGGCTGGCATTTGCCTCGAGGCCTGCCCCTGGGCCAGGCTGGCACTTGTCAGGCAGGTGTTCTCCCTGTGGCTCCTAGAAACAGATGTTGGCCTTCCCTCAGTGTGCAAGGTAACTCTCCCTCTGTAGGTAGGAAGGAAGGGCTGTGTTACTTGCTTAATTATTTAAATATTTAGTCCTCAGGCTGAGGACTTTCTATTAAGTAGAACCCAAATCATGGTTCCGTCTTTACAACTCACATTCACTTCTCCATGTCAGGTCCCAGATGCACATCCCTCCCAGGGCCTCCTTCTCCACAGCCTCCCATGGCCTCTTCTTTCTGATGGACTCAAGTGCAATCAAAGGGGGATGGTGATTGTGGTCAGTGCATGTCCCCACCTGACTGAAGTTTATCAGCAAGGTCTAGAAAGCCAGGTGTGACATTCATCTTCACAAACTCTGAATAGGACTCCATTTTACAATGACAGTTAAATGCCCCCCCCCCTTTATTATAAAGTATGCAGCCTCAGGGAAAACATGAAAGTAACATAAAATGATGAGTGCAACTGAACAGCTTTAAACACACTATCTGTACAGTTTAGAAGAAATGGATCGATTTGTGGAAAAGTTTGAACTACCAGAAGAATGCAAACATTGACATGGTCCTGTGACCATTAAGAAAATTAAGTTCCTCATTTGAAAATCTCCAAGAAGTTCTTCAGGTATCGATGCTATCCGTGGCCATTTCTACCCTAGCCTCCTCATAAATAGAGACCATGTCCCTTGTGGTGACTGAGGCACAGAAATATCTAGGGTTGACACCTTGACCAGAAGCTAGGAAGCAGCCCTAGTGGGAGAATGACCTTGATAATGACATCATGATTTTGGACACATATTCTCCAGAAGAATGAGAGAATGTGTGTGCTCTTTTAAACCACTGTCTCTGTGGTGCGTTGTTATGGCTCCCTTAGGAAAGTCATACCCAGGGGAACAGAACTTACTAGAGACCAGCCAAACTGGTAAAGGGAATATTGTGTTTCATGGTAAAAGGATGAACAAGTAAGAATGCTTAGTCTCAGCACCTTTATTCACCAGGAAGTTCTAGCCAGAACATTAGGACAAGAACAGCAAATGTAAAGCCTACAAAATCACTAAGAAAGAATCAGTTCCCATTTAAATATGACACGATTTTACACAGAAAAAAAAAATCAAAAGCTTCTAAGAAGTCATGGAACTTATTAGTAAGTTCAGCAGGATTTCAGGATGCAGAATAAATATACAAAAATCCATTTTATTTCTCTACAGTAATAATGAAATTGTGGAAAATTAAGGTAAAAACACAACACTGTTTACAGCTCAAAAGAGGTACTCACCTGTAGTTCTAACAATTTATGGTATGTCCTTGAATACTGAAAAGTACAAACTAACGATGAAGGGAATCAAAGAAGATCCAAACAGAGGAAGAGACAGTCCATGTTTGTGACTCAGGAGATTTACTTGCATTTTCTTGTTGCAGGCAGAACCCAGTTCCTTGCCCTTGTGGGAAGGCGGGTCCTACTTCCTGTCTAGCTCTTTGCTGAGGAACATTCTCATTTTCTTGAGTCCACCTGCAGTCCACCAAGAGTCCTTGGCTTTTTTTCCCCTTCCTTGACTTTCAGAGTCAGTAAAGCAGGTTGAGTCCCTGTCATATTTGACTTTTCCATTTCATCTTCCTCATCCAGTCTAGTTTTAGTTTTTAAGAGTTGTGTGATTAGATTAGACCAATTGGGTCATTGGGATAATCTCCTTATTTGAAGATCTTCTAATCAGCAACCTCATTTCCTGCTTTACTATGTGAGGTAATATATTTACAGGTTCTGGGTTTAGGTTGTACACATCTTTTGGTGGGCAGGGTGATTACCCTAGCTACCACACATGCCTAGCCCTTTGGTGGCTTTCTGTTGCCTATGGCATTGTACATATGTTTTTTAAGATCACACCCTTTGCTCTTTGGTTGGTTCCACTTCTGATTCAGCTACCTGTGGGGCTTATCACAGGCCATATCTTTTTTTTTATTATTATTAGTTGCTCATGACAATACAATGATCTTGACAAATCATACATTTGATTCAAATGGGGTATGCATTCTCATCTTTCCAAGTGTACAGGTTGCAGAATCACATTGGTTATACGGCTACGTATATAATACAGCAATACTAGTGTCTATTCTATTCTGCTGCCCTTCCTATCCCCCCCTCCCCTCCCCTCCCCTCACCTCTCTCTACCCAATCTACTGTGACACATTTCTCTCTCTTTTTTTCTTCCCCCTCACACCATCATACATGTATTCTGTATAACAATGAGGGTCTCCTTCCATCTTCTGTGCAATTCCCCTTCTCCCTCCCATTCCCTCCCACCTCTCTTTCCTATTTAGTGGTAATCTTCTTCTGATGCTCTTCCTCCCTAATCTATTTTGAGTCACCCCCTTTATATCAGAGAAGACATTCAGCACTTGTTTTTTTAGGGATTGGCTAACTTCACTTAGCATAATCTGTTCTAATGCCATCCATTTCCCTGCAAATGCCATCATCTTGTTATTCTTTTATGGTTAGTGTCTCAATGTGTATTCTCCCTTTAGAAACCTCTCTCCTTTCACTCAGTCAATAAAAGAGCAAAGAAACTGAACAGACACATCATAGAAGAAAAATACAAGTGGTCAACAAATACATGAAAAAATGTTCAACATCTCTAGCAATTAGAGAAATGCAGATCAAAACTACACTGGGATTTAATCTCACTCTAGTCAGAATGGCAATTATCAAGAATACAAGTAACAGTAAATGTTGGCGAAGATGTCAGGGGAAAACTGTGGGACTGTAAATTGGTGCAACTACCCTGGAAAGCAGTATGGAGAATCCTCAGAAAACATAAAATGGAACCACCATTTGAGCCAGTTATCCCACTCTTCAGCATATACCCCAAATACTTAAAACCAGCATACTATAGTGACGCACCACATCAATGTTTATATCAGCACAATTCACAATAGCTAACCAACCTGAAATATTACTCAGCCTCAGAGAAGAATGAATTTATGGCATTTGCAGGTAAACTGATGGAGCTGGAGAAAATCATGCTAAGTGAGATAAGCCAATCTCCTCAAACTAAAGGTCAAATGTTTTCTCTGATGTATGGATGTTAATTCATAATAATGGGGGTTCTGGGGCTAGGGAAGAATAGAAGTACTTTGGATTAGGCAGAGGAAAGTAAAGCAAGGGGAGGAGATATGGAGGTAGAAAGGATGGTAGAATTAATTAGACATTATTACTGTATGTGCATATATGATTACATGACCAGTGTGATTCCACATTATGTACAACCAGAAGAATGAGAAGTTACACTTCATTTATGTATGATGAGTCAAAATGCATTCTACTGTCATGTATAACTAACTGGAACAAAATTTTTAAAAAAGAGAATTCATAATATTTGAAATGATTAATTTCAATACATGAGAATATCTAGGTCAGGCATAGTAAAATAAATGAGAAAATAAATAAAAGTCACCAAAAGCTAGCACCAAGGAACTTACCAACACCAATAAAAATACATTAATATTTAACAATAAAAATTATTAAATTCCAATGTATTACTTTTAATATAAATTCCCTAGAACAAGGAATGGAGAAACATACATATGAATAAACTCTGAGAATCTTCCAAAAATAAAGATATGAATTCTCACCCTTAGGCTGTACTCCAAGCAAAAACCCATGTACAAATCTAAACCTAAACATCTCTATCTAACCATCTATCTTCACATATTGCTGCAAAATGAAGCAGGGGAATATCAGTTACAAAGCATAGACCATGAAGACCATCAGAGAAACATATTCCCCACAGACAATAGCTAAAGCAAAGTGACTTTCATTAGTTGTAATGGAGTCGGGAAGGAAAAAGAACAGTATCATCAGTGATGGGGGAAAATAATTACTCAATAATTTAACATGAAATTACTTAAAGACATACAGACAATAAAAGGGCCAGTCACTCACAGATCTGTACTGAAAGATCTACTGAAGTATATGCCAGAGAAAAGATGAGAGATTTTAAGAAACAATGATAAGCACTAAAAGCAATTTACAATATTAATACTTCAAAATACCCACATAGAAAAATTATTTTATTGTTTGCAGTATAATATTAAGACTGAAGAGAGAGCTGTTGAATAAGAAAAAAAAACAGTCTTAGTTGACAGGAAAATTTCAAAATTTAATAAATACAGGTTCAACCAGAAATATTTACAGCTAAAAATTTATGTAAAAATATAAAAATCAAGATTGAGCTTTCAGCTTCCAAATAAACAAAAAACTAATGTTTTACCAATACAAAATAGAGAAAACCAGGAAACAGGAATAATAAAGAAAAAAGGTCATATGTAATAATTTTGTTCAATCCTAATAATTTGGAATACCTGAATAAAATGAATACAGTATCATAGTGTATCTATTAGTATATCATTAGCCTTGCCAACATTTAAATATGTAACTTCTGTCTCCCATTTCATTGTGTATATTATGTTAATATATTGTTTAAATATGTTTACCAATGATATACTTAGCATCATTCTCTTATTATCAGAGGAGAGCCTGAGCCATAGTATTTTGCTTAATGTATTCTTTGTAAGAATTTTTTTGTCCATATGACATTGAATTTGATAAAAGGATTTGGAAGGTAAAATTGTTCATCTATGTCTTGAAATATTTGAATATTATTGGAATTAAAGTTTAAAGGATTTGTTTAAGTCATCTGAGAATTTTTTTATGAAAGGGGGCTATATAATTCTTCCACAGAGTCATTTTGTTTATAGCAATTAATTCTGATATTTTTCTTTGTTATTTTCTAAAAAGACTATCTCTTCTGATGCCCATTTTGAAAAAGTGTACTTTCTTAGAGTGTCATGCTGGGCACAGGAGAAAAGAGACCTAAGGAGCCTGGACACTAATAACATCTTGTGGCCATAGCATAAGATTATCCAACCTTTGCATTTCCACTTATGTGTAGATAAACTCAATCCTGACATAGAAAAAAATCACAAGTGACAAACTAGCATTTATCAAATATATGAATGGATTAATAAACGAAACTCAAATAACTTAAATGGACTATAAGTGAAATATATACAGATGGAATTGAGATTATTGTTAGGGCTACGTGAAACATGTTACTTCCAGATATGATACCTCTATAAGTGCATGTTTGTGTAATATAACAACTGAAGCAGAAATAAACTCAACAAATTCAGCACTACTGTTTTGGTTCCGCTCACAGTAGGTGTGACCTAATAGGACCTCCAATGTTATTCTATAGTAAGGTTTGGCAACTTCTTGTTAGGCAGCAGGAGAGAGGTTTTTGTGTAATGAAAGCAACAGTTTGTTGGATATGGTCTGAATAGCTTCCCAACTCAACCCTCTGATCTTTGATACCTTCTCTCTCATTTGTTCCACAGTCTTGTGTGTTCACTGTTGCTTTGTTGTGTAAATATGAATAACTAATTATATATTTAATTATTTATTCATTCAACAAGTAATTATTGTGTATCCAGGCACTGTTTAGACATCAAAAGTAGCCCTAACAATAACCTCATGTTATTATATATACAGCAGAATCACTTATGAGTCCTGGAACTATGCTCTATGTTGTCTGCCATTATACTCTTGGAGGAGATATTTATTCCACAATAGAAAGGATGATTCAAAAAAAGTATGATTCAAACGATTAGGGTTGGGGTTGCATGGAGTTTCTGACTTCTGAATGCAATTACCGTTATGGTGACAGCCATCTTGTATTCTCCAGTAGTAACTAAAATTTTTTTGAGATAATTCTGATGTAAGAATGGCCACTCATACTACCAAAAGCAATATGCAGACTCAATGTAATCCCCATCAAAAGATCAATGATATTCTTTACATAACTAGAAAAACATCAGTCCTAAAATTCACCTGGAAGAATAAAAGACTCAGAATAGCCAAAGCAATTTTAAGTTAAAAAAATGCAATACTGCAGACATCACAATATCTGACTTCAAATTATACTACAGTGCTATAATAACAAAAACTGCTTGATACTGGCATAAAAACCAACACATAGACCAATAGTACAGAATAGATGACACAGAGTCAAACCTACACATCTACAGTTTTCTGATCCTTGACTAAGATGTCAGAAAGATACATTGAAGAAAAGACAAATGGTACTGGGAAAACTGATTATCCATATATAGAATAATGAGACTATACCCTTATCTCTCACCCTGCACAAGAATCAACTCAAATTGGATCAAAGCCCTTGAAATTAGACCAGAAAATATGCAACTCCTGAAAGAAAACACAGAGTCAACACTTCAGCACATAGATAAGAAACAAATTTCTCAATAGGACCCTAAAGCTCAAGAAATAATGCCATAAGTTTAATATATGGGATGGCATCAAATTATAAAGATTCTGCAGAACAAAGGAAAGAATTAGGAATGTGAAGAGAGAACCCACAGGCTGGGAGATAATGTTTCCTAACTACTCTTCTGACATAGGTTTAATATCTAGAATATATAAAGAACTCAAAAAACTTTACACCAAAAAATCAAATAATAAATTGACTAATGAATTAAACAGACAATACTCAAAAGAAGAAATGCAAATGGCCAACAAACACATTAAAAGTGTTCAATATCATTAGCAATTAGGGAAATGCAAAGCAAAACTATACTGAGATTTCATCTCAACACCAGTCAGAATGGCAGTCATTGAGAATATAAATAATAATAAATGCTGGAGAGAATGTGGAGAAAAAGGAAAACTTTTACACTGTTGGCGAGATTGCAAATTAATACACCCACTATGGAAATCAGAATGGAAGTTTCTCAAAAGACTAGATATGGATCCACCATATGACCCAGATATACCATTTCTTGGTATTTTTCTGAAGAATTATAGTCATCTACTACAGTGATACATGCATATCCATGTTTATAGCAGCACAATTCACAATAGCCAAACTACAGAACCAGTCAGTGTCCATCATGGACGAACAGATAAAGAAGATGTGGCATATATATGCACAATGGAATCTTATTTTGGTTATAAAGAAAAATGAAATGATGTCATTTGCAGGAAGGTGGATGGAACTTGAGAACATCTTGTCAAGATAATTAAGTCAAACTCAGAAAGTCAAGGATTATATGTTTTCTCTCACATGGAAGCCAGAGAGGAAAAAGGAAAAGAAAGGTAGGGATGGATCTCAGGGAAATCAAAGGGAGATCAAGAAGAAAGGCACAAAGGAGTGTAAGATAGAAGGGAGGGGTGGAGTTCTGGGGAGCGATATTAGCCATATTATATATCATGTGCATATATAAATATGTAACAATATATCTCATCATCATATACAACTATAATGCACCAATTAAAATGTGGAAAAGAATGACTGTTCTACAGTTTAATTCTTTCATAGTTCTGGAAAACATCACTAAGCCAACAATGAACATATCCCTCAAAATTAAATAAATTTCCTGAATGTGTATGTTATTCATGTTATAGGTTGCTTTCTGTTTAGTTGCTTAACTTTGTAGCCATTATTTTCAATTTCTAGTGACTGAAAAAGCATTTTAAAAATCAAATTAATTTCCATAGTTATTATTATCAGCATCCCTTCCATATAACCATCTCCAGAGAGAAACTCATTTTATAGAATGATTATATACTAATGTAAGTGAACTATAGAAATGGTTTTGTTTTCCATTGCTCAAAGTACATGAATAGAAATCCAAATGTGATATAAACTCTCAAAATACCTAGGGAGAGACTGGTTGGAATTCTAGACTTGGAAGATGTTCTTCTATTTAGGCTTTTCTAGCATCTCTTGCTCACGAAGTTTATAATCCACCCATCCCCATGTTACATAAGCTTCAAAATTAGTATCTTTATTGTGTGGGTGCCTTTTCCTCTAGCATCAGTACAATTAAGGGAGAGAAAGTGATACAGGCTGCTAGAGTTCACATTTACCCAAGATTTACAGCTTTACATTGGTTATTTTATTATGTATTTGCCGGTATTATACCTCCTTGGTAAGTTAAAAGGTATGCTTTCCAAACAAATATTCTATTAAAGTTCCATTTGCAAAAAGATTATGTCAAGATTTCATGAGGACATTAATATGATTCTTCTTCATCTCCAAATTTCTGTACAACATAAATAATATTTTCCTGATTACATTCCTTTGTTGGCAAAATAGGAACGGTGTTATTTAACTTGTAGAAATAAGAAAAAATAGAGGGATCATACTTTGTAACTTCTAGAGGCCTATCCCATTTGGTAACAACTTGGCAGTTCGACTTTTCTTTGTTAGCTCTCTCATCATTAAATCAGCTGCACAGTTGAACCTCTTCCTGAGAGAACTACTTCCTCTCTTATGCAACTACATATGGGATCCAGTTCTTGAATTCTATTGGTCACTTAGGCACCTGGGGAGTATTTTCAGATTCCTGTGTGCTCACCAGTACACAATGAAATGCAGGGAGTATTTTCAAATTCAAGCCAACACTGTTGATTATCGCAAGGTGGTCAGCACCTCACCAGGGTAACTCTTCCTGCTCAGGAGAGGTTAAGTCACCTGAGAAAAATATAGTCTGCAGTAATTAATGAAGAAATAAGAGACAAAGTCAGAGTTAGTTTTTAAAGCAGAGTGCCTAATAGATTCTTCCAGTCCTGGTAGGAGTTGGAACAGAGCAGTTAAAAATTGGCTCCTATTCTTTATTTAAGGGAGGGCATTAAGCAGGTTTCAGCAGGTGGGGTCTTGCTTCATAGTGTCTTGAAGTCAACAGATTGACTGGCATCTTAGCAAGTCACACCTATCTCTGGGAGGCTGTGTGGCTAAGTGGCTGCAGCAGGTCATCCATCTCTGGTGCTGTGTGGAACCTTTGGGCAGAACTGAATAGGAGCTCACATGTATCTGGGCAATCTCAACTAGTAGGATCAGTGCTGGAAGTTCCCAGATACCAGATTTTCCTATTCACTGGCTAAGATGCCATTTTGGTACATACACAGTTCACAGATGGCTCTCGGATAGATGATTTTCCATATGCATTTATTTTTTAATTATTAAATATTTGAAACATTTAGATAAATACAAAATAATACAAAAATAAATGCAACAAGTACCTAGATTACATTGTTTCACCCTGTTGACATCCCAATACTGTACAATATCTTCTTCAGATTATTTTTTTAAATCAACAAAATGAGGCTCTTTGTACTTCCCTTCCTTCTCCTTTCTGCTATATCTCACTACAAAAATAACAAAACAAACGGAGTATTTTCAAATTCAAGCCAACACTGTTGAATTTGAAAATACAAAACAAACATAATTTGGTGTTGATCATTCTTCTTCATATTTGTTTTACACTCTATCTAGGGTTATTTTGTGGCTATATAAACTTTATATACATGCTCAAATGCAATATGCAATTTTCTATAATGCTTTTTCACTCAATACCATGTTTGGAATTTATTTTCACTGCTATATGGTATTTCATCTTCCGAATATATTCTAAATTATGGTCCCAATCTCCTCTTAATAAATACAGAAACAACCTATGTACTATCACTAAAAATGACACAGTAAATATGCTTATATCCTTCTCCCTGGCCACACGCACCTAAATATTACTAGGATATATTTCTACAAGTGGAATTGCAGAGTTGTAGAATATGAATACCTTCAGCTTTAGCATACATTGCAAATTGCTCTTTAAAAATAATTGCAAACTTTCTTCTGCTAGATAGATGTGATAGTTTTCGTTTCTGTACATTCTTCCCAGCAGGTAGGGAGGTCAAACTACTTTTTCCCATTTTATTGATGTGAAATGGTATTATATCATGGTTTTAATTTACAGTTCTCATTGCTAATGAATTAGAACTTCTTTTCATGTTTTTTGATCATGTATGTTTCCTCCTCCATGAAGTTGCTGATTATATGGAACTCGGTGAATGTATTATACTACTGCAGGGAGAATATATCTCATTCACATTTCAAAGTGTGTCTCTTAGAATTAGAAAACAGCAGACTTTCCATCTTTCATATTAATAGTAAAAGATGGTCCCTAAACTAATAGACACTGAATTCATCCACTTTTTGCTACTGCAATAAAATACCTGAATTAAGCTAATTTTATTTTTAAAAGAGGTTTATTTAGGTCACAGTTTTAGAGGCTAAACGTCCAAATAGAATGGTGGCACATCCAATGAGGGCACCACAGCAGACGGAGGGAATGCACACATAGAAGCAAGAGATCACACAGCCAAAACAGGAAGCTAGAGGCGGAGCACCATAGAGCAGACTCTTCACCACGCGATTGAGCTGCCGAATTATATGAAACAGCTGATAAGATGAGTGACAATTTAAAATCCAAGTGATCCGAGAACACGCACTGAGCTCTGACCCGCTGAATTCAAACTCCCGGTCACCTGACTCCCGCAGACAAACAGCTATGACTCGGCATTAATTCGTCCGGCTGAAACAACTGGTCAGCCCTTCTCATCATACAAAGGTAAATGCCTACCAAGCCTTCATAAGTAGTGGCCACAGGTTTGAAACGGGGCTTGGGAGAGAAGGACCCACCCGTTGAATTGGTCGCCCGGCAAAGGGAAACGACGTCATCAGACTGCTGCAGAGGAGATAACTTCTTTGAAACAGGGGTGTGATCCCATAGCCTTCCCTCTCCACACATCGGGAAAACTCAAGGGCCCCTCCCAGCTCTCCCGTAAGGGCCCCTCCCAGCTCTCCCGTGAGTGCTACAGCCAGCCCGAGGGAATCAGAGGTGGTGATGGTCCCACGGAGCTAAACTACCGCTCCCACCAGGGCTGACTTCTGAGGTCTCTTGCACCAGCTACGGGGAAGTGGATACTGGAGGGCAAGTAAAATCCGCTGAGGATTCTCAGCCCCAAGCTCTACAAACTTAGGGTCTGAGAGAATGGCAAACTGGAAGAGTGTGCCCAGTCGTTCATGAAAACAGGGCTCCCGGGAGCAGCAGACTTGGCATGTAGCCAGTATTGTGGTGAGAGGGGCCTGGCTAGAGAAAAAGTGGGAAGTGGGAAGTGAATAGACACATGAGGAGGCCCTAGACACTCAGGATTGGAGACTCGCCCAGTATTGGAGGAGCTGCTGCACAGTGATTGGTTCCCGCGTATGGACAGGAGAAACTTGACCTGGTGGGCACAGCGCCATCTACTGGAAGAGAAGCTAATCAAACTCTAAGACTGCATTTATTAGGTTTTTTTTTTTTCTTTTTTTTTTTTTCTTTTTTTTTCTGATTTGGGTTTTTCTTTCATTTTCATTTTTTTTCCTTTCTTGTTGTTTTATTAATGTTTTTTTGCAAAATATTTTTTTTATTTTTTTATACTAATTTCAATTTAAATTTTTTTTAACTATTATTATTATTTTATTGTTTTTTTTCATTTTTTTTAATTGTTCTCTTTTTTAGTTCCTATTCTTTTTCTTCTTTAGTCTTTTCATTTTTCTTATCCCCCCTTTTTCCTTGAATTCTACCTGCCTACTCTCATTCTCTTTAGAGACTTCTTCCCTTCCCTTCAAATACCTTTCCTCCCAAGCATCAAATTAATTTATAGGAGTAAACTGTAACTCAGCAGTCAAACAGAACAAGAAGCAACATGAGCAGCTTCAAAAAACAAGGAAGAAAAGGAGTACAAACAATGCAGGACAGCCTAAATATTCAGGAGGACCTAGAGTCATCAGAAAAATGGTCATATAAAGAACTCAAGGAACACCTAAGACAGATGGAATGGAACCTTAAAGAGGATACAAGACAGCAAATTCAAGCAGCGAAAGAACACATTGAGAATGCATTCCATAAACAGATAAAAGAAGAAGTTAAGCATCTTTATCAGGAGATAGAGATTATAAAAAATAATCAAACAATAATTCTAGAAATGAAGGAAACGATAAACCAAGTTAAAAACTCAATTGAGAGTATCACTAACAGAGTGGAGCAAGTAGAAGCCAAAACGTCAGATAATGAAGACAAAATATATCATCTTGAAAAGAGTCTAGCCAACTCAGAAAGGCTGGTAAAAAATCACGAGAAAAACATCCAAGAGTTGTGGGATAACATGAAGAAACCAAACTTATGAGTCATCGGGATAGAAGAAGGTACAGAGGGGCTGGGGATGTGGCTCAAGCGGTAGTGCGCTCGCCTCGCATGCGTGCAGCCCGGGTTTGATCCTCAGCACCACATACCAACAAAGATGTTGTGTCCGCCAAGAACTAAAAAATAAATATTAAAAATTCTCTCTTTCTCTCTCACTCTCTCTCCTCTCTCACTCTCTCTTTAAAAAAAAAAAAAAAAAAAAAAAAAAAAAAAAAAAAAAAGAAGGTACAGAGATTCAAACCAAGGGAATGAGAAAACTGCTGGATGAAATAATTACAGAAAACTTTCCAGAAATAAAAAAGGAAACAGATATACAAATTGAAGATGCATACAGGACACCGAGCACACAAAATCACAGTAGACCAACGCCAAGACACATTGTTATGAAGATATCCAATATACAGAACAAAGAGAAAATATTAAAAGCTACAAGAGAAAGGAGACAGATTACATTTAGGGGTAAACCAATACAGTTAACCACGGATTTTTCATCACAGACACTGAAAGCAAGAAGGTCATGGAACAATGTATTTCAAACACTGAAAGACAATGGATGCCAACCAAGAATTCTGTATCCAGCAAAATTAAGCTTCAGGTATGACAACGAAATAAAAATCTTTCATGATAAACAAAAATTAGAAGAATTTGCAGCCAGAAAACCAGCATTGCAAAGCATTTTGAGCAAAACACTACAACAAGAAGAAATGAAAAACAACAACCAAAACCATCAGTGGGAAATGCCTCAGTAAAGTCAGAGGGTGAGGGGAAAGACAATCATGGAGAAACAAACTAAAATTTTTTTTTAAAAAAAGGATAAACAATCAAACATGGATGGAAGTTCAAACCACATATCAATAGTAACTCTGAATGTTAATGGCTTAAACTCTCCAATAAAGCGACATAGGCTGGTATCATGGATTAAAAAAACAAATCCAACAATATGCTGCCTCCAGGAGACACATCTGATTGGAAAAGACATACACAGGCTGAAGGTGAAAGGATGGGAAAAAAATATACCACGCACACGGTCCTCGCCAGCAAGCAGGGGTGGCCATCCTCATATCGAATAAAATCGACTTCAAGACTAAGTTAATCAAAAGGGATAAAGAAGGTCATTATATACTGTTAAAAGGAACCATTCACCAACAAGACATAACAATTATCAATATTTACGCACCAAATAATGGTGCTGCGACATTCATAAAACAAATTCTCCTCAAATTCAAGAATCAAATAGACCACAACACAATAATATGGGAGACTTCAACACACATCTCTCACCATTGGACAGATCCTCCAAACAAAAGTTAAATAAAGAAACTATAGAACTCAATACCACAATCAATAACCTAGACTTAACTGACTTATATAGAATATATCAACCATCATCAAATGGATATACTTTCTTCTCAGCAGCACATGGATCTTTCTCAAAAATAGACCATATATTATGCCATAGGGCAACCCTCAGTAAATATAAAGGGGTGGAGATAATACCATGCATTTTATCTGATCATAATGGAATGAAACTGGAAATCAATGATAAAAGAAGGAAGGAAAAATCCTACATCACATGGAAAATGAACAATATGTTACTGAATGATCAATGGGTTACAGAAGACATAAAGGAGGAAATCAAAAAATTCTTAGAGATAAATGAAAATACAGACACAACATATCGGAATCTATGGGACACAATGAAAGCAGTTTTAAGAGGAAAGTTCATCGCCTGGTGGTCATTCCTCAAAAAAAGAAGAAACCAACAAATAAATGAGCTCACACTTCATCTCAAAGCCCTAGAAAAGGAAGAACAAAACAACAGCAAATGTAGCAGAAGGCAAGAAATAATTAAAATCAGAGCGGAAATCAATGAAATTGAAACAAAAGAAACTATTGAAAAAATTAACAAAACTAAAAGTTGGTTCTTCGAAAAAATAAATAAGATTGACAGACCTTTAGCCATGCTAACGAAGAGAAGAAGAGAGAGAACTCAAATTACTAACATACGGGATGAAAAAGGCAATATCACAACAGATGCTACAGAAATACAGAAGACAATTAGAAATTATTTTGAAAACCTATATTCCAATAAAATAGAAGATAGTGAAGACATCGATAAATTTCTTAAGTCATATGATTTTCCTAAACTGAGTCAGGAGGATACACACAATTTGAACAGACCAATATCAATGGATGAAATTGAAGAAGCCATCAAAAGACTACCAACCAAGAAAAGCCCAGGACCGGATGGGTATACAGCGGAGTTTTACAAAACCTTTAAAGAAGAATTAATACCAATACTTTTCAAGTTATTTCAGGAAATAGAAAAAGAGGGAGCTCTTCCAAATTCATTCTATGAGGCCAACATCACCCTGATCCCGAAACCAGACAAAGACACCTCAAAGAAAGAAAACTACAGACCAATATCTCTAATGAACCTAGATGCAAAAATCCTCAATAAAATTCTGGCGAATCGAATACAAAAACACATCAAAAAAATAGTGCACCATGATCAAGTAGGATTCATCCCTGGGATGCAAGGATGGTTCAACATACGGAAATCAATAAATGTTATTCACCACATCAATAGACTTAAAGATAAGAACCATATGATCATCTCGATAGATGCAGAGAAAGCATTCGACAAAGTACAGCATGCCTTTATGTTCAAAACATTAGAAAAACTAGGGATAACAGGATCTTACCTTGACATTGTAAAAGCTATCTATGCCAAGCCTCAGGCTAGCATCATTCTGAATGGACAAAAGTTGAAGGCATTCCCTCTAAAATCCGGAACAAGATAGGGATGCCCTCTATCTCCACTTCTATTCAATATAGTTCTCGAAACACTGGCCAGAGCAATTAGACAGACGAAAGAAATTAAAGGCATAAAAATAGGAAAAGAAGAACTTAAATTATCACTATTTGCAGATGACATGATTCTATACCTAGAAGACCCAAAAGGGTCTACAAAGAAACTACTAGAACTAATAAATGAATTCAGCAAAGTGGCAGGATATAAAATCAACACGCATAAATCAAAGGCATTTCTGTATATCAGCGACAAAACTTCTGAAATGGAAATGAGGAAAAACACTCCATTCACAATATCCTCAAAAAAAATAAAATACTTGGGAATCAACCTAACAAAAGAGGTGAAAGATCTATACAATGAAAACTACAGAACCCTAAAGAGAGAAGTAGAAGAAGATCTTAGAAGATGGAAAAATATACCCTGTTCATGAATAGGCAGAACTAACATCATCAAAATGGCGATATTACCAAAAGTTCTCTATATATTTAATGCAATGCCAATCAAAATCCCAACGGCATTTCTTGTAGAAATAGATAAAGCAATCATGAAATTCATATGGAAAAATAAAAGACCCAGAATAGCAAAAGCAATTCTAAGCAGAAAGTGTGAATCAGGCGGTATAGCGATACCAGATTTCAAACTATATTACAGAGCAATAGTGACAAAAACAGCATGGTACTGGTACCAAAACAGGCGGGTGGATCAATGGTATAAAATAGAGGACACAGAGACTAATCCACAAAGCTACAACTATCTTATATTTGATAAAGGGGCTATAAGCATGCAATGGAGGAAGGATAGCATCTTCAACAAATGGTGTTGGGAAAACTGGAAATCCATATGCAACAAAATGAAACTGAATCCCTTTCTCTCGCCATGCACAAAAGTTAACTCAAAATGGATCAAGGAGCTTGATATCAAATCAGAAACTCTGCGCCTGATAGAAGATAAAGTTGGCTCCGATCTACATATTGTGGGGTCGGGCTCCAAATTCCTTAATAGGACACCCATAGCACAAGAGTTAACAACTAGAATCAACAAATGGGACTTAATTAAACTGAAAAGTTTTTTCTCAGCAAAAGAAACAATAAGAGAGGTAAATAGGGAGCCTACATCCTGGGAACAAATTTTTACGCCTCACACTTCAGATAGAGCCCTAATATCCAGAGTATACAAAGAACTCAAAAAATTAGACAATAAGATAACAAATAACCCAATCAACAAATGGGCCAAGGACCTGAACAGACACTTCTCAGAGGAGGATATACAATCAATCAACAAGTACATGAAAAAATGCTCACCATCTCTAGCAGTCAGAGAAATGCAAATCAAAACCACCCTAAGATACCATCTCACTCCAGTAAGATTGGCAGCCACTATGAAGTCAAACAACAACAAGTGCTGGCGAGGATGTGGAGAAAAGGGTACACTTGTACATTGCTGGTGGGACTGCAAATTGGTGCGGCCAATTTGGAAAGCAGTTTGGAGATTCCTGGATAGCTGGGAATGGAACCACCATTTGACCCTGCTATTGCCCTTCTCGAACTATTCCCTGAAGACCTTAAAAGAGCATGCTACAGGGACACTGCCACATCGATGTTCATAGCAGCACAATTCACAATAGCTAGACTGTGGAACCAACCCAGATGCCCTTCAATAGATGAATGGATAAAAAAAATGTGGCATCTATACACAATGGAGTACTATGCAGCAATAAAAAATGACAAAATCATAGAATTTTCAGGGAAATGGATGGCACTAGAGCAGATTATGCTTAGTGAAGCTAGCCAAACCCTAAAAAACAAATACCAAATGTCTTCTTTGATATAATGAGAGCAACTATAAACAGAGCAGGGAGGAAGAGTAGGAAGAAAAGATTAACATTAAACAGAGACTTGAGATGGGAGGGAAAGGGAGAGAAAAGGGAAATTGCATGGAAATGAAGGGAGACCCTCATTGCTAAACAAAATTACATATAAGAGGTGTGAGGGGAATGGGAAAATAAAAAAAGAGAGAAATGAATTACAGTAGATGGGGTAGAGAGAGAAGTTGGGAGGGGAGGGAGGGGAGGGGTATAGTAGGGGATAGGAAAGGTAGCAGAATACAAAAATTACTATTAGGGCATTATGTAAAATTGTGGATGTGTAACTGACGTGATTCTGCAATCTGCATTTGGGGTAAAATTGGGGGTTCATAACCCACTTCAATCTAATGTATGAAATATAATATGTCAAGAGCTTTGTAATGTTGTGAACAACCAATAAAAAAAAAGAAAAAGCAAAAAACAAAACAAAACAAAACAAAACAGGAAGCTAGAGAACTCCTGGGACCCCAGGATCCCTTCTTAGGTCCCCAGTTGATCTAATGACCTCCCACTCAGCTCCACCTCTTAATGTTCTCACCTCCCAAAATCTTCACGCTGAGGACCATGCTCCCAACACATGAAACCTCTGGGGACTAACTAATGTCTGAACATCGTGGGCACCATTTCAATTTCCAATTCAGAAGAAGTATGAATATAAACAAAATGTAAACAATACCAACTCTACCCATTTACAAAACATAATAGCTTTCCATGAATCTCTACAAACAAGACCTCTATTTGGCCTCACTGATCAGAATTATGCCACATGGGCACACCCACAGTAGTGAATATTGGGTACACATTATTTTCTACTGTGTAATGTAATGAATTACATTAATATAAATATAAATACAAGACATTAATGTAATAGAAATGTTAGTAATATATTAATATAAATAGAAATATAAGTAAGAATGGCTCCTTCTTTCAAGTTCATCTGTGCCAGTAAACTCTGTCCCAACACCTCTATGGATCTTATGAATGCATTTGTATGTAAAGACATATCCACAAATTGTTACTTAAAAGTAGGTACATTGTACCTTAACTACGTTTTATTTGTTATACATTTGTCTTTTTTCCAGCTATTCACTAATATAAATATTGCTTTGGTGAACATACTGGTAAATACAATTAATTTTAGATACAGTGGTGACTATATCCTTACAAGTATACAGAGATACTTTTGCACTAGTTATGGTCTATAAGTCACCATTAACACTAAATTGACCAATTCTGTGAAAGTGCTTCGGGGGAAATATAGAACATACAAGATTCTAGGCACTTTTTTGACAATGAATTTACATAATCATTTTTTCTGTGTGTTTCTGTTTTAAAGACACCTTATTGACATTGAACTCATGGCCAGTAGCACTACAGTTCATATCTGGAAGAAGTTCATCTAACACACACATCTTCTCTGTAAGGCACAGCCCACTTGAGGGGCCCTTTTAAATATTAAAATCACCACCACCAACAATAAAAATGCTACTAAAGAGCATGGAAAGGGCATTTGTTTACAGTATGAAAGTTAAAATAAGAAGACAGTATCACCTTGTTAAACTTCCACTGGGAATTTTCCACCTGTCTGTACATATCCATAAATGACCAGAGAGCAGGATGGGTTTTGACTTGGAGGTTACAAATGATTTTAATGAGTATAAGAATTCACAGGTTTAGAACCTGCAAATAATGAACATTATTTGTACAATCAAAATGATTATATATTGAGGTATGAATAATTTTGTACTCCATACATCCATTAGAATATTTATGAATTATATTACTCACATTGTTAATAACAGAAACAAATATTGAACAGGCAAAAAGAAAAAAAAGAATATTGATTCTAGTAAGCAAACCCTGGGAAGGGCCAAGATGCTTAGATACAGAAACCAAATTTGTCAGGACCCTCTATTTTTTGACTCTGTCTGCTTTGAGATCTCCATTGTGTCAAACCAGCTTTATGGTATATGGCCAGGGGCATGCCTACACTCAGCTCTGAACTCTGAACTCACATTCTATTACCAAATATTCCAGAATGAAAGGAAGCTATTCTGACTTTAAGTTTGAGAAATGTTAGGGAAGGAGCTCCGTAGTCCTGCCCTGAGTCCTGTGTTATCGCCTATGGTTTGCAGAGGCAGGATTTATTACCACAAGGTCAGAAGCCCAGTTTTGGCCTCTACAGAGGTGCTATCTGCTGTCTACCCAACATTGTATCTGTCTCATTTGTTCTTTCCCTAGTAGACTCATTTTTTTTTTCCCAAAGCAGAAGGCATGACATTATTCACCTAATATTTTCACCACCTAAAAAGGAAACGGGAGTCAGTGCTTAATGTTTATTAAATAAGTATTACCAGATTGCACTCCAGAGGGATGCTTTCTTAATATTTACCCAGAGTTCTGCCAACAATGAGTTATATCATTTTAATCCAAATTTTCTAAATACTAACAAAGAACACCTTCAATAGAAAAAGAACTCCAAAAGATAAACATACCACAGGAAGATCACATGGGAGTAAAAATATGAATTTTAGGCCTTGGTTATAAAACTTATTTAAAAAGAACAGTTCTGTAAAAACCTGAAATTTTGGATACTTTATGTGAAAGAAAGAAAAACAACCCGGTATAATACCGATTTTAATACCGATTGACTTTCCAGATATTAAAGTGATTTACGAAGTTTTTCCCCAAGCGTTAAGTAAATGTAAAACTTTACTGTTTAGAGGACTTCCTATTCTAGAAACACCACTTCCATAGTCAATCCTTGAACTTGTGGGTCTATCTATAGTCAATTAAATTAACAAGCTTCCTTCAAAATCATCAAGTTCAGAAACAATTCCCTTCTTCAGCCACTCATTTGTAAACACCCAGGGAAAACAGACTATGAATGATGGATACTATTCCTGCCTAGCGGAGATAATCACGAAATGTATTACAAACTGGTTATTAATTGCTTTCCCATTATCACTGCTTCTCACATCAGAGAGAATAATTAAAAATTAGTACATTTATACAGACTTTCATACCTTCTAAAGTACTTCCAGATGGTATCACATTGTTTCTGTTATAGAAGAGAAGCTTGATATTGTTCCTGTTTTATTTAAGATTCCATATTAAGGCCATATAATTAAGTTTATTAGCATGAGGCAGAGGGCCCCCGATCTTACCAAAATATACCTTTCAAGGGTATTTAAAAGGACATTCTGTAGCCAAAGTTATTAGCCTTAAGCAACCAAGCATTCTGACACTGCTTGACAGAAGTCTCTGTTTTGACAGTCAATCCTGTGGTCTTTGTTTGAGGAGGAAAGAATTCCCTAGGAAGTTTTCACTTGAAAGGTGTTCAGTACAGTCGTGGTGTGATAGGAGGAAAGGGGCACAAGGTTTGAGTTTCAGAGCTGAATTCTGTTCATACTCTGTTGCCTGGGAGACCTTGACCAAGTTGTTCAATTTCCTTGGGATTTTTTTTTTCTTTCTTTAACAAATGGTGAAATAATTTGAAATATATAACTCTATTACAAAAGGTTCTTATAAAGATTAACTGAGATAATGCATGTGAAAAGCAGAATTATAAACTACTATTTATAATTACATGACAACTCTATTTGTGTACCTCACTAAAAACTCTACTAGACAAAATGTTTCATGAAGATAAATTCTCTGTTTCTTTTTTAAAATCTTAATTATTCCAATTAAGGTAGATCATCATAACTGTTATATATATTTCTAGTAAATGCTGTCAGTAAATATTTATGTAAAATAATTATGTAAAAGCAGAAGAAGTAATCTAAACACAGGAGAAACTGTATTTTCCCAGTATTCCAAATTTAACCCTGGAAAGGTTGAGAAAAGGCTTTGGAGAAGAGAAGCTAAAATATATTTTATAAATATGTTCCAAACACTATTCTAAGTCTTTGCAGAATTATCTTATTCATGAGAATATAACTAACAAATAATAATTACCCCTACTTTTATAGGCAAAGCAACACCCTGAAGGCTGATGTATTTGCTAATCTCACCCAGTATGGTTCAAATCCAGATCTTCTTCTCTTCAAGGCCCTTGCTGTTTGGATTCCACTGCCTTTCCCTAAACGCAGTGGATTTCCTTGGATCTATTAGTCATGATTAAATAAAGGGAACCTACTTTCTATTTGGCCCAAGATTGAGGCCTGCTCTGTCAGCTATCTGTCCTTATGTCTGCAATCATCACTGTTAGTTTGAATAATTTAGAGCAGTGTGTCTCAAATTGTGTTCCATGGAAAACATGGTCCCATGCTGTGATCCAGGAAAAATTCACATATTATATCTTTCCATGGACAGTCAGAATGTCACTTTTAATTTTTTAAATTTTTATTTGTTCTTTTTAGTTATACATGAAAGTAGAGTCTCTTTTTGACATATTTGTACAAACATGGATTATATCTTATTCTAATTAAGATCCAGTCATATCTGGATGTACACAAGTGGTGAGATTCATTGTGGTGCATAGGAAAGTTATGTCAGAGTCATTCCACTGTTTTTCTTTTCCTATCCCTCTCCCTTCCCTTTATTTCTCTTTGTCTAATTCACTGAACTTCTATTCTTCCCCTCCCATCTTTTAATGAGTTAACATTCACATATCAGAATATTCGACCTTTGTTTTGGGGGGACTTGCTTATTTCACTTAGCATCATAGTCTCCAAATCCATCCATTTGCCAGCAAATGTCATAAAATCATTCTTCTTTATGGCTGAGTAATATTCTATTGCATATATTTACCACATTTTATTTATCCATTCTTCTATTGGAGGATACCTTCCATAACTTAGCTATTGTGAATTGTACTGTTATAAACATCGATGTGGCTGCATCACTGTAGCATCCTGATTTTTAAATCCTTTGTATATATACTAAGGAATGGTCAATTGGTGTTCCAACCCTAGTTTTTGAGGAATCTCCATACTGCTTTCCATGATGGTTGCATCAATTTTCAGTCCCAAGAGCAACATATAAGTGTGCCCTTTTCCCCATATCCTCACCAAAATTTTTGTATGATTTATATTCTTGATAATTGTCATTCTAACCAAAGTGAGATGAAATCTCAGTGTAGTTTTAATTTGTATTCTTTAATTGCTTGAGATGCTGAATACTTTTTTCATATATTTGCTGACTGTTCATATTTCTTATTTTGAGAAGTGTCTGTTTAGTTCCTTTTATTATAAAAAATAACAATACTGGGATGTCTTACATCAAGGAAATCTGTCCAATTTTCTATAGCCCAAAGTGTCCTTTGATCATAAAACCCTTAATATATATTAATTAATACTTACTTAGTACATATTACACATAATAGAGAGAGGAAGACTTCCTCTTCTCATAAAGGTCTGTTGTAACTCCTAGAATAGAAACTTCTACCACAAGCAACCTGCCCTTTCAGGGAAAAACTGTGCTTAATTCTGAAAATTCTGCCTGAGCCTGAGGAGGCAGTACAGTATTAGGAAGCTTCATTCTAGACATTTACATTCCAAACATTCTTCAAAGTATTTTATGAGTAATGAAGCTAATATTCCAATTGCTAAATAAGTTTTCTAAGTTCACCCTTCAATTGGCTATAAACTTGGAGGATTAGATAGCCATTATTATCATCTCCAAAAAGACTCTTGGAGCTAACTTTGCTTGTTGTTCCCTATGATGCCTTCCCAGCTAGTAGTAGGGCTTGGGGTGATAGCAGAAAAGTTCTGCAGAATGTCACTTTTGATCACATCTGTTCTTTCCTGGGAGTCACTTTTTTTCAGTCCTTGAAATTCACTCCTATTGTTAGGTGTGGTAGTGCACGCCTGTAATCCCAGCTCTAGGGAGGCTGACACAGGAGGACTGCAAGTTTAAAGTCAACCTCAGCAAATTAGAGAGGGCCCAAGCAACCCAGTGAGACCCTATTTCTAAATAAAATTATATATATATATTTAAAAATAAATGAAAGGGGGTCTGGGAATATGGCTCAGTGGTAAGTGCTCCTCGGTTCAATCCTCAACACCAAAATAATAATGATGATGATAATTATGATGATGATGATGATGATGATAACAACATTCATTCATATTAGGAAAGAGCTTTTTCTCTCCCATTCAACAATTTGTTTTCTTAATCTGATTTTGGCGATTGTATTATATATTCTGGGAAAGTGGACAAGTAAAATAAAGTTGCTCAACTAGAATGACATCTTGGTTCTGTACACTATTTTTAACAGACTCACAGGCACTAAGTTTTTAACAACAAGCTCAGGATCTCTTTTTCTGCTCTATGAGAAGAGAGCTCATGCCTGTCTTATGCACTCTCTCTGGTACCTCTACTTTATGGGGCACTAGGAAATATGTTGAATAAACAAATCACAGGAGCATTATCGGCCACCCTTGGGTTAGTTGCTAGTCAACTCCTGTCAACTGTGCCTAATAAGTAGATAAGACAACACCAGGGTCTACAAATTCTACCTAGTTCTCTTCCTTATTCCTGAAGTAATATTCCCAGAGAATGTGGCCAGGAAAATGATATTCTTATGATAGGGTTTGGGCTCAAATCCCACATAGTTCCCTAAAGAGTGGAGTTCGACACAGTGAAACAATCAAGATTTCTGCCTAGGAAGGGCAGCCCTAGGGACACTAGCTCATGATGCATACCATTTTGATCCCATCCATTCCAGTTATTCACTCTAACACAATTTGCAGGAGTGGTTAAGAGAAACAGAGGTGGAGTAAGGTATTAATTTCTCCCCAAATGGGATCCAATCTGTGAACTATTTCATAGTACCAATCCCACAGGCAAAATTCAAAAGTGGCTGTAAAGATTAATTTTATTTTCCAACTTGACTGGCCTACGTGGTGCCCAGATATTGGGTTCAACCTTTTTCTGGGTATTTCTGTGTGGATTTTTCTATAAGAGATTAACATTAGAATCAGAAGGATAGACTGCTCCCTTCAGCATGGGTGTCCCCATTCATTTCACTGAAGTCTTGAATAAAATAAAAGCTAAGAATTTGCTCTGTCTTTCTGACTATCTTCAAGCTGGGATATTGACCTTCCTTTGCTTTCAGACTCAAACAGACTGAAGTTTACACCTTTGGCTCTCCTGGTTCCCAGACCTTCAGACTTGAACTAGAAATATATCACTGTGTATCCTGAGTCTCCAGTTTATCAACTGCAGATCTTAAGACTTCTCAGCTCCATAATTATATGAGCCATTTTTTTTAATTAGTGGAGGGGGAAAGGAATAAAAAGAGAGAGGGTACATGCAAGAATACTTTCTCATTGGTTCTATCTTTCTAGAAAACCCTAATACATGGGCCAAGAGCCAAAGGACTCCAAGTGAGAGAACACAACACAAATTTTTTTTTCTCTCTTAATCAACACACAAAAAACAAAACCTTCCAGTACCATGCCTACCTTATATCCATGTTCTTGAATCGCACCAAAATGCTTAGTTTCTAATGAGGTTACCATTATTAGCCTAGCAACTGGAAACCTACTGCTTAGCCCTTAGAAGGAGTCAGAAGCAAATGAGGCATTACCTCCATTTGGGAAAAATAAAACATTGCCTTCAGCTGATTGGTTCAGCCCAGGCTGCTTATGCTATATGCACAGAATGGGACTCTTCACAAGGGAGTTATTACATTGCACAAGGAGGATTTCTGACAGATCTACTTCCTTATGACCGCGATCCTAATTAGAATAAGTTATACTCCATGTATGTATGATGTTAAATTATATTCTACTGTCCTGTATATCTAAAAAGAACAAACAAAAAGCATAGTGAAAAAAAAATAAAATATACACAAGATTACTCAGTCAGAGCCAAGAAGAAAACCAGGTTTTACACTAAGACGGGGTGGGACGAGGGAGGGAGGGAGAGAGAAAGGAAGAGTCATTTATTTACATGGATTCTGAAATTGTGCTTGTGATTCTTAAGGATCATCAGAGCACACAGAACACCTAATGGAAAAGATGTGTCCACCCAATGGAAAATAGGAAACACCCTGGACATGATAAGAGTTCCTAAATTTAGTTCCAGACTAGGAGTGCATCCCTGAATAGATACAAAGGGAGGGAATAAAGAAGTTAGAAGAGAATTAGACTTATAAGAATTAGACCTCGAAGAAGCATACTATCTCTAATGGGAAAGCAGAGAATTAAAAGGAAAGATGGCAATGGTAAATGAAAAATTACAAAAGTAAAAGTACTTTTGAAGTTTTCATTTCATCTTAAGAAACTGCTCAAAGCAGGTCTTTAATTGGCTGCTTCAGAAACACTGGCTTTTCATAAATATGAGGCAGTATAGAAAAGAAATAAAATATGGGTAGAAGAGACAAAAAGGAAGAACAGGAAGACTGTAACTTTAATGGGAAAGCCTCTGCTAAAGTGCTACATCCCTTTTCTCCCTAAGTCAGTTTTTCCCCAGGCCTGACACTCCCAGATATCTGGGAAATCTCCAAATCTTAAAGTTACTGTAAATTCACTTACCATCCTAAATTTACTGGGAAATTCCCACACTTACGAAAACGGCCCTGTGCAATGTACTAACACACCTATTTTTAGGCTAGATTAAGCAAAGGGAGATGCAATATTCTAAGAAACTTAAATTCAGAACATTCTCTCTTAACCAATGGAGACATTGTCAAAGATCCCAAGAACAGCCAAACCATCACAGGACATCTTTTGATCACCAGACTGACATCATCCCTGTCTACCCTCCCGTGCTCACTAGTTGCAAAGTTTCCTTTGAAAGAAGAGCCTGAGGCTCCAAAGCACAACTTAGTTCTTGAGTTTGCCTGCATTCTGTCCTAGGAATGTTTATCTTCACCTTATAATTTCCAGTAAAACTCCACCTCTTTGCTTAAATTTGATACATATTTAAATTCTTGATATCTTTATATGTCAAGAACCTGCAAGGTCTAAGAAGAGGTCTTCTCTGCCTCTGGAGAGATCTCCCTGAACCCCTTATGGTGACAAATGCAAAGCTCTAAAACTCATTGCTGATCTTAAGAGGCAAAATATTTGGGTGACATCCACAAATTCACATTCTGAACAAGGCTTGGGTGGAATGAGACCCCCCCTGATTTTAATGCACCTTTCATTACTGTTGTGATTCCATTTCTTTAACACTCTGTATTGTTGATTTGAGCCTAGAAGTACATTATTGGTTAACTGGAATTTTAAAAGCTCAATGTTCCTATGTAGAAAGGCTAGGAAAACCTTCCCAATCCACAGTTGAAGCAGCATGTTCATTGCCAGAAGGAGCGGGTTGATTCAATTCTGGAGCAGCAGATTCACCACCTGAGTTCTCTTTGTGGACCACTGTGGACAGGTTTGGATCTGTCTTTGTAACCCTCACACTCATGTAGCTTTCATTATTAGCCTTCAACTGAATCCTGGACAATTTCAACAGGGAATCTGTCTTTGAAAACTGCTGAATTTTCATAAGCATATATTATTTCCATTTCTCTAAAATAAATATGTGACCTAAAGGACCCATTTTCAAGGTAAAAGAAAACATGGAACTGTGCAAACTGTCATGGTCCAGAGATTTGCTTCTATCATCTACATGTTCTGGAAAGTCAGGAAGATACTTAATTCTCTGAGCATTCATTACTAATTTGTAAATGTAACAGGTTGGACTTAAGGAATTTTAAGGTTCCACCAAATATCATCAAAATGTATTTTATTCTGTTCAAAATTAATTTAATTTGCAGCTATTAATTCTAATAGAAAAGAGTCCCATATCAAAGTCCAAAACTAATACTGGTAATATGTGTGGCAAATTTAAAGCATTTTAATGCTTTAAAGGAAGATTTAAGCTTTGACCACTTTGATGTCCTAAATACAGATCTATGCTTTTTGGAGATGTGAGGAATTACTAAGATAACACTATGCAAAAATAAATCAGTAAGACAGTATTTGAGAAGTAATTTTATTTCAGAAAAAGAGAACATCTTAGAGAATATCCATTTCAGTGTTTCTACCTGCATAAATTACTAAACACCTTGATCCCTCAGTTCTTACATTACAAGTTCAATAATGAAAATAAATTAGTCTATCTCACAATTTCTTCTGCAATGGCATTGTAGGAACTCAGTGATACCCTATCTTATGGTCCACATCTCTTCCTAAATATTTTAAACCTTAAGTTTTAAAAGGATAAAATAACTAGAAGACAGTTTATATTTCAGGTAATAAATTATCTGGAGTGCACCATTGGAGGAAAAAAAATGAACAGTAGGATCTGTGGGTGGAAAGAACCCTAATCAGAGTACCATTCATCCTCCTGTCATAACCCCACTGAACCATCATAAAACATGCCAAGAGGAAGGATTCATAAATTTGCTAGGTGATAATTTTAGGGTCCTTTCATTATCCAGAGTTCTTACCAAAGGTCTCACCTGAATTCCACAGAACGTGACTTAAATTTTAAATTTCTTTCACTTTTGGTTGATCAACTCTCTGAGGGACAAAGACCAGGAAGTCCTTCCATCCCAAAAGCAAGGAGACATTGGCTTTCAATTTAAATCCCATCTACTGAGTTGGAAAAATAGGGACCATAGGTGTAAAATACTATAAGTCCTGCAAAATGCCAGCCTCAAACAAATCAAAATTGTTTTCTTGAAAAAGAAAAAAAAAAACATACTTCAAACTAAACCTTTCTTTTTCTAAAAAATATGTACAGTAGCAAAACTAGGACCCTGCAGCCATTTTTCCCAGCAAAACCAATTATACCCTCTCTCTTCAAACTTCCTTTCTGGAGAGCAGGAGCAACAATTAAGCCATTTGCAGCTGCATCATTAGCAGCTCATGTCATTATCCGTGGAGTACAGTGTTACTGGAAATCTTCCATCGTAGGTTGTAAAGGGATTTGGGTTTTAATTTGCACCTGTGCATTTTTTTTTTCAATAAAACAATCTCAAATTAAACAATAACAGGGTTCAGACTGCACAGGTAGATGAAACTTATTGTGTACAATGTATTGTCTACTCAGGAGCCCCCTTCTCCAGCAAATCTGTCCCCATGGGACCAAGGTGCTATAGGTCATATAGTCAGAGGAGATGGCCATGTATGTCACATGATCAAAGAGAATTCAAGGGAAGCAGATGGTTTAAGCTATTCTGATTTTAAAAGCCATAATTTTCTGTTCTTCATTGAAAGAGGTGGCTATAGTTTAGTGAACTAGGTGGAAGATCTGACTTCAAATTTGTAGTCTGCTGATTGCTCAAACTTCCCTGAGATTATTTTCTTCATCTATCAAAACTGGGAATAATGGAAGAAAAATAGACACAAAGATAAATGAATCAGAATAGTCAGCTGAGAAATACCTTCACACAAACATAGCAAGATAGATCTTTGAAAAAGGTGAAGAAGAAGAGTCAATTCAATAGAGAAAAGTTAATCTTTGTCTTTTCAACAAATCGTACTGAACAATTGGACATCCACATGTAGAAAAATGAACATGGTCATAGCCTTACATCAGACACAAAAAATTAATTCACCAAAATGGATCATATATATAAGTGTAAAAATGAAAATCCCTAAAACTCCAAGAGAATAAAGGAGAGATTTGGGATGTGGCCAAGTGGTAGTTTGGTAGCTGAGTTAGTGTTTAGCATGCACAAGGACCTGGGTTCAATCCCCAGTACCCCGCACCCCCAAAAAATAAAGAAAGCAAAGGAGAAAATTTAAGTGACCTTGACGTTGGCCATGAGTTTTTAGATAATAACACCAAAAGCACAATCTCTCTGCCAAAACAAAATGATATGACTTTAGTAAATGAAGAACATTCTTTTAATGTCTTTCACAGAGTAGAATAGAAGTCAGATCAGATTGGTAGAAAATATTTGTAAAAACATATCTGATAAAAGACTTGTATCCAAAATATAAAATCAGACAATGAAATTTATCTCATACTGATGTTAAATGAGATTACAATTGTTTGATTGGAATTCAAAAATGGTTTTATTAAACTTAATTGCACATGTACAGAGGTTGTGTTGTAGATATAAAACTATATACAAATATCCACATATATTTAATTTTTAAGTACTTCATACAGTGACTCATAAGAAACTTTGTGGAAATAATATTGGTGGGTGTTTTTATAATTGCCTCAATGATCTAGCATTTTTTCCTAAAGAAAGAAACAGTCCCAAAGAATTCCAAACTTACAACAGACCTGATTCTGTGCCTGCTGTAAGACTAAATTAATAATGATTCATTCTTTCTGGGAAAGACAGAAAATGACAATAAATGCTTATGAAAAACACATTTAAGATTACATACAAAAGCATTATTTAGACAAATGTAGCAAATTGTTCCAAAACTTATTACCCATGAAGCCTAAATCCTTTGCACAAATAGGATGAAGGATAAAAATTCACTTATAAAATTACTTAGTAATATCTGATTATAACTTTCATTATTGAAGAAAATCAAATTGATAAAATTATCATCATGTATTTCTATCATGTTCTAACCCCAAAGTAGTAAGTTAAAGGGAAGTTTTGTTAATATCTTAGGCTTTTTCTTTTGGTAGTATGTTGTGTTCTAAAATGTTCTGCTTTGTTGACTTCTGTAAACACAGGCTGACTGATTTGCATGAAGGGACCCAATCTACTCTGATCCATCTCTTCTCTCAGCAGCTATCACTGTTCATTTAGAGCTAGCTCCAAGCAGACTGGACATTTACTATTTAATGTGTCTAAGCTTTCTCTTCCCTGATGAAATACAAATTTCAATGAATAGCAGGGTGTTGTCTTACATTTTGATAAAGCCCTCAGACGAAGGTCCAGGAGACAGGTAGACCAAAAGAGGATTACAGAAGCAGCAAAAACCATGGACCCTAATAGGAAAATGAAAGCAGGTATCCAGACCAACATAAAAAGTTGTTGAGCATCTTTCTCTTTTGGCAATGAAATATTGGTTACATCCTAAAAGCCAACAATATACATAAATGTAATGATTTTTAAAAATAAGAATAATTTTCAGAAAGAAAGTTCCTTGTTCTACCTTGTATTTTAAAAAAAATTAGGAAACCACTTGAAGTAAGATTTTGGATAGAATATGTGTCGTGCTCCCTGTGGCTCCATGGATTTGAATAGATGGTATAAGAAAACCTGGAGAGAGTTGGCGACTGTGAAGTTAAATCTTAAATCCAGAGAGGCTATGAGGGACGACGCAGCAGATGGTGCCACGGGGGTTGGGTGCCATTAAGCAATGGCACAAAGTGTGTGAGAAATCCCAGAGCTAAAATGGGGAGGCCCTTTTAGCAAGTGGAAAGTAGGTATAAAGAATTAAATTGACAGAGCACGCAGGCGAGTCTGCTGGCAGCACACTCTCAATTTAAATTGTCCTCACTGCCACTTACAGCATGTATAAGAGATGTCATCTCGGCTGCTCCAGCTTGCCCTGGTGTTTGTTGAAACTAGGCCTTTTCCTAACAAAAGACTTGAGGAATACCCTCTTCTCAGTCGGCAGCTGGGAGAAGAACCTGAACTTGTTACTACCTGAAACTGGGAAAAAGGAGAGACCAAGTTGGCCTCTTGTGGAAGAGGCTGGTACCAAAGGGTCATGAACTTCATGCCAAGGACACATGCATCCTAATCCTTGGCCCCAAACCGCCCTTCCAACCCCTGATTGAAAATCATAGCTTTTATTATAGGAAAAATAAAATCAGGTCTGAAAGCAAGATAAAAATAGATCTGTTTCTTCAAAACTGATTAGCATTCTGGGTCTGGTTCCTGGGTGGTTTTGTTCTTTTCCACTAATAATTCCTCCCAGTCCCAATACTGTCCAGAGGAGAAGATAAAGTTTGAAGAGTGTCATCTTTCCTACCAGATGATTGTGGGAAGCAAATTTTGCTCTAAATATAATCAGACTATCATCTAGCTTAAGGGGTAAATCATTCTTTATAATTTGATTGTCACAGCATAAGAAGAGCATCCTCCATATGCTAAAGTGCTATAACCTGTGGGCTGCAGCTTGCTTCTGCACTGTAGATTTTTCAATGTAACTGCATGTAACACTTTTATTTATAGTCATGAAAAAGTACTTAAAATCCAATTATGTAGTTGGAAATTGCATATCTCTAAACAGATGTAGAATAATTAAAAAGAAATCCAGTGCATATCTATAGAAACTCTTTGGAATTACCAAAATGATTTATTTCAACATCCTCCCAGCAGCATTCTGGTTCCATCACTATCCTATATTAGGCACATTAGCCTAATACGCATTTACATGGCTTAATGGGAATAAAGATGTGGTTTCCATGCATTTGTTTTTCTTTTTTCCTCATGGCCATGATCACTTGCTTAGCAGCAATATGCTTTTGTGAATTTCCTTTGCCCAGAAATGGTTTTGATGAGTAAAATTCCTTGGTGGGAACATCCCTTGAGGTATTTACTGGTGGACAGTAAAGGGATCATGTTCTCACTTTGGATAAGAAAAGTGTGCCTTTATGTGACTATTATTCACTGACTGCACCAAGTTTCTCATTTCACATTTAAAAGAACCAGAATTAGAAATCCCACTCCGCCTGAGAAATGCATGGTCAATCTCCATTCATTGTGAAAGCAGATAAGAATAGCAAGGACTGGGCACGGTGGCACATATCTGTAATCCCAGTGGCTTGGGAGGCTGAGACAGGAGGGTCACAAGTTCAAAGCCAGCCTCAGCAAAAGTGAGGTGCTAAGCAACTCAGTGAGACCCTGTCTCTAAATAAAATACAAAATAGGGCTGGGGATGTGGCTCAGTGGTTGAGTGCCCCTGAGTTCAATCCCCAGTATCCCCCACCACCACCACCAAAAAGAATAGCATGGATAACAGAAATCCATGCCAAGTGTTATTAACCTATCACATCTCATTGTCCTATAGGTATACAACACCTATAAAAACTCCAGCAAGTTTATAGGTGTTCTCTAAAATTTTATAGGTTCTTTTTAGGTGTCCTATATAAAGGACAATGGGGCATAATGAGTCTTAATTATTCTTCTTTAAACTGCCTCAAACACAAATATACAAACCATGTATCTATATAGCAAGTTGACAGGTATCTCTTTGATAATGAAATCATTGTTAAACCCTAAAAGCTAACAATTCACATGAATCAAATAATTTTAAAATAAGAATTTTTTACCCAGAAGATACTTGTTTGCAGTTAAAAATAATTACTCTCAGAACTCCTGGGCTTAACAAAAAGCCATTTCTTTGATAACTCACATTAATAACTTTACTATCACATTAATATGATTTTCAGTCTTTAACATATCTGGCATAATTGAGAGCATTTTCAAATATATATATATTATTCTTTATAACTAGTACAGAAGTTGAACTTTATCTGGAAATGATAAATTTGTCTGTTAACATTCACTTTTTTTCTTCTTGACGGAAATCACTATCCTAGTATTTTAAAAAAACTGTCAATAATTTAAAAACATTCAGAAGATTGGCATGGCTCTCTTCGTTATTCTCAAATTGTCAGGAGCCTCAACAAATTTAGAAACTTGTTCCCAATATATATGAAAGTGACTCTGGATTCTCGTGGTCCCTATCTTCCTGTTTGTCCCTCCATCTCTGCCACATCTTTTAGTTTGGGTTATTTTTTCCTTTCATTTGGTACCCTCTTCTTCTCTCCCTTGCCTCCCTCCTTATCAAAACATTCTCCCAATAATAGACCTGGTATGAGTCATTTTCATAGGAATACAATGATTAGTTGCTGTGTTATCTTGTTTTCAGGCAAATGAGTTACAAATATCAGGAAATGGGGTTGTTTTCAGGAAGCAAGTTCTTTATAGCCCTCTGGAATCACGCCATAGTTTCATCTTATTATCCCCCAAAGAGTACCCACTAACAATGGAGAAGAGAGGATGGGCCCTCAGTGTTATGGATCAAATAAATCTACATGGGGCTCCACAGTCCCTATGACCCTGGTGGCTCACATGTTTGGCAGGTGATCACATTTCCCTTTGGTTTGGTGAATGTGATCCAGCAATTTATAACTTGTCAACTCATCTCTTCCTACTCTGTACCCCTTCTGTTCCTTTCTTTCTGTTCTCCGATTAAAGGATTTCTACTCATACTTTTCTATACCCTATTTCTTCCTTTCTGTTTTTCCAACTACATTTGTCTGGTGCTTTATTTCAAAGGACCTAAGTCTATCTATTGCTCCTATTAACCAGCTTTATCACCAATATAAAAGGTAATTTTAAAACTATGTGGTTAACCAGGTGTATTGTTACTACTTCCCTTCCTGGATGAGGAAGTCCAATCAGAGGATGGGTGACTTAGAGTTACATGCCAGGTTACAGGTAGCCAATAGCCATTTGCTTCACATTACAGGAGTTTCCAGTCATTTCTCAGTTGACTGGATGATCATGTCCATGGTCAAAGAAGCCAAGAGAATGGACAGGTGGCCAGGTCAAGACAGACACCAGGGGCCATGGAGAAGGGAACAAAGATGGTTAGCTAGGTCAGGCAGACTTTCTATGCTGAATGATTCGACTTTGAATGTTTCCTTCTGTGAGGAAACAGATAGGAACAAATTCTTCTACTTTTCAGGCATTCCTTTACTAAACATCTACTAGGAGCCTACTCTTTGCTTGTCACCCTTAACCTTAGGGTTGGGGAAAGGATTTGTCATACAGGGATGAATAGGACTCATCACTGTTGCTAAGGACTCACTCCATGGCAGCAGAGAGTTGTGTGGACCATGATATTAGAACACCAGAGTGCTGGGATACAGAAAGGAAAAACCTTTTAACTTCTTTGGGGGATTCTCAATGCCTTCACAGAAGAGGTCAGATTTAAGCTAGAGAGTGAAAGATGAAGCGGTTCAACTCAAAAGACAAGTGGAGAAAAATATTCTGGGCAAAGAGAAAAGCCTAGGTCCAATCTTCAATGGGTGAAAATGGACAGTGCTTTCTGGGCATCACCAACTGAGGGACTTGTACATTGGACAGACAGGAAATGAGGCTAGAAAGCTAAGTCCGAACAAAATTTTGAAGTAAATGGAGTACTACAAATAGCAGTTTGAATTTTACCCTCTAAGCCATATGAATTTTTATTCAAGGAAACAGAACTGTATGATCTGCATCTTATGATCCAAAGTCAGAGTGTAAGGAATAGAAAAGAGATGAACCCAAGGTAGGAAGATTGGTTATGGACCTAGTACTATAAGCTAGGCACAAATGTCAAAAACTAGATCGGTGTAATAGAAATGAAAGAGGAGAGAAAGACAATGGTGTCAAAATCTAAAGAAAAACAATTTATTAAATGTCCATATTTGTCCTTGGAGTTTCCTCCAAGGAAGACACTGAGATCAGTAGGACTAGAAACCAGAGAGTAGAAGCAGGGATCAGAGGTCCTGCACATTAAAAATCTCAGTCCCCTCCAGATGGTTTAGATGGTATGCATCAGTCCTCATATTCTGACCCTACGGAAGGGAGGATAACAGACTAAAGAGCATGAAGAGGCCATCTTTTCAATAGAATTTTCACATGTAAGTCAAAGAGAATGAAAGTTGCCATAGTCTACCAAACATTATCTTTGACTCACTCTTCCTGGAAGCTCAAGAAGGCATTTATTGGAAGTTTTAGGCTGGATTTCATGAATCTGAGGCGTCTTTCTGCAATAATGAGCCCATAGCATTCTAAACTCCAAGTGGAAACAACAATCATGGTCCCAGACTGCACCAGTTGGAGCCCAGGAAGCCTCCACGCCTGTCAGTTTCCCTGAATATAGACATGGTGCCAATATGTATATGTATATGCAGCTCATCTAGTAAGACCAGAGGAAAAAGCAGCCAGGTAATGGCATGAGGGAGTGGACATGAAGGAAGGCAAAAGCATTGGAACTCCAAATTGAGGGACAGGAAAGAAAGCCAATGAGGCAACTGAACACAGGGATCAAGTAGAAGGAAGGCTTCCTGGTAGCTAGTGCAAAAGCTCAGCCTCTGGTTTCCCCTTTGTACTTTTCCAATTTGCACACATTTTCCAATACTTTCCACCCACATGAGAAGTTAAGGTTAAGGGACCCTGGCTGGTCTCCCTTTCAATACCTCCACTTATGACTCTGCATTCCCCACATTCTAAGCTCTTTCTCTTCAAGCATGGTCACATGGGAGTAGAACTAGGTTGGGGTGGGGGAGCTAGAATAGGCTGAGGAGCAAGAGAAGCCTGGTAGAAGGTACCTGTAACCTCCTTCAGAGGGGAGGCCCTTTTTTCAAAGTTGAAGAGAGGTTTAGCCTCTTTCCCCTACAAACACCAAGCAGCTATGCTGACAGACACCTCTCAAGGTAAGCCACAGAGTGAAAGAGAGCATGTAGGCACCATAATTTTGATGGGAGAAGAGTCTTGAACTTGAAACTTTAGGAAAATGAACAGTCATCTTCATACTCTCTTTCTAAAATCAGAACTCTGTATTTTGTAGCATATTGTGATCAAAAAAATTATATTCTCCTCTTATCTAGCAGCTCCTAGATTCAGAAAACCCATTCTAGGTAAGTGGAGAGCCTACTGGTCTCTATCATCTTGCTCATATAATTTCTCCCCCTTGTTCTCCTCTCATTCCCTACTTGCTCACTAACTGGGATGTCATTAGAAATTTCTGCCCTGAGAGTAGTAAGCAAATGGACCTGCTATGTATGAACTGCATGCCATGAGTCTCCAGTGCTTGGCTGCTCACTGGGGAGGTGAGTCTGGCTTTATCAGTGGGCAATGCTGGAAGATTCCTCTGCCCCCTACCAGTATCTGCAGTACATCCACATCGTCTTCTATTTAGGACCATGATACTCAGAGTCCATGGACATCTCTCCTAATAATTTAAACCATCACAGCCTGCAGTTTCATATTAACAGACAATTCATTTCTCAGTGCCCTGAATCTAAAGCTACTTCTAGATTTGAGAGGTTCCTATCATCCGCAAGAAAGGTCACCACCATGAGTCTGAATTACAGCAGAGGGATGAGCTAGACCCTTCCTGAGACCTCACTGTCTATGTCACCAATGATGTAACCCAAGATCCACACATATATGAAACCAGAGTGCCTCGGAAGAGAAATAGATGTCTGTGAGTTCTGAGCAAGAGAAAAAAGAATTGTGGGGATGAGAGGCTGTTGTGAAGCCTACAATTCCATTTCCTCTGACCTCTTTTGTTTGCCATTGTAAATTGAACACGACTAAAGGTTTCCTAAGGAAAGGGAGATTACACTGCAGGAAATAGGATCCCTATGAATTATTGAATCTTTTATGGTCACTTTACTTTCATCATTTCACCTTTAAATAAAGGCTGTAACATTTATAAAGCACTGTGTGACTTGCATGCCCGAGTACTCTGCCTGACTATTTACAGTACCAGATTGCCTTGAGAGAAGGGAGCAAAATACACTCACATTAAAATGCTCAAAAGCAATTAGCTCTGCTGCATGTAGTATAATCTAAGTATGATCATAAAGGAAAATAAGAATTATGTTCAAACTGAATCAAAATATCCTAAGGAGGAGTAGGTTTGTGTTGACATAAATAAAAATATTTTGGTAGATGAACTGCTTGATTTCTAGACTTAAAAAAAAATGGACTGCATTTGTCTAAAAATGCATGGAAAGTGTTGAAAATACCCAATTCTTAAAATTTAATGGCCCAGTGAAGCCATGATTCAGATGAATTTTAATTTCCTCATAGGCTAATCACAAAACAAAAATTCAGTAAATAAACAAATAACCTTTTTTACTCTCAGTAAATATCTGAAATCTTTAACTTGTGTGCCATATTTACACAGTACACATTTTTATTTGTAATACTGGAGAGAAAACCATATTAAACTCATTTTGAAAATGGATTTGGTTCATTTCATAATATTGACCATATCGTTTGAAAGACAGGGAAACCAAACACTTCCTGACAAAATCCTACACTTGCTCTGATGCTAAGCTATCATCCCTGTCATTAACTCTTACCCCAGTTCCACTATAACCATCAACCTGGTGAGCTCTGCCTGAGGCCTTAAATGATTCTGCTTTGCATTATAACTATCCATATAGTTTTCCAACACATGCCAGTAGGCTCTCAGGGAATTAATATATCACTCCACACTCAGGGAAATCATAAATATGTGGTATTAACTTACACTACCACAAAGTATCCCATTTTCACTTTTTTGTTCTTCTACAAAACTCAATATAAGCACATATACACATCATCATTACACACGTTTAAGACTGTTTCCCCTGGCTCTTCAGCTGGGAAAAAACTGACCAGGAAGATGCAAGTAAACTTCACCACGTCCAAATCACAGCTTTTTCTGCCAAATCTACAGAGATATATACACTCCTAGCATGTAACTCTCATAACTGAGTCCACATATAGTCACAATAACCCAACCATATTTTCCTTAAGTAGAGACCTTAGCAAAGTAGACATGGTACCTGAAGAGGTAGGCACTAGGTCAACAAATACGAATGTAATTACAGTTTTTGGAAAAGAGATGAAGGAATAGCAAATGACACCAAGAAGAAATTATGTTAGGGAAGACTAGCTTTAGAATGAGCAGCCTCTCTGAAAAAGTTGAACTATTCAACTTGACAGTCAAAGGATGGGCAATAGCTAGAGAGGAAAACAAGATTACACACACACACACTAACCAGAGACTTAGGAAAGAATGGAGTGTGTTTCAGTGACTAGAGTTTAATGAGAGACAGGGAATGACTTTTCTGGAGAGGAAAGCAAGTATCCAATTATGCTGAGCCATAGGTGCCACGGAGAGGGACCTGAAAAAGTTAAATCTGGCGACCATGAGGAGAATGGTTGTTCTGGATTAGAATGGGAGCAAAATTAATGGGATTAAGAATTGAACTACAATATCAGTAGGAATAAAGAAAAATGGACAGGTTGAAGATATATTCTGAAGAAAGAAATATGAGATTTGGTGTTAATGTGAATATACAAGATGAGGAAAAACCAATATTGCTTCTTAGATTTCAAATTAGAAACTGAACAAAGTTGCCATTTACTCAAAGGGAAAAGACTAGAAAACAGACTAAAATATAATTATATAATATATTTTGCTAAGGTGTCTACTTAAGAAATACGTAAGTTGTATAACAGAATATATAAATTCTATTACAATAGGAGTTTACAATCATAGAATTAATTAATAAACATATTTTGCATACATTTAAGCAAGATTCATCTTTACACAGAAAGAAGCTCTTTGGGTTTCTTATTGGAGGCAAACCATCCCAGGTTGCTCTGCGCATCCCAAACAGCCGAAGTCTCTGAACTGGAGAGAGATTGATGGGTCCCAGAAAAAGTAGGCATTTGAGTCTTGGGGAAAAGCATCCTCAAGAAGAGGGCCAAATGCCATGGATTGGGGAGAACCCAGGGCAATACTTCCTGAGGCTTCTCTTTTCTCCCCTGACCTAACTCTGTCTTGACCATCTGCAAAACTGCAAGGCAGGAAGTTATTTATGTCAGCCTCGTGTGCCAGCTCTAGGTGACAGAGGATAGCAGGATATTCCCAGAGCTGCTTGGGGGAAAGATAAGGTACCAGCAGGTACACAGCTGTGAACAGAGCGTTATCCTTGGTGTTCCCTCATCTTCTCACCTTCTTAATGCCAGATGGATGTAACAATCCAAAAAGACTGGGTTATTAGCAACCCAAGAAACTAGCAGGTAATAAAGCCATAATTTCAACATTTTGAGGGAGAATGATTTGAAATGTAGAATTACATCTCATGAAATCTATCAATCAATTGTGAAAGGAATAAGATATTTTCAGCCAACCAATCTTCCATCTACAGAGTCTCTGTTGAGGAGCCGCTGGAAGGTGTGCTCCACCACAGTAAGAATAAGCCAGAGAAGAGACAAAGAGAAACAGGAGCTTCACAGGAGAATAGGGATAGGGGAATCTTAGGAGGCTGTTTTTGTTTAAGTGCATATATCACAGGCCTAGAGAAACTCAGTCTCAAATTAAGTACAAAGACAATTTCTAACTGACAGAATATCCGATATGTTTGATCATATTGAAAGGAGTTTTACATTTCTAATAAACAGAAAGTGAGAAAATGAAGCAACTGTTTAACACAACCAAAAATACTTACTAAAGGATATATGATCACAGTATGCTATCCAGCTCAGCTATGGACAATATAAACATTTGCCATGAAAGAAGAAAATGAGGAATGAGTAAGGAGTATCTATAGTGACTGTCAAAAATAGTTACTGAAAAATCTCTAACATGAGCTCTAAAACATAAGCTTGTAATAGTGCACAGATTCTTCATTAATACCTGCTTGTGTGCCTTTGGGTGTGTGTACGTGCACATGCACATACATATTTTTCATAATCATTTTAGAACGTTTGCAATATAATGGCCATATAATAACCACGAAGAAAGTATCAGTACTGTTCAAAGAAACATAGTCTTAGAGATTAGGATTTCTAAGTTTATAGTATGTAACAAGCTGGGGAATGTATTATAAAAAGATGACTTGTGGTTTAGATATGAGGTTGCCCCCAAAAGCTCATGTGTGAGACAATGCAAGAAGGTTTAAAAGGTAAAATGATCGGGCTATGAAAGTCTTAACCTGATCAGTACATTAGACCCCAGATAGAGATCAACTGGATGGTATGTAGGCAGGAAGGGTATGGGCTGGAGGTGGGAGGTCCTTGGGGGTATGCTTTGGGGGTATGTATTTTGTTCTGTTGAGCGAAGTGCTCTCTCTGCTTCGTAATTATCATGTCTTGAGCCACTTTCCTTCAGAACACTCTTCTGCCATGATGCTCTGCCTTGCATTGGGCCTTGAGGAATGGAGTCGGCTATGGACTGAGATCCCTAAAACCAAGAGGCCCAAAATAAACTTTTCTTCCTCTAATTGTTCTTGTTAAGTCTTTTGGTCACAGCAGCATAAAAAGCTGACTAAAACAGCAACCAAAATGAAACATACCTGGGAAACACAGCACCACCAAACAAAGCTTTTGCTAAAGAGTAAATAAATCAACAGTGTTATTAGAGAATTGGGATTAAATAATAGAGGTCTATGTGTAAAAGTCTTGAGAGTGCAGCTAAAATAATACTTAGAAATCTGTACTTTCAAATACATTATTGGGGTGGGGGCAGATTAAGCTTTCAGCTGAAGCAGCTAGGAAAAAAGAATCTCCTCAAACTCCCAACCAGAAAAAGGAAAGAGGAAAGACTGAATAAAGGCAGAAACAATGAATAAGTAAACCAGGTGGTTAATCAAACCCAAAAGTTAGACTTTTAAAGACAGACTGGAATCTGATAAAGTCTGCATTCCCCCCAGTATCTGGACAGTTTTATAGATAAATTTCATGAAATTTTTAAGGAGCATATATTCCTTTTTCATGAGTGTAAAACCTTAGAGAATTTGGAAATCCATTTGCATCAAAATGAAACTGAATCCCTTTCTCTCGCCATGCACAAAAGTTAACTCAAAATGGATCAAGGAGCTCGATATTAAATCAGAGACACGGCGTCTGATAGAAGAAAAAGTCGGCTATGATCTACATACTGTGGGGTCAGGCCCCAAATTCCTCAATAGGACACCCATAGCGCAAGAGTTAACAACCAGAATCAACAAATGGGACTTACTCAAACTAAGAAGTTTTCTCTCAACAAAAGAAACAATAAGAGAGATAAACAGGGAGCCTACATCCTGGGAACAAATCTTTACCCCACACACTTCAGATAGAGCCCTAATATCCAGAGTATACAAAGAACTCAAAAAATTAGATAATAAGATAACAAATAACCCAATCAACAAATGGGCCAAGGACCTGAACAGACACTTCTCAGAGGAGGACATACAATCAATCAACAAGTACATGAAAAAATGCTCACCATCTCTAGCAGTCAGAGAAATGCAAATCAAAACCACCCTAAGATACCATCTCACTCCAGTAAGATTGGCAGCCATTAAGAAATCCAACAACAACAAGTGCTGGCGAGGATGCGGGGAAATGGGTACACTTGTTCATTGTTGGTGGGACTGCAAAATGGTGCAGCCGATTTGGAAAGCAGTATGGAGATTTCTTGGAAAGTTGGGAATGGAACCACCATTTGACCCAGCTATTCCCCTCCTCGGTCTATTCCCTAAAGACCTAACAAGAGCATGCTACAGGGACACTGCTATATCGATGTTCATAGCAGCACAATTCACGATAGCAAGATTGTGGAACCAACCTAGAAGCCCTTCAATAGATGAATGGATTAAAAAAATGTGGCATTTATACACAATGGAGTATTACTCTGCAATAAGAAATGACAAAATCATAGAATTTGGAGGGAAATGGATGGCATTAGAGCAGATTATGCTAAGTGAAGCTAGCCAATCCTTAAAAAACAAATGTCAAATGTCTTCTTTGATATAAGGGGAGTAACCAAGGACAGGGTAGAGACGAAGAGCTGGAGAAGAAGAATAACATTAAACAGGGATGATAGGCGGGAGGGAAAGTGAGAGTTAAGGGAAATTGCATGGAACTGGAAGGTGAGCCTCAGGGTTATACACAATTACATATAAGAGGAAAGGAGGAGTAGGAGAAAAATTATATAAGTGGAAGAAACGATTTATAGTAGAGGGGATGGAGAGAGAGTAGGGGAGGGGAGGGGAGGGGAGGGGTGAGGGGACAGTGGAGAATGGGATAGACAGCAGAATACATCAGTCACTAGAAAGGCAATTTGTAAATCAATGGAAATGTAACTGATGTGACACAGCAATCTGTATACGGGGTAAAAATGGGAGTTCATAACCCACTTGAATCAATCTGTGAAATATGGTATAATAAGAACTATGTAATGTTTTGAACAACCAACAATAAAATAATTAAAAAAAAAACAAAGAATGAGTTGAGGCTATTCAACTCATGAGACTGAAATAAGCACTTGTAAAAATCACAAAAAAATAATTATAGGCCTATTTTCCTTATGATTGTGGATATGAAAATTCTAAGCAATTTTAACTGATTTAAACAATATGTTAAAAAATGCATCATGATCAAGTAGATTTTACCAGGAGTAAGAAATTATCAAGACTTATTATTATAAGTCACCAGATTAATGAAATAAAGGGAAAATATTATTATAATAAATGGGCAATAATAATTTTAAGTATATCAACATCTCTTTCATAAAAATTGCCTGAGAAAGCGAAATGTAAGGGATATTCCTTAATATAATTTAATGGCATATTGGGTGAGGATATTTACAAATAAGATATGTAGAGAACATAATAGCAGCTCTTGGCATAATAAGGTATTCCTACACCCAGGAGCTTAGTAACTTTACTACTGCATATACCACCCAAGAAACCCCATAGTCCTTCAGAAGACATAAAAAATTCATTATAGCATGTGTACATTACAGGAGATTAAAAGAAGTTGGGTGTCTATGTAACTGGGGGATATATAGGTGAAATGCACTGGATGCATGCTATAAACTACTAAAAAAATTCAGAAACCAGGTCTATAAAGAAGATGGATGGGTCAAATAGCTATATAAAATTTTTTTATGAAAATAATAGACTTCTCTAACTATGTGCCTTTGTGTAAATTAAATATACCTTGAAATAGCTTGTCTTATACTTGCCATATGCTAGGCACTGTTCTATGTACTTTTGATGCATTTTAATCTGCTCAACTATCCATTGAGATGAGTACTATTACTATTCTCATTGTCCAGATGGGGATTCTGAGGCACAAATATACTGACTAATAAACCCAGTATGTGAAGAGAGAGTTTCAACCAAGGCCATTGGTCCGTGATCCTCACTCGTAACCACTGTACTTGCCACCTATGTAGTCTTTATGGATATGAATTTCTCTGAAAATGTTTACTAAACACATGGAACAAGGACTTATTAAACACATAAAAGAAACTGCTCAAGAAGAGGTGAGGCTGGGTACACAGGGTAATCACAATGGAGACCAGAGACTAAGAAGAAAAGAGTAAAAATTCTAGAAGAGCAATGAGGACAGTAGCAATTAGCTATATATTAGTCAGTTCAGAGTCGTGAGTGATTAATTCAACTCTCCACCCCTATGTAGAAAAATAAATGTAAAAAAAAACAACCTAAATCTGTTTGCTCAGGATCACTAGGCAATGCTGAGCTGACGTGGATCTGGGGCGAATAGTCTGGGCCTCTCAGAACACACACTGAGCCCTGATCGGCTGAATTCAAGCTCCCGTTCGCCTGCTTCCCGCAGACAAACAGCTGTGACTCAGCATTAATCCATCCAGCTGAAACAACTGGTCAGCCCTTCTCATCCTACGGAGGTAAATGCCTACCGAGCCTTCATAAGTAGTGGCCACAGGTTTGAAACGGGGCTTGGGAGAGACAATAAGGACCCACCCGTTGCATTGGTCACCCGGCAAAGGGAAACGAACTGGCGCCATTTGCAACAGACACCACCATGGCAGAGAACTGACGTCATCAGACTGCGGCGGAGGAGATAACTTCATTGAAACCTGCGGCTACAGCATCAAATAAATTTATAGGAGTAAACAATAACTCAGCAGTCAAACAGAACAAGAAGTAACATGAGCAGCTTCAAAAAGCAAGGAAGAAAAGGAGTACAAACAATGCAGGACAGCCTAAATATTCAGGAGGACCTAGAGTCATCAGAAAAATGGTCATATAAAGAACTCAAGGAACACCTAAGACAGATGGAATGGAACCTTAAAGAGGATACAAGACAGCAAATTCAAGCAGCGAAAGAACACATTGAGAATGCATTCCATAAACAGATAAAAGAAGAAGTTAAGCATCTTTATCAGGAGATAGAGATTATAAAAAATAATCAAACAATAATTCTAGAAATGAAGGAAACGATAAACCAAGTTAAAAACTCAATTGAGAGTATCACTAACAGAGTGGAGCAAGTAGAAGCCAAAACGTCAGATAATGAAGACAAAATATATCATCTTGAAAAGAGTCTAGCCAACTCAGAAAGGCTGGTAAAAAATCACGAGAAAAACATCCAAGAGTTGTGGGATAACATGAAGAAACCAAACTTACGAGTCATCGGGATAGAAGAAGGTACAGAGATTCAAACCAAGGGAATGAGTAACCTGCTGAATGAAATAATTACAGAAAACTTTCCAGAAATAAAAAAGGAAACAGATATACAAATTGAAGATGCATACAGGACACTGAGCACACAAAATCACAGTAGACCAACGCCAAGACACATTGTTATGAAGATATCCAATATACAGAACAAAGAGAAAATATTAAAAGCTACAAGAGAAAGGAGACAGATTACATTCAGGGGTAAACCAATAAGGTTAACAACGGATTTTTCATCACAGACACTGAAAGCAAGAAGGTCATGGAACAATGTATTTCAAACACTGAAAGACAATGGATGCCAACCAAGAATCTGTATCCAGCAAAATTAAGCTTCAGGTATGACAACGAAATAAAAATCTTTCATGATAAACAAAAGTTAATAATTTACAGACAGAAAACCAGCATTGCAAAGCATTTTGAGCAAAACACTACATGAGGAAGAAATGAAAAACAATAACCAAAACCATCAGTGGGAAGTGCCTCAGTAAAGACAGAGGGCGAGGGGAAAGATAATCATGGAGAAACAAACTAAATTTTTTTAAAAAAAGGATAAACAATCAAACATGGATGGAAGTACAAACCATATATCAATAGTAACTCTGAATCTTAATGGGTTAAACTCTCCAATAAAGCGACATAGGCTGGTATCATGGATTAAAAAAACAAATCCAACAATATGCTGCCTCCAGGAGACACATCTGATTGGAAAAGACATACACAGGCTGAAGGTGAAAGGATGGGAAAAAATATACCACGCACACGGTCCCGTAAGCAAGCAGGGGTGGCCATCCTCACATCGAATAAAATCGACTTCAAGACTAAGTTAATCAAAAGGGATAAAGAAGGTCATTATATAGTGTTAAAAGGAACCATTCACCAACAAGACATAACAATTATCAATATTTATGCACCGAATAATGGTGCTGCGACATTCATAAAACAAATTCTCCTCAAGTTCAATAATCAAATAGTCCACAACACAATAATTATGGGTGACTTCAACACACCTCTCTCATCATTGGACAGATCCTCCAAACAAAAGTTGAATAAAGAAACTATAGAACTCAATACCACAATCAATAACCTAGACTTAACTGACTTATATAGAATATATCAACCATCATCAAATGCTATACTTTTTTCTCAGCAGCACATGGATCCTTCTCAAAAATAGACCATATATTATACCATAGGGCAACCCTCAGTAAATATAAAGGGGTGGAGATAATACCATGCATTTTATCTGATCACAATGGAATGAAACTGGAAATCAATGATAAAAGAAGGAAGGAAAAATCCTACATCACATGGAAAATGAACAATATGTTACTGAATGATCAATGGGTTACAGAAGACATAAAGGAGGAAATCAAAAAATTCTTAGAGATAAATGAAAATACAGACACAACATATCGGAATCTATGGGACACAATGAAAGCAGTTTTAAGAGGAAAATTCATCGCCTGGTGGTCATTCCTCAAAAAAAGAAAAAACCAACAAATAAATGAGCTCACACTTCATCTCAAAGCCCTAGAAAAGGAAGAGCAAAACAACAGCAAATGTAGCAGAAGGCAAGAAATAATTAAAATCAGAGCGGAAATCAATGAAATTGAAACAAAAGAAACTATTGAAAAAATTAACAAAACTAAAAGTTGGTTCTTCGAAAAAATAAATAAGATCGACAGACCTTTAGCCATGCTAACGAAGAGAAGAAGAGAGAGAACTCAAATTACTAACATATGGGATGAAAAAGGCAGTATCACAACAGATGCTACAGAAATACAGAAGACAATTAGAAATTATTTTGAAAACCTATATTCCAACAAAATAGAAGATAGTGAAGACATCGATAAATTTCTTCAGTCATATGATTTGCCCAGACTGAGTCAGGAGGATACACACAATCTGAACAGACCAATATCAATGGATGAAATTGAAGAAGCCATCAAAAGACTACCAACCAAGAAAAGCCCAGGACCGGATGGGTATACAGCGGAGTTTTACAAAACCTTTAAAGAAGAATTAATACCAATACTTTTCAAGTTATTTCAGGAAATAGAAAAAGAGGGAGCTCTTCCAAATTCATTCTATGAGGCCAACGTCACCCTGATTCCAAAACCAGACAAAGACACCTCAAAGAAAGAAAACTACAGACCAATATCTTTAATGAACCTAGATGCAAAAATCCTCAATAAAATTCTGGCAAATCGAATACAAAAACACATCAAAAAAATTGTGTACCATGATCAAGTAAGATTCATCCCTGGGATGCAAGGATGGTTCAATATACGGAAATCAATAAATGTTATTCACCACATCAATAGACTTAAAGATAGGAACCATATGATCATCTCGATAGACGCAGAGAAAGCATTCGACAAAGTACAGCATGCCTTTATGTTCAAAACATTAGAAAAACTAGGGATAACAGGAACTTACCTTGACATTGTAAAAGCTATCTATGCTAAGCCTCAGGCTAGCATCATTCTGAATGGACAAAAGTTGAAGGCATTCCCTCTAAAATCCGGAACAAGACAGGGATGCCCTCTATCACCACTTCTATTCAATATAGTTCTCGAAACACTGGCCAGAGCAATTAGACGAAAGAAATTAAAGGCATAAAAATAGGAAAAGAAGAACTTAAATTATCACTATTTGCAGATGACATGATTCTATACCTAGAAGACCCAAAAGGGTCTACAAAGAAACTACTAGAACTAATAAATGAATTCAGCAAAATGGCAGGATATAAAATCAACACGCATAAATCAAAGGCATTTCTGTATATCAGCGACAAAACTTCTGAAATGGAAATGAGGAAAAACACTCCATTCACAATATCCTCAAAAAAAATAAAATACTTGGGAATCAACCTAACAAAAGAGGTGAAAGATTTATACAATGAAAACTACAGAACCCTAAAGAGAGAAGTAGAAGAAGATCTTAGAAGATGGAAAAATATACCCTGTTCATGGATAGGCAGAACTAACATCATCAAAATGGCGATATTACCAAAAGTTCTCTATAGGTTTAATGCAATGCCAATCAAAATCCCAACGGCATTTCTTGTAGAAATAGATAAAGCAATCATGAAATTCATATGGAAAAATAAAAGACCCAGAATAGCAAAAGCAATTCTAAGCAGAAAGTGTGAATCAGGCGGTATAGCGATACCAGATTTCAAACTATATTATAGAGCAATAGTGACAAAAACAGCATGGTACTGGTACCAAAACAGGCGGGTGGACCAATGGTGTAGAATAGAGGACACAGAGACTAATCCACAAAGTTACAACTATCTTATATTTGATAAAGGGGCTAAACGCATGCAATGGAGGAAGGATAGCATCTTCAACAAATGGTGTTGGGAAAGCTGGAAATCCATATGCAACAAAATGAAACTGAATCCCTTTCTCTCGCCATGCACAAAAGTTAACTCAAAATGGGTCAAGGAGCTTGATATCAAATCAGAGACTCTGCGTCTGATAGAAGAAAAAGTTGGCTCCAATCTACATATTGTGGGGTCGGGCTCCAAATTCCTTAATAGGACACCCATAGCACAAGAGTTAACAACAAGAATCAACAAATGGGACTTAATTAAACTGAAAAGTTTTTTCTCAGCAAGAGAAACAATAAGAGAGGTAAATAGGGAGCCTACATCCTGGGAACCAATTTTTACTCCTCACACTTCAGATAGAGCCCTAATATCCAGAGTATACAAAGAACTCAAAAAATTAGACAATAAGATAACAAATAACCCAATCAACAAATGGGCCAAGGACCTGGACAGACACTTCTCAGAGGAGGATATACAATCAATCAACAAGTACATGAAAAAATGCTCTCCATCTCTAGCAGTCAGAGAAATGCAAATCAAAACCACCCTAAGATACCATCTCACTCCAGTAAGATTGGCAGCCACTATGAAGTCCAACAACAACAAGTGCTGGCGAGGATGTGGAGAAAAGGGTACACTTGTACATTGCTGGTGGGACTGCAAATTGGTGCGGCCAATTTGGAAAGCAGTTTGGAGATTCCTGGGAAAGCTGGGAATGGAACCACCATTTGACCCTGCTATTGCCCTTCTCGGACTATTCCCTGAAGACCTTAAAAGAGCATGCTACAGGGATACTGCCACATCAATGTTCATAGCAGCACAATTCACAATAGCTAGACTGTGGAACCAACCTAAATGCCCTTCAATAGATGAATGGATAAAAAAAAATGTGGCATCTATACACAATGGAGTACTATGCAGCAATAAAAAATGACAAAATCATAGAATTTTCAGGGAAATGGATGGCACTAGAGCAGATTATGCTTAGTGAAGCTAGCCAATCCCTAAAAAAGAAATACCAGATGTCTTCTTTGATATAATGAGAGCAACTATGAACAGAGCAGGGAGGAAGAGTAGGAAGAAAAGAGTAACATTAAACAGAGACATGAGATGGGAAGGAAAGGGAGAGAAAAGGGAAATTGCATGGAAATGAAGGGAGACCCTCATTGCTATACAAAATTACATATAAGAGGTTGTGAGGGGAATGGGAAAATAAACAAGAAGAGAAATGAATTACAGTAGATGGGGTAGAGAGAGAAGATGGGAGGGGAGGGGAGGGGGGATAGTAGGGGATAGGAAATGTAGCAGAATACAACAATTACTAATAGGGCATTATGTAAAATTGTGGATGTGTAACCGACGTGATTCTGCAATCTGCATTTGGGGTAAAATTGGGGGTTCATAACCCACTTCGATCTAATGTATGAAATATGATATGTCAAGAGCTTTGTAATGTTGTGAACAACCAATGAAAAAAATTTAAAAAAAAGAAAAATTAATGTAAAAATAAATGTAAAGAGAAAATGTAGAATGCTAATTAAAAGAAGGATATGCTGAAAATGGACATACAGCTTCCCAGTGAGTTCAAAACAGCTAGTTTTACTTCTAATATTGGGAGAAATTATGGTTTTTCTATGCTTGAACTCCAGAGGACATAGTTGTCTTTCTTGATCAAAGAAAAAGACAGATGTGTACCAACTAATGGCTCACTCAGCCCAGCAAAAGATGAAACATGTGTCTCTGAGAACCCTCCTTTCTCCTGTTAGATGTAAGGGCTTTTAAGGACTAGACTTTTTTTTTCTCCTTAGGACTGGACATTCAGAAGCATGTATTATGCTACATCATTTCAAAGGCACTCAGCTGACAGTGAGTCATTCCAACTCCAGTGAACACTAGTCCTATAAAGGCGAACAGTACTTACTCTTCTACAAAGTCCACACAATTCCATTTCTGTTTTGAACCTCACTAGCCTTTGCATTTCTTTTGGCCAGAAACCACAGCTGGTATTATGTATATTAGAAATAGATGCCAAGTGGGTTACTATGACTCATTAAAGAGAAAAATTAAATATGCCAGTGATGTCTACACCACACATTTCAGAACACCACTACCTCCTGCCACCAAATCCTAGTATCAAATAACAATTGTAAAGCAAAATTCTATTAAAAGTAGTAGATGAAGATCAGGCTAGAAGAAAAAGTGAATACAAAATATCAACCACTCACCCAGCACAGTTTCACATGCCTGTAATCTCAATGGCTTGGGAGGCTGAAACAGAAGGATCATGAGTTCAAAGCCAGCCTTAAACAAAAGTGAGGCGCTAAGCAACTCAGTGAGACCCTGTCTAAATAAAATACAAAATAGGAATGTGGCTCAGTGGTCTAGTGCCCCTGAGTTCAGTCTCCAGTACAAAAAAAAAATAATACAAAATATAAAACACTCCACTTAAGAACAAAGGAAAGAAGGTCATATGCAGCTATACTGACATAAGACATACTAGATTCACATCATCCAAAGGCATAAAGAGGGACAGTCCTCATTCCAAAGCACTGTGTGCATAGAAATAGGGAGGAGAGAAACCATTGCTAGCAAAATTACTCCACTAAAAATAGCAATCTTTAACTGTGTGTGTACACATACATATCCATACAGGCACATATATATGCACATACAGTAACACGATGTCCATCTGTTTTCCAGTAATTAAGTTGCATCTTTTTGGAGGACAGAAATAGCCTAACAGATAAATTGGGCAGCAAACTCTGGAGTTGTTTTCAATATATGGTCCTGTTTGGGTCTGTTGGGAGGTGCCCTGCATTCAGATGTCCATAAGTCCTTATGCACACAGGGTTCTGAATAATTGTTGCATTCAGTCTGGCAGGGTGTGCCAGATCACAGTAACTTGGGCATTTCCCCGAATTGGATAACAAGGCATGGTTCCAGGAGTAGGTGTCACCCACTGGGGTTGAGTTACACTTACCTGTTCCTTTTTAATCCTACCCCTTTGTCCTTTTTGGGACAGAATGTTCCATGGAATCTCCCCTTGTGTCCCCTATATAAGAATAAAGAATTCCAGTGGCTCCCTCTTTCCACGGACCCTTAAGGTCAGAGAGCCATCTCAGATTTTGAAAAGGTACTTCTGTGTGTTTGCATGCTTTCTTTGTCACTTTCTTAAGTTATTGGAATAGTCAGATTTTGTGAACCCAGCATGAGGTCGTCAGCTAGGATAGATAGCGATACAGGTCCATGTTAGGTCATAAGGCACAGGATTTTAGAATCCCACTGTGGTTCTGAATTTTGACATTTGAGTCACTGGGTTAAAAATTACACTGTTGTCTATTTTCTACCCCTTCAACTACCCAGAGTACCTGGCACAGCAGCTTGAAAGCTCTGGGTGCAGGAGCTCAGGGCATTTGGAGAGGTGTAAGTGAGAGAGAAACACTTGGCTTGATTTCACCATTCTTCCACTTATTTTATGAAGGCAACCGCACAATTCTCATTGAATGAATTGAGTAGCTGTCTGGTTTGATTGTAGCTTCAGTGAATGTGTGCCCCTGACCTCTGCTGAATTGCTATTTTATTGCTATTTGCAGCAATGTTCCCCAGAAAAATCACAACTGCTGTCCCTATGGCAACCACATATACCTGTGATGTTGCTGCCTCTTTTTATGCCAGTAGAAAAATAGTTATAAGAAAATAATAAATCTGGATAGTGACCTTTTCTACATTATTATGCCTTGCTCCGAGTTGTGCATTTTCAATTAGGGAGCCCCAAACTGAAGTCAGCAGTTGCAGGCACAAGCTTGCCATTTCTTCAGCAACTGCAAATGAAAGGCAGATGTGTAAATTGCATGTGTGACTACCACCTTCTGGGTGTCAACTGAAGAATGTATGTCATGGATGTACAGAACTGATAAAGGACATTTTCTGGTTAGGTATAATTGCCAATAATTCTGAGATAAAATACTTCTTTTGCCCTGTTCATCATTATTTCTCCTACGTTCTTTTTGTTGGTTATTGGATTTGCAGGTTCCTCCCATTAGATCGGCACTTTACAGAGTATGATTCTTGAACAGGATCACCCAGGGATTTATGTTAAAAATGCAGAGTCCTAAATCCCACCAGGATGGACTAAAATAGAATCTGGAAAGGATGTCGTAAACACACATTTCAAACAGCTTGACATTTGATTATTATGGATGTTAAATTTTGAGAACCACTGCAGTAGACAACCATTGAAAGAAAGAATACTGTATTTCTCATTTTTTAATTCATGGCATCTTCACAGTACCAGTCAGGTTTAAAAGTAGGTATGATGGACTTTATGATATTGACCAGCATTGTATCACCACTAAAATCTGAGAGTGCATCCATCCTCTTCAATAGACTACAGAGTATATTCAAGGAGGATTCAAGGGCCAGAAAAACTAGATGGGATGTCACTTCTAAGATTGGTTCTGAATATAACTGTTATGGTTTGGATGTGAGGTATTCCCCAAAAGCTCATGTTTCAGACAAGGAGAGAGTGTTCAGAGGGGAAATGATTGGGCTTGAATCCAATCAGTGAATTAATCACCCAATGGGATTGAGTGGCGACTGAAGGCAGTTGGGAGACGCTTCCCCTCCACCACACCCTTCCACCCTGATGTTCTGCTTCACCTTGAGCCCCAAGAAATGAAGCCTGCTATCTGTCCATTGAGACCTCCGAAACCATGAGCCCTCAAATAAAACTTTTTCTCCTCTACAGTTGTTCTGCTTAGGTTCTTTTAGTCATAGTGGCAAAAACATTGACTAAAACAATAACCAAAAATTGTAAAGCAATAGGGCCTTTGATCCCAGACCATGTTTGAAGTTTTTGATAGGCCCTATACTAAAATCTTACTACTAGGTCTCACTTTTACCTTTGGCTTTGATATGACAACTGTAGAGATCATTGGAGGGAGACAGTGAGAATAGCCTCCAGGCTGTGCAAATAAGAGTAAACCTGTTTGCAAAGATCATGGTGTCTCTGATCCCTGCGTGTCTCTAGCTAAGTGGAACCACCCCATTTCACAGATATTCCTCCTGTACTTGGCACAAGTCAAGAGTTCATCCCCTCAAGGAGAGGAATTACTAGGTCCCAAATATCAGCTCCAGACACTAAAAATGTCTCCATGTATTCACTACTAAGCATGATCTTTACTCTCTCTTTAAGTGATCCTATATTTTTTTATATAGGATGATTTCATTTTTTCCTTATCATTTCAATATGTTAGACTACCACATAAATTTCAACAAGAATTTTCAACAAGTGCTACTTTTTGAGATACAGGCTGTAGCCTTAACCCACATTGCTTTTTTCTATATTGACCTCAGTTGGTCTCAAATATGACTTTATCATCATATGATTTCCATATAGGTATATATTATGATCAGGGCATAAAATAAAACTAAAGAGATTTAAATTAGTGCATTATTTTTGGAATACCCATTGATTAAAAATGAGCAAAACGTTGCTTTGTGTGTTAATAGGGATGGGGGAGAAGAGAGAAAAATGGAGTGATATGGTATTTTCTGTCTCTTAAAAATCTTCAGAATTCTGGGTTGTCAAGCCAAAAGCAGACAGCTAGAACTTCTTTTTGTATGATGGATTTTTAGAAGGAAAAAAATGGTGAAGATGAGTTAAGGCCCAGAGGTAGATATGTGGATGCCAGGATTAAGGTTTTTTTGAACAACAAAAGGCATAAGGACCTCTGAGAATCCCTGGAAGATTAAGGGAACCTCAGAGGAATCAGAAGAGAATGTCAGGCAAAGAGCATCAACTATCTGGGACAAGATTTCTGGAAAAATGAACTGTGTAGGACTGGAACACCTGCCCTTTCTTGGCCTTGACGTGGCCATCCAGGTACTTATCCCCTGTTATAAGCATAGAAATGCTCTCTGGAGCCTAAGTTGCAAGATGAAAGAAAAGGCTGGGTCGGTTAAAGTTGAGGATGGCAGGATTATAGGGAATGCAGAACCAAAAGCAGGGTCTATATAAGAGTTATAGGTAAAGGGATCAGGGCTCAACATAGCAGGTGACACAGGAGGAGTCAGTATGTGGAGGACAGTCCCTAAGGAGCCATCCAGAAACAAGTTTCATCACTGGTACAACTGGAAGGCTCCTAAGACCAAGAATTTTCAACAAGTGCTACTTTTTGAGATATAGGCTGTGGCCTTAACCCACATTGTTTTTTTCTGTATTGACCTCAGTTGGTCTCAAATACATGTGACCTTATCATCATTATAGTCAAAGAGCAGGTACCTGATTACACCACTGTAGTCCAATAAGAGCAAACTGAAACAATTGAGATATAAGTGAAATTTGTCCTCATGACCCCTATGGCCCCTTCCCTACTACAGTCTTACCCTCTTCCAGTACAACTGATTTAAAAAATAAAAGAAGTTATCCAATATAATACCCCCCAAAATAGAAATAGAGCCATAAGGCATAATAGGCAATGTTACTTTCTTTTTTAAATATTTTTGGTTTTTTTAGTTGTAGGTGGACATAATACCTTTGTTTTATTTTTATGTGATGCTGAGGATTGAACCCAGTGCCCTACATGTGCTAGGCAAGCGCTCTACCGCTAAGCCTAAGCCCCAGCCTAGCCTCAGCCTCAGCCCCACTAATGTTACTTTCATTATATCCCCTTATGTGCCAGCACATTTGAAAGGGAATAAATGTTCTATATTTGCCATTTGTTACATTTACTTTGTCATGTAAAATTATTCTGTTTTTCTTTTGTTGTCTCCTGTGGCCTTCAGGAACAGATGTTTCTTTTGAGCATCTGGCAGTTCTAGTTCTGAAGTGTCAACTAAGAGGAACATGATTTTGTCTAGCAGCTTAGACTACCAGATAAATAAAAAAATACAGCCTGGGGGGACTGTATATGCACACAGCAAGCACACGCGTGTGCATGTGCATGCACACACACATTTATTAAACCACAAGCATGGAGCTGTAAAGATGCACGAGTCCCCCAGTAGGATAAGAAAAAATACGGAAACAGTTCTTTTTCTCCTAACATTTCTGTTTTCAAAGTGATTTGTTTAAATAATGGTTTTGGCTGTGGATATTATCTTCAATAAGTGTGTCACAATTAGACAATACAAGATCATTTGTGCCATATCTGTCTAAAATGAGGCAAACCTTCTATGCTTTGTGTTTAGTATCCTTTGTTAATCTTCCATCTATTATGAATCTATATTGTCCTGGCTGTCCATCTGCCTGATGATTCGGGAAAGGAAAAAAGTTATTCTTAGGGTCTTTGCTGAGATCCAGAATATAATGACCATTATCATTTGAGTATACTTTGCAATATTTTCCTGAATACATCATTCTGTGTATTCCAATATTGAAATATTAGTTACCATAGTTTGACTCTCAGGCACAAGCTCTTAATTCATAGACAATGCTTCTTCCAGTGGGGTTATTTTAAACCATAAATTATTACTCAAGGATAATGGATGTTTTTCTTGTAGCAGTTAACATTTTATGTAGCAGTTAACATTTGAGCTACAATTGTAAGCAAATGGGTCTTCTTGTTTCAATTTCAGAAAATATCTCCCTGCATATTAATTGCATAATGAAGAAATAAAGTATCAGAAAGGATTTTATACCTACTACCTGCAGACTTGAATAGTTTTCTGTATATCCTTCCCTTCCCTTCAGTTTAACCTCATTGGGGTCAGGTTCTTTACCAGTAATCCCCTCTGTTTACACATAATTGACAGATTTTTACTTTGAAACTTATGCCCAGAAAGAGGTTACATTTCCTAACTTGCCATGTTCCTAAGAGGTGAAGAACCTCAGTTGTGGTCAATGAAATGTCAGTGGCAAAGACATCCCCATTTGTAAGCATGATCAAAAACTTTCTGTGTGATCTTCTCAGTTCTCTCTCCTAGATCTCAGCTGGAATTCAGTGACCCAGGGAACTCTGAAGATCCCATGCTGAAGGTGCAGCTCTCCCTCAGTCCAGATCACAGGATGACAGGACAGAGCCATTCTCCCAAGGACTGATTAGACTTTAAATGAGCAAGAACTAGATCTGCATTAAGTCCCTCTCTGTCTACAAGTTTTAGATTTAAAGATTTGGCATTGTTTTTTTTAAAACAATGATTTTTTAAATCAATCCTATCTTAAGCCTTTTTCATAAAAAGATTTGCATGGTTTATTACAATAATATGCTCATTACCTTAGAGTTGTCTTCAAAAGAACTTGATAAATCCCTAGGGTACTTATTCCCTGTATTGCAAGCACAGGAATGTAGTTCTCTAGTTCTCTGGAATCTAAAGAATGATTAACCAAAGGAGCTTAAAAACAATTCTTCAGTGATCTGGAAATTTTCAGAGTTGTTAAATCAAAATTACCAAGTAGCACTAGCCTGGGCCATTCTTATTTTCCATCATAGGACATATTCCAAACATGTTTTAATTATGTTGAAAATTGTTAATATGTTGCAAATGGAAAACAGATGTTCAGAAGTGGAGGCAAGAATGTGCACCCAGGTTAACACCCCTATCTTTCTTTCTGCCTTCATATTTTTATCTATATTCACACCAAGACCTCATCCTCTTATAGTTGTTCCTAAAATGTTTATCATTAGGGTAAATGATGCACTGTCTTCAAAAAATGATGTGTATTTTACAATAAACAATAATAATTATATTTCATTAGAGAAGTATTGTGGATTGGCTAACACCATAAGCTGTGGAATTTCAAAGCAGGTTTTAAGTTATGTTACCTCCACTTACTTGTGACCTTGGTCAAATTATTTAATCTTGGAGTCTCTATTTTGCTGCAAAACTGCAATAACTTAATCATTGGTTGCCATGAGGTTTAAATTTTAAAATACCTCTAAAGTGTCCAGTAAAATTCCCAGTACTGTGGTAGATGTGTTTATTATCTAAATGATTTGACGTCTATAACTGTAAGTGCCATATCACACACATCAAAAAAGATCAGCTCAGTATTTGCTTTTAACAAGCAAAACCAAAAATTCTATCAAAAGAAAGAAAAGCACCTTCCCCCAAATTGGAGCAGAATCCAAAAGAACAGAAGAGCTCTCCAAAAAATGCACACCAGAAATAGGCAATACTGTTACAAGGTATGTGATTTACTTTCAAGTTACTCAGTATCACTGTAAAATTATATTTGTGTCAGTTAAAGTTTAATTTTAGAGGCAGTCATCTGGCATTATACCTGTAGGGCCATAATCCAGAGGCAGCTCCTGCTATTTCTATCTCAAGTTTATTGCTTTCTCAATAAACAAGTGACACTTTGCTAATGAGTGAAATAAAAGAGAAAATTATTCTCATTGATACAAGCAGTGACATCATTCAGTGTGATGAATACTGGAAATAAATTCCATCAGAAGAAAATAAAGATATTCTAGTTGTGTGTGTTGCCTAAAATCATTTAGAAACCCCCTCCACCCTTGTGGTAAAAGGATATAAGAAACCACTCAGGCTTCCAAGCCTCCCCCTTGGGAATGGGGTCCTTGACCTAATCCCTAAACTGTTCTATATCTAGCCATTGGTTTAGGAGAAATCTGACTTTAAGATGTCTACTACAGTGGGGGATAGGAAAGGGAGCAGAGTACAACAATTACCAATAGGGCATTATGTAAAATTGTGGATGTGTAACCGATGTGACTCTGCAATCTGCATTTGGGGTAAAATTGGGAGTTCATAACCCACTTCAGTCTAATGTATGAAGTATGATATGTCAAGTGCTTTGTAACGTTGTGAACAACCAATAAAAAAATAAAATAAAATAAAATATTTTTATATGGAAAAAAAAATTTAAAAAAAAGATATCTACTACATAGAGATACAGAATTGTCTCTCAGAAATTTTGTTCATCTACTTAAGTGAAATTTTCAAGCAAGAGCAGACAGCCAGTATTTCATTGAGGTTACAAAATATGATGTAGGAAATATACATTGTTTATTTTTTTCAAGAGACACAAACAGGATTTTCTCTTTTTTTGAGAAATAAAAGCATTTATTAGATATTCTGTAAATTGCACGAAAGCAGAGACAGTCAAGGGAGAATATGGAGTATCTAGAGATTGAGAAGCTTTGGAAGTAACAGGAGTACACAATGAAGAGAGAATGTGGACCATTTCTGGAGGGAAAGATAGATATTTTGTACAGTCTTTGCCAATGAACGTTTATCAGATAATTGTCTGCCCAAGAAGAGCAGGTAGCCAGCTTTTGGGTTATGGGGAGTAGCTAGATACCAGGATAAACCTCATAGCTCTAGGACCAAAGTGTCTAGGATCAGTTCACAACAAGCATCTGCCACCTCATTTTTTTTAAAGTCCCCTCTTCAATAGCCAGAGATGGCCATGATAGTTACCTGGCCTTGGACATGGATGCCCATTTACTAGAGTGAAACCTGTCAAGCAACATCTTAGGGGTTCACATTTCAAGGCCTACAAGTTAAACCCATCTGAAAATTGCCAAATTGATTAACCTTCCTGAATGCCTAGTTTCTACATCAGAAAAATGATCTTTAAAACGTAACTACCTCTGAGATTATATCTCACCCCTGTCAGAATGGCAATTATTAAGAATACAAGTAGCAATAAATGTTGGTGAGGATGTGGGGAAAAGGTATACATTACTGGTGGAACTGCAAATTGGTACAAACACTCTGGAAAGCAGTATGGAGATTCCTCAAAAACCTTGAAATGGAACCACCATTTGATCCAGTTATCCCACTCCTCAGAATTTACCCAGAAGACTTAAAATCAGTGTATTACAGTGACACGGTCACATTAATCTTTAAAGCAGTACAATTCACAACACATATGAATGGATAAAGAAAACATAGTACATATACACAATGGAATATTACTCAGACATAAAGATGAAAGACATTATGGCATTTGCTGGTAAATGAATGGAACTAGAAACTGTCATGCTAAGTGAAATAAGCCAATCACCCCAAACCAAAAGCCAAATGTTCTGATTTGCAGATGCTAACACACAATCAGGGTAGGGAGGGAAGAATAGAAGTTCATTAGATTAGACAAAGGGGAATGAAGAAAAGGGAGGATCATGGCAATAGGAAAGACAGAATGAATCAGACAAAATTTTTCAATGAACATATATGAATATACCAGCAGTGTAACTCCACATCATGTACAACCACAAAAATAGGAAGTTCTAATACTTCATGTATGTATGTCAAAATATACTCACTCTTCTGTCATGTATAACTAAAAAGAACAAATAAAAATTTAAAAGTACCTATCTCATAGATTATAATGATTAAATAAAATGATACACATAAAGAATTTGTTATAATTTCTGCCACATCTCAAGAAGTGCTAGCTGATTTCCCAAATTCAGCAGAGACTTAGCTTGAGCTAGTAATGACTTTGAGAGAGATCCTCCAAATACTCAGTAAAAGATATTTTTTTAATTAATTAATTTATTTATTTATTTATTTTTTATTGGTTGTTCACAACATTACAAATCTCTTGACATATATTTCATACATTAGATTGAAGTGGGTTATGAACCCCCAATTTTACCCCAAATGCAGATTGCAGAATCACATCGGTTACACATCCACAATTTTACATAATGCCCTATTAGTAATTGTTGTATTCTGCTACCTTTCTTATCCCCTACTATCCCCCCTCCCCTCCCATCTTCTCTCTCTACCCCATCTACTGTAATTCATTTCTCTCCTTGTTTATTTTCCCATTCCCCTCACAACCTCTTATATCTAATTTTGTATAGCAATGAGGGTCTCACTTCATTTCCATGCAATTTCCCTTTTCTCTCCCTTTCCTTCCCATCTCATGTCTCTGTTTAATGTTCATCTTTTCTTCCTGCTCTTCCTCCCTGCTCTGTTCATAGTTGCTCTCATTATATCAAAGAAGACATTTGGCATTTGTTTTTTAGGGATTGGCTAGCTTCTGACATATAGAATATATCAACCATCATCAAATGGAGATACTTTTTTCTCAGCAGCACATGGATCCTTCTCAAAAATATACCATATATTATACCATAGGGCAACCCTCAGTAAGTATAAAGGGGTGGAGATAATACCATGCATTTTATCTGATCATAATGGAATGAAACTGGAAATCAATGATAAAAGAAGGAAGGAAAAATCCTACATCACATGGAAAATGAACAATATGTTACTGAATGATCAATGGGTTACAGAAGACATAAAGGAGGAAATCAAAAAATTCTTAGAGATAAATGAAAATACAGACACAACATATCGGAATCTATGGGACACAATGAAAGCAGTTTTAAGAGGAAAATTCATCGCCTGGTGGTCATTCCTCAAAAAAAGAAAAAACCAACAAATAAATGAGCTCACACTTCATCTCAAAGCCCTAGAAAAGGAAGAGCAAAACAACAGCAAATGTAGCAGAAGGCAAGAAATAATTAAAATCAGAGCGGAAATCAATGAAATTGAAACAAAAGAAACTATTGAAAAAATTAACAAAACTAAAAGTTGGTTCTTCGAAAAAATAAATAAGATCGACAGACCTTTAGCCATGCTAAGGAAGAGAAGAAGAGAGAGAACTCAAATTACTAACATATGGGATGAAAAAGGCAATATCACAACAGATGCTACAGAAATACAGAAGACAATTAGAAATTATTTTGAAAACCTATATTCCAATAAAATAGAAGATAGTGAAGATATCAATAAATTTCTTAAGTCATATGATTTGCCCAGACTGAGTCAGGAAGATACACACAATTTGAACAGACCAATATCAATGGATGAAATTGAAGTAAAAGATATTTTGAATGGCCATTATGTCACAAGTTTATCTGTGCTTGGAAAACCCTACTTGGGCTCAGTATGGAATTTGTCACTTAGATATAAAGTGGCTCTATCTAGCATATGCTACCTACAACTTGAGGCTGGAAAAGTTAGATATTCTAATTGGAAATCCTCTACTTTCCTCCTTGGTACAGACGCAACCAACTCATTCATACTCATTCATAAAAAGAATCCTTATGATCTAAGAAGTCAGTAGAGTGAACTTAAGCAATCACCAAGCCATGCACTTTTTCTTTAAGAGCTTTTTCTTCATGTACTTGGCTGAGCAGGGAAACAAGCCTTTCTTGTGCTTCATGTGTGTGCCAGACAGACAAGCCCCACAACATTCCATCGAGTGAGGTAGTAACATAACCCCCCTTTATAGACGTGAACCCTGCACTCTGAGAGATAATCTGGACATAAGCCACAAGAGGCAGAGGATTCATTCAGAATTTGAGGCCATAACCCTACAAACAAACCACTCTGCTTCCAAGATGTCCTTCACTAGCAACTGCATCCAGTGACATTCCTTTGCTTAGTGTCAATTAACCCTTCTGCAAGTTTTACACCTTCATTCCCACCAGAACTGAGGAGGAGTCTGGTGGAGGGAAGCATCGGCCATGGCATCAGCTAAGGGGTTTCCTACCTCTGCGTAATGGTCAGAATATTTTCTAATTCTAAAACTGGACACTCAGGGGTAGAAGCAATGTGTCCTAATCACAGATCCCCCTGACCAGAGATCCACCAAGAAGCACAAAAGCAAAGTCTAGACACCAGTGAGAAAAGACGAGTTCTAAAAATAACATCATCTCTGCAAGAGCCCTGTTGTTCAGGAGGTAATGAAATGGGCTCTTGAAAGCATTTGTGAGGAGTGACAGGCTTTGAAAGTGCAGTGATCAAAATGCACAATGAAGTGTGCCAGAGAGAACTGGATTTAGAAAGAGGAATTATGAAGAAAGGGACCATTTTGAGTGACCAGCTTTTCCCATGTCCTCCTTGACAGTAACGTGTGCTTCAGCTCCTGAAGCAGTTAACAAAAAGTCCTCACAGATATTTTTAATACCATGAACCCTTGGAGCACTGATTTGTCAGAACCAAGGAAAACAGTGGGGCATGTTGATTTGAGGCAGCTCCTGGGTGATCTGAAAGTATCTGGGCCTGCAGGGAGCAGCTGTAGAGTTGCTTTGAGTCTTTTGAACATTTAATTATTTTATCCTTTTGTTTATAAATATGTCAAAAAATAAAAAAATGCATTGTATATAACAAATCATACCAAAAAAATCAAATACAGAAAAAAATATAAAGAAGAAAGTAAAGTTCACTTGAACATCCACTATAAAGAGATAGCCCCAAACATTGCTTGCATTTTGACATATTTCAGTGCAAGTTTCTCTTTTGGAATGCCATTATTCTACCCATTTCTGATGCAGCACTTATTCATTAATTCATTCAAGAAATACTTCTTTGGTACTATGTGCAGTTACTGTTACCAGGTGCTGGAAATGTCACATCATAATAAATGAAGGAAGATAGATCATTAAATAGTCAAGGATAAATCTAACTACAAAGCTGGAGTAATGGTGACATTCTGTGTTTTGACTCTTCATTGTCTGGGCAGGTAAGTACACATTGACCAGATATTTGCTGAGAGAATGAGTGACTTTTTGAATATGGTTGAATATGATGTGCCAAATACAAACAGAGGTAGTTCATAGAAGCACCAAGGAAAATCACATCAATTTGGCCACTATAAGTAGTTGCATCTGAACCACATCCTGAGGCATGAGAGAGAATTAATCTGGTAGCTAAAACAGCATATGCAAAGGCCAGATGGAAAAAAAAATATGTATTCTATATGGAGGAAGTAAAGGAATTCAGAATGACAAGAACTTAGAGTTGGAGGAGAAATATGACAAGAGGACTATGGAATGGTAATTCTGACATAGACATGATAAGCCATCTCTACCAGCCATCTAATTATGGGGTTTAACTCAAGGCTGGTAGGAAGCCACAAAAACTTTGATCATTAGATTAAGATTTCCATTTGAAGAGTCAACATCCTATTCTCCTGTACTTTAGTCTCTCCAAGTCTCTCCAATTCAGCAAATTGCCTTGTAGAAAAAAAGTTGCCATTTAAGTCTCTAGTAAACAGCCTGGGACTGGGATTGTGGCTCAGCGGTATCATGCTTGCCTAAAGATGGCCTAAATATATGGGTAAGAGATACCATGCTCATGGATTGGAAGACTAAATAATGTTGAGATATCAATTCCCTAATTGATGTGAAGATTCAATGTCCTCCCAATCAAAACCTCAGAATTTTTAGAAATTGAAAAACTGATTGTATTTTTTCGTGGAAATTAAACCATCTTAGAACAACTGAGGTAATTTTTAAAACAACTTTAAAGTTAGAGAACTTAAATGTCCTGATCTCAAAGTTGGCAAAATAGTGTCATACATGCATAACATGACCATATATGGAACAGAATAGAAAATACTATCATAGCTATATTAGGGTAAAATATCTTTCGACCAAGGTGCTAAGGCAATCCATTGGAGAAATAATAAACTTTTCAACACTTTTCTAACTGTTGGTGAGCTATAGATTAAAAAAAAAAGAAGAACCACCTCAATTTATACCCACAACATACACAAAACTCAATACTGATTATGGATCTAAGAGGTAAAACTATGAAATGTCTAGAAGAAAACATAGTGTTAGTAAATTTTAGCAGCACTGATTTGAGAAAAGATTTTTTTCAATGCAGCACATACTAAAGAAAAATTATCAAGGAAAACTCCAGAAATACTGCCAAGATAACTTTTGTTCTTAAAAAGACATCATCACAAGAATGATAAGACAAGTCACAGACTTGGAAAAATATATTTGTATGAAAAAATTATATATATATATAATATATATATGAAAATATATATTTAATATAACATATATTTCACTTACATAAATTTCTAGAAAATGCTAACTAATTAAAAATCAGGAATTGGTTCAGTGATCACCTAGAGGTGGTGCTGGGATAAGTAGATGGGGCAGGAAGAGGCCCAAAAGAGGATTACAACAAGGTGTGACTCTGGGGGTGACGGTCATGCACATTATCTTGGTTGATGGCTCTATGGGTGTGTACCTGTGTCAAAATTTATCAAACTTTAAAGATGTGAAGTTTAATATCAAGAAATTATGTATTGAAACTGCTATAAAAATAAACAAGACTAAATGATATGGATAGAAATGCATACAAATAAATAAAACTACAAAGAACAAAAAATGATATTGATTAGTCAGTATAATGATGTTCCTAAGTGGGTTGAGGACAGAGAAGGCTTGCTGATCAGGTAGAAACACAGGTGGCTTCTGAGAGGCTGGATATGTTCTACTTTTGACCTGGGTGGTAATTTATGTGAGTTGGCTCCATAAGTTGTGTGTGTGTGTGTGTGTGTGTGTGTGTGTGTGTGAGAGAGAGAGAGAGAGAGAGAGAGAGAGAGAAGCACTTTTCCACATCCTAGTTATACTGCATATAAATATACAAGGTGAAAAACAAAAAAAAGTGAATAAGAAAGGACACAGAAGGCACAGAAGGATGAAAAGAGGAAAATAAAAAGAAAGAAACAACTTTGAAGTGGAAAGAAGTCACATTAAGTATGTGGAGACCTGAGTTACAGTCATGTTTCTGCTCAGGACTTGATGGGATATAGGGAAAGTCAATCAATCTCTTTGAGCCTCATTAGTTTTCCTATCTGAGACTTATTAGGTGCTGAATGAAGAGTCTGAAATAGTTGACTTCAAACAGTTCTTCCATCACTTCAAATGGTTAAGATCAATTCCTCTGCAAATAGCTAGAAATGGGCTAATGTTGCTACTCAGAGCAGAGGCAAAAAGTCTTATAATTCCAAAAGAATAAGTTCCTGATTATCACCAGGGAAGGGCAAGGGCCCTTTAGTCATAAGAGAAGAGCAACTCCATGAGATTGTCCCTTTGTTCTTTCCTCAGTGCTGCAATTGAAACAGGACTGTAATTAGAAACAAATCCTTTGGGATGAAGTCATGCTTTCCTCCCCATTGGTTGAAAGTTTCTTCAATTTCAAAGCAAGAATCAGGACAGCTAACACTTTTGTGTGTGTGCAATATATTAAGCATCATTCTAAGCTTGTCTTCTATATTAACTCTAATTTTCAGAACTTGGGAGAAGATATTGTGATCACTTCCATTTTACAAGAGAGGAAATTGAAGTGGATACCAATGTCAAAGGATTATTTTGAGCATCACATAACATAATATATGTCAAACTCCTGTTTATACTTAAAAACTATATGTACATACATTTATAGAGTACTTTATAATATGCTAACATCAAGAGAATGGGAAGTAACAGTAGGACAATATATTTGCAAAGACATGTATGATAAAGAATTATTATTCAAACATAAAAGAAGCCCTTAAATTCAATAGTAAGAAAACAATCAATCCTATTAAAAACAGGGGAAAGATCTGAACAGACATCTCAGCAGAGAAGATATCCCAGTGGCAAATAAGCATGTGATTAGAAATTCAATGTTGCATGTTATTAAGGAACTACAAATCAAAACACCAGGAAATACCACCACACACCTGAGAATGGCAAAAAATCCCAAACTCTGACAATATCATTACCACCCTGATGTGATAATAGGGGAGGCTATATGTGTGTGGACAGAAGTTCATGGGAACTCAATTTTCCACCCTATTTTTCTATGAACCTAAAACTGCTCAAAAAATAAAGATTACTTATATACATACCTTTTGCCATGATTTAAATAACTTGTGACCAGATGAAAATAGTAAGATACAAACCCCTACATGTCTTGAGAATTACGATTTTCAGAAGTGTTCTTATTCATTTCCCACCCTAAAAGATTCCACACTATTCCAGAAATTACAAAACAAGCATTTGCACTAAATACATGCAGCATTGGAGTTGAAAAGGAAAGACCCCAAAATAACAACTCTCTTCTCCCTTGCCCCTATCCAGTTCTGCAGGTTGCACACTGTATCCTCTTGTTTAGGAAGATAATGCATTTCCCATAGTTTGAGTATAGACAGAGTCCCCCAAACATCATGTATTAAAGACTTGGTCCCTAAGTGCTAGGGAACTTAAGGTCTTGACACTAAGTGCTGTGACCTAAGGTCATTGGCAGCGTGCCCTCAGGGGGAATTGTGAGAACCTCGTCTCTCAATCTCTGCTTTCTAGATCATAATATAAGTGGTTGGCTTTGTCACGTGTTCATGCCATTATAAGCTATCCTCAATGGGGATTAAAAGGCATGGGCTTCTCAATCATAGACTAGGTCTTCTAGCACTATGAGCCACAAAATAAGTCTGTACCCTTCATAAATTGCCTCAGGTCCTTTGGTAATGAACCACTAACAGTATTGCAAACATTTCTTCAGGAACTCAGACATCTGATGAATGATGAGAATTTTTCAGTAAATTTTTATTTCTTATAAGTCATGAAATTTAAGAAAAGCACAGAACTGTGCTTTTTATTATAAACAAAACTACAGTAAACTAACATAAAAAATTGTAGCCCAAGTATAAGTCTATAGAAAAATGCTTTGCTCTTAATTCAAACAGATCAAGGTCCACAATGAAAACTTACATTTTATAAAACACAACCAGCTCCTTGAAAAGAATCAGAATTCCCTCTGTGTATATCATATATGTTTCAAAAGCATAAGAAATCCATTTGTCTTTATTTAGCCTTCAACCTTCATTCCTAAGGAATTGCTTGGCCATTTAAATGTAACTTATTTCTGGGGTGGTACAACTCAGCACAGTGTTATGCTTCCCAGAAACCTGAAGCTTGAAGGGAAAATGTGGACATCCTAGGGGGTTATGGATATGCACATGGGCAATTTTTACCAAATCCCCTGAGGATATAAAGAACCCCACCCAAAAATAATATCAGTGCAGAAAGGGGAAAGGAGAGGTCATTAGTTCCTGCCTCCAGGTAGGACTGCACCATCTACTGGCCTGGGTCATGGAAGGGCCAACTCGTAGGAGGGCTTTTGAGTGGGACATGAAGGGAGAATTTTGACTGTTATCGGGCAGGTGACAATCAAGATACTGAAACAACCTATTTAACAGAAATTTAATATGAACAATTGTAGACTAAGTTTTTAGAGAACTGCAAAGACCCCGAGTTGTGACAGAAGACCTGGGGCTGCAGAACAGAGTGGAGGAGTACTGGAATTTAAAATCTCAGGAGAAGGGGTCATGCAGAGTTGGAATCCAGCCACCATGCCAGGAGGTGTGACACGGGGAGGCCATCACAGGAGTTGGCTGCATTGAGGGCTGCAATGCTTCTGAGAGTGCATGAAACTGCAAAGCCAGACTAGTTGCCACATCCAGAGTGGAGAACTGACACTGGGTGATGTTGACAGCAACAGGAAGCAAAGCAGGAAGGAGTGAATTCCTTCTCCTTCCTTCCTCTTCGTCTTCTCTAGTGAGCCGCATGAAAAAACTATGGAATGAAGTTTACAGGATCTCAGCCCTGCATCCGAAAGCAGAGTTAGGGAGGATAGGTTTGAGTGCCAATGGCCTAATTGTTTACATGCCATCTAAATAGAATTCAGTGAGACTTGACAAGTGGGACATATAAATGCAAAAAGAGACTGTATGGGTACAACCAGGCCGGACAGAAGCTGTGAAGTCAGTTGAGAGCTTAGAGTTGGGTTAGGGGGTTGATGAAGGAAGCAGAGACCACTGAAAGCCTCCTGCACCACGTCAACATCACTGGAAGGCTCCCTTACAACCCCTTTATGAAATTTAGTATCTTGAAATGGGTGAAAATTGCAGCAAATGAGTTTGACAGAGGTATCTGCCCTGCAAGTCACATAAAGGAACGGCTCTGTCACCTATTAAGACCAAGACCTTGCTAGGGCTTTGAAATTACTGCTCAAGGGTCTACTGTGGTTCTCGGCTGACTGCATCTTTTCTCCTATCTTTGAAACAGAGAACTGACTTTAATATTCTAGCTGCAATTAGAAGACCACATTAGAGACATGAGAATTTTGCTCTGATTTTCCCAAATACAGGACTCTGGATTCGGCATGTCTGCGAGGAATATCCCTTGGAACAAAATGTTCTGTCCTTTATGACCTGGAGTTCCTCACATTTATACCAGAAAATGAATCACGTATTCAAATGTCATCATCATTTTGTTTTCTCCTAAGCATATGCCCATTATGGATTTAATCATAGCTTTCCTCCTGAGCAGCAATGAAAGAGGAGTGAGGGAGGAATTCTACACCCTACTGTGATTGGAGTTAGATAGCTGTGTTTGGCTGTCAAACCTTTCCTTGTGGAAAAAGGTGACATGTTGTTTGAATCAATATCTATTCCACTTTCCCTGTGTGTACACACACTCACACACACATAGTATAACTCTCTTCTCTAAAAAGAGTAAGAAATAAAAGAATATTGTCAGAAAATATAAAAATGAAGACATAACAGCATCACAAAAAAATGCACATGCACTCAGCTGTTTATAAATGTCAGAGGCAAAGAAATAAAGTGGAACTCATAGCCTGCCTCATTCATTCACGTCAGAGTAGAATGAATCATAGCAACAGCCAGGGTGGTGACTCAAACCGTAATTTAAGAAGACCTTTGAAAAGAGGAAGGATGAAAGGAAGAGCCAGCAACTCTGTAAACCTGGTGGGTATCTATTCATGCAAAACTAGTGGCCACAGTGTGGTCAAACTACTTCTAATGATAAGCCATCACTGGGTGTCTCTACAAATTTATATTATAGAAACCTTCCTCCTCACACTACAGATGAATAAGATAAGTTGATTAACCAGATTTTAGTCTCTTTAACCAATTCCTAAAAGAGATGCTGAGACCTCCTGTTTGGAATTATAAATTTGGAGACATGACTAGTTAAGGGGAAGCCACATCCTAAAGACTGGTTATTGCTAGTAATCCTGAGGGGGTTGAAAGAAAGAAAGAAAGAAAGAAAGAAAGAAAGAAAGAAAGAAAGAAAGAAAGAAAGAAAGAAAGAAATCAAATTTAATAGCAGATAGTAGTTTCTAGAAAGAATATAGAAATACAAAAAAGCAAAGTATATGTAAATCACTAAGAGCTCAAATCAAACTGATTAGCCAAGGTATCTTCAATCAATATGAAGAGATGCTTCAGCATTTCCAGGATCTAGCAGACTGTGGAACAAACCAGGACCAGAAAATGGATGTTCCCAACCATTTGTCCCCTTTGCAAGACCTGGAAGGACACATTTTAGGTGAGTGGGGGAAACACATAAAGGCCATGCTCAAAGACAAATGCCTCTGGTTGTAGGTTTATTTCTAACTGAAGATGTTTCATGAAGAAACCCTTTAGGAGCAGGGGTTAGGGCTCTCTGCTTGGTCCCACAGAAAACAGGCAATCCCCTGGGAGAGAGAATGGGTTCATGATGGCAGCTGACAGCCACTCAGTAGAGCATATTTCATTGCTACAACCTGGGCACTGAGGCTGGAAAGGGCATCCTTGGGCATTTGACCCAGACAGCTACTTCCTCTTCCTTGAAAATACCTTTTGTTCCCATGACATTAACAATTTCCCTAACACACGGCAGCTTTTATCCAGTCTGCTGCCATCCTCTTCTTCCTATGGCCATGAAGGAGGAACTTCTCCAGAGTCAGGTTTCAGGCCGGCTTTTCAATTTTCCTGGTCTTCTACTACCAGAGAAGTGATCTCCTGTCCTGCGGCTTTAGACAGATCCCATAGGCCAACAATACCAAATGTGTCTGAACTCAACTTCTATCCAACAAATCCACTTCAATAACTAACAGATCTCTCATCTGTCTACAATGTTCCCATTTCCCTCCCAACATGTCCCTTAGATGCTTTTCCAGACTCAGTAAATGATCCTATACTTGCTCAAGGTAGAGGCTGACAATTCATCTGATTCTCACTCCATGATCAATCTAGCAGTGAATTCTGCAAGCTATACAAATACATATCTCCAGCCCACCCATTCCTCCCATTGCTCTCCCTCTCATCTTAGCATCACCATTGCCATGATGGCAGTGATCTTAAAATGATGTCACTGCTTCCAGGCACAATGGCATGTGCCTGGAATCCCAGTGACTCTGGAGGTTTCAACAGGAGGATGGCAAGTTCAAGTTCAGTCTGGACATCTTAGTGAGACTCTGTCTTAAAATTTTAAAAAGGACTGTGGATGTAGCTCAGTGGGAAAGCACCCCACGGTTCAATCCCTATTATCTAATTTTTTTTCGAATGATGTAACTGCTTGTACTCCTATAACCCTATCGCCCCTGCTCCACACAGCTCTGTTTCAGTGATTGTTTAAAACATAAATCAAATGGCATCACTCATGCTTAACACTTGCCAATGACTATCACACTAAAAACTAAAATCAATTACTCCTCCTGTGGTTTACAAAGCTCTATGGAAAGCTCCCTTTCCACCCTCTTCTCACATTTCTTCATTCTTGGAAATCACTACACTCTGGTCCCATGGTCTACTTTTCTTGCTCTAAAGCTCCAAGCTCATTCCCCCTCAGAGCCTTGGGCCATGTTTCAGTTCTTTGCCCAGAACACCTTTTCCCCCCAGTCACTGCACAGTCAGCTCCTTGTTTCCATTCTTGTCTCAGACTGAGTCACCTCATCCAAGACGACTTCCCCAACAAAACTTCTAAATCTTTTAGAGTCAAAAAGACTATAAAAACAGAATCACAAGGCAGAGAGAAGCTTCTGAATACCTTGTTCCTAGGGAGGGGACATAAGGATCCCTGGTAAACCCAGAAAGCGTCTGATACACCTAGAGTTCAGAGGATCTTCCTTATCTTGGTAAGTCTTCAGAAAGTGTCACAATTGGAATGCCAGGCTCTCAATAAAATGTCTGGAAAACCTGAAACCAGGTAGGTATTATGCTAGAATTGCTCAAGGGCAGACTTTGTAATGATTTGCATTACAAAGAAGTCCTCCTATGCAGGGTTGGAATGAAAATAAAAATAGGAGATACAGGCAGGAAGAACTAAAAGAAGATTTTTTAAAATGGGATTACAGAGGACCAGGATAAAGACAGCATAAAAGGTATGACATGTTTATGTCCTGGTTTCTAGAGGAGTGGAAATGTACCAAAAGGAAGAGGAAGAAATTCAGAAAACAGGGAGGAAGCCTAGGAAAGAGAGAGAGAGAGAGAGAGAGAGAGAGAGAGAGAGAGAGAGAGGAGAAGAAGGAGGAGGAGGAGGAGGAGGAGGAGGAGGAGGAGGAGGAGGAGGAGGAGAAAAGGGGAAAAAATTAAAACAGGGCATTGAAGATGAGCCCTCCAAAAATATCAGATAATTGGTATAAATGTTCTTTTCAGTCCCTTTTGGTGCTAAAGGTAAATAAATGACAGAGTTGCTGGCTTAAAAGAATTGCTGGCAGCTGAAGAAGGAATCTCAAAGAGCAGTTCTCCAAATGGGACCAGCTCCTAAGCAAAAGCCTGTCACACTGAATTAGCTTGGCAAATTTATTTGCCATCCAAATAATATGCTAGAGGCACCAAAAAAAGCTGCCTAAATCAGCTAGACTAGACTTAGCATAGTTAATGAGGCTTGAGGGTTAATTATGAAAACCCTCTTAGAAGGCCTTGCTAGAGAGATAGGAGAGGACCCATCAGGGTCTCCACAGAAAGTGAAAGTGAATGAGATTCTTAAGAGATAGGGACAATTGGGTAGCAAATGGCCCTGTGGAGGTGCAGTACTGGGTCTCAATATGGCTGGGTACTAGGTTAGGCACAACAAAATGGTGATGGTAATTGATCCACAAATGGAATTTGTGATCCCTGACCTCTTAGAATGCCCAAGTCAATGACTTCACTCAAGGTTCCTGGTTCTGAGACCAAGGACCAGGGAGGGAAAAGGCAGCTATCCTCAATACTGCCCCTGAAGAGCAACTAAAAACTTCACCTGTGAGTGGTTGGTCGTTTCAATCCCAGCAAGCGCTCCACCACTGAGCCACAACCCTAGCCCGTGGAGGTAAGAACTTTACAGCCCTTCTCTACGGAAAGCAGGCAGAGTAGGAAGGAATTTTTAGAGGATTATTTCATACTTTTTTTCCTAAACAAAAAGTAAAAGGTGATGAAGCATATGGTACAATATCTGGAGAATCTTCCTTGATGATTGTAATTTAATCAGAAAGAAATTTGTCAGTATATTGTTTCTTCAATTCTTTGAGGTAAAAATGTGTTATTACCTCATTCTCACTGTGGGAACTACCTTAAAATGTACAATTGTGGGTAATGTATATTGTGCCTCAAGCCACAAAAAAAGGGGATATTTGTTTTCCAGCAAAAGTAATTTCCTAACTTTGAACATGACTCCTTATGAAAATTTAGCCACCTCCTAAAATTCCTGAGTCATGAATATCTGAATGTATTTGTAAAGTGAATATGAAGCTGTAACTGAAATGACCTATTTATACTTTTGTTCTCCAATTTGATCTTTGAGAACTCGGGCCACATTTTCAAAGTTCACAAGGAAACTGTCAAATATCAATTTTCTGGTGAGAGTTTTTAATGTTATAAGCTTATCCACAGTTTTTATGTTTTTTAAAACATGTATTCAACTGTACCTCTTAAGAGTCTATAAATATTTATGTTAAAGTAAATAGTATCTCAAAAACCTCAATTTCCTAGAGAACTAGTAGAAATACTGCTTTGATTGAAGCTCTTCATGAAAAAATATTCAGAACTGCAGCTCCTTTGCCTAATAAGTCTCATTTTCTTATCTTACATTTGAATCTAGAATTTCTTCAAAACAATCTTATTTTATGATTCTGTATCTCAACATCAGAATAAAAATGCAATATTCACAAAAGGGAAAATGTCAAGTAGAAACCTATTAGTACCTGAAAGTCTTGAATCAGGCTTGAAGGAAAGGAAGCATTTCTATAGAAATAGGTTTTTAAAACCTAACAGATTTTTTGGAGCAATTATGAAAATATTTTTTAAATGAGGGATTACCAACACAATCTTTCTGGAACAAAATCTACGTTCAAAAGATCAATGATCTCATATGAAGGGGACAGTACACAAATAGACTCATAAGTAAGGAATCCAAGTTACCTGCCGAGGCCTGAATTCTAAGGGGTTGCTGGGGTAAAGTCAGGATTTCTTCTTCTTCTTTCCAGGCAAACAGTATTTACTCTGATGGTGCCAACATGTAAGATGATTTGAATCTCTCTGTTTGGAGTTAATTCCAGTATGTAGGGAGAGAATTAAAAGGAAGGGGAAAAAAAAGAGAAACAATTCACAACCACCCACTCTGTCCTCACCAAGGTTTTATCTGTTATCTGCCTTTAATCACGTTAGACCCACACAGCCCCCAAATGGGATAATACAATCTAAGTGTTTCATTAGTAAGTGTGCAGATCATAGCAAAAACATTTAAACACGTTTGGTGCCGACAATAAATATCAAATTTAATAGGAGGAGCTATCTATGTAAATGAGCATGAAATCAGGGATTGGAAACTTCATATTGGAAAAAAAAAGAAAAAAGATAAAAGCAAAATAAAGACTTCAGAGGGTCTGTCTGAATCTCAGGTTGTGCATCTGCACTCAGTCCCACAGATTAGGGCATTTGTTCCCTGCAGTGGGGACAATGAAACCCAAGACAATGCAGAGGAGAGCCATCTTGAGCACAGTAGCCCCCACCTACAGTCACAGCACTCTGTTCAGTATTTCTATATCTACTGCTAATGGAAATGACCTTCAGTATGTATGTATGCGTGAGTGTATGCCATGTCCCCTGCTTACAGGATATAGGATCTGAGGAGAAGGGATCTTATCTCTCAGGAATGCCATTGGATCTTCAACAGCCAGGACAATGAGACAATGATTAGGACAGAGTAGGTAGAATATTTGCTGACTGAATCAATGAATTCTGGAGAAATCCAGAATCATTCCATAGTGGAGAGAGGCACTCCATAATGCCAAAAGAGATGTGAAACCCATTTTTGAAATCCTGATTTATATGTGAAATTAAGATAAGGCAAGACTGGTTGCTGACAGAAAATACCCTTGCAGCTCTTTTGCATAACAGGCTAAATGCAGGTTTTGAATATCATAGATGGTGTGAAGAGTGGGTTAAAGTGGGAAAAAGGGTGAAATGAGAGAATTGTACGCTATCTAAAGTTAGAACTCATTCAATGTGTTAGTCAGCTTCATGTTGCTATGACTAAAACACAAGACAGAAATGATTTAGAGGAGGAAATATTTATTTTGGCTCACAGGTTCAATCCATGGTCAGCTGACTACATCGCTCTGGGATCAAAATGAGGCAGAACATCATGGTGGTAGAAGATGTTGGAGTAACTCTGCTCCACTCATAGCATCCAGGAAGCATAGACAGAGAAGAAGCCAGAGGGAATAAAATGTGATTCTCATGGTACATAAGACATACTTATTCCAACATTGACCCACCTGCCTACAGTTACCATTCAGTCAATTCAAATGGGGGAGGAACTGATGAGATTACACCTGTCATAATCTTATAATTTCACCTTCTGCATTAACACAGGAGCATGTGGCAGGAACAGCTCACATTCAAACTGTCACAATCAAATTATAAGTTGCTGATATTCTAGGAAGGCAAGACCAACCAATAACCATTGCCTCTTCTCACTGTTTGACATGGGGAACTTACTTCAGTTACTCTGTTAAACCATTGCAAGACAAAGGGTTGTTTTTCTGGGTAAATTGTTCAATTTTGATGAAGAAATCTACCTGCACTGACATTTTCAAGGTGTGCACTAAATGTTAGTAGGACATGTCTAGGTCTTAAGACATTTGTAGCCATAATACTACAATGTCCTATTTTTTTTTAAATTTGTTATAGATGGCAACAGAATGCATTCAATTCATATTACACATATAGAGCATAATTTTTCATATCTAGGTTGTACACAAAGTCACATCCTTCGTGTCTTCATACATGTACTTAGGGTAATGATGACCGTCGCTTCCACCGTCTTTCCTACGCCTGTGCCCGCTTCCTTCCCCTCTCACCCCTTTTCCCCTTTCCAGAGTTTATTTAATCCTCCCATACCCTCCCCTCAGCATATTACAAATCAGCATCCTTAATCAGAGAAATAATTCAACGTTTGTTTTTTGGGGATTGGTTAATTTCACTTAGCATTATATTCTCCATCCATTTACCTACAAATGCCATGATTTTATTCTCTTTTATTGCTGAGTGATTGTTAAGGGCTGAAATCAAGTCAAGATGGCACCTGGCACTTTGCCAGGAGGAGTGGTCTGTGAAGCAACACCAGCAAGCCATTAAGATGATGAGGATTCCTTATTGGTTGACTGCTGTATCTAGATGATGTTAATTAAGTTAAGCTGTGTGTAATTAGTTAAGTATATATACCTCTGCTGTCTGGTAGAGAAGGGGCTCCCGCTGTTTCAATCTTCACAAGTTGCTTGTCACCCCCTTGTTATTTTGCCCAGCCAGACTGCGGCAAGTGATATTCCATTGTGTATATGTACCACATTTTCATTATCCATTTATCCACTGAAGGGCATCTAAATTGGCTCCACAGTTTAGCTATTATGAATTGTGCTGCTATAAAGATTGATGTGGTTGTGTCCCTATAGTATGCTGTTTTTAAGTCCTTTGGGTATAGACTGAGAAGTGGGATAGCTGGGTCAAATGGTGGTTCCATTTCCAGTTTTCCAAGGATTCTCCATACTGCTTTCTATATTGGCTACACCAATTTACAGACCCACCAGCAATACAAAAGACAACTCTAGATTGTCATAATTTTCTTACAGATAAACTAGTTAATCTCCTTTTCAAATGACATGTCCTAATAAACAGCAAAATAAAAAAAAAACATTAAAATCATTGTAAGACACTTATTAAAAATCATACTGTTAATGACTTTGTCGGAAATTTACATGTTGTAATACATAATATCGTGAAATGAGAGTGTTAGGGATGCTTCCTTTTTATACTTTTTAGTATTTTTTAAAATATTTCCCCCAAAAAAACATTATTTTTGAAAGAATGATTCAAATTGTTTTATTAAAATTTTATTACTGTTTTATTAAAGTTTTGACTCATGTCTTTCGCTGATTGAAGGTAATAATAAACATTTCTTTATAAGTTCTCATTAACACTGCCTAATTTCAGCAAACTATTTCTTTTGTTGTTCTTTGTCATGTATTATGCACTGTTTCATAATCTCATCAACAGTGGGTAAGTAAAATCTATTTCTTTCAATACAATGTTCTTCTTAAATGCTTTTAGTTTTAATCGCAATATTTTTCATATTAGATTTGCTTAAGCCACATATTTTGTACTCAAGCAGATGTTCAAGAAATAAATATTCATATCAAGTTTATGTGGCTCATAATTCCATGTATTACAGATTGTTTCAGATGAGTCTACAGACTTAAATTTCTCACTTAAAAAGACACCCAGAATATTTAAAGTACATTTACACATATAATAAAGATGTACAGTCATTTTAACAACCTCTGCACTGTCAATCACTGATAGGAAAATATAACCTGATGTGCTCTGAATTTATTGTAACAGGCTACAATTCTGTGCTAGAACAGGCTTTTTCCTAGCATGTCATCTACCATCAATGTGGGTTTATTCCTAGATGCTTGGTCCTTTGTGAGGTAAGAATGTAGCACAAAAGTATATGTCTCTCTCCTCTTAGCAGTTAGGTGTAGAGCTCAATTTGAAGCAGGTCAATCTAAGTTAACGACATGATGGTTCTCAAATATATTATAAATAGAATATGAACTCACAAGATTAAAATTAAGTCCATTAATTCCCAACTCTTTAATTCTTCAAATACTTCAATAAAATTGACACAGATCCATTAATCTAAATTGGAAACTATCATCAAGAGCTTATTATGTGATCTATTATCATTAATGTTGATGAATATTTTCACCAATTGTTCGATTACTTCTCAAAATAGTGGAACTCTAAAAACAATTACTTTAAAGTTACCAGGAATGATAGATTTTTTTGTTCAATTTAAGATTTTATGGGTGTCCCATATGAAATAATGAAATATAATGGACTAAAGTAAACCAAAGGACATGTTGTTTCTATGGGCTGAAATGCCATCCTCTCTGTGTTGACATATTTATTTTAATCATAATTAGCACTCAATGAGTACTAACTAGGTAGAAGGCATATTTAAAGTGTTTTCTGACTAGTATCTCATTAAGTCCTCATGAGACAGACGCTCTCCTTATTCCCATTTTAGAGATTACAAAATGTAGGAGTAAGGAAGTAATATACTGGGCCTGTTGGAAGTAATGTACTGGGAAATGTTGGAATTTTAACTCAGGAAGACTGCTTTCTCTTAACCATTATTCTATACTTTAATATAAACTAACTTTAGAAGTAGCCAAAACACATTTCTATTTGTCTGCTTTCCTTGCTTCCTAAATAGTCTCATTTTTGTTGGCAATAAGGTTATGCATTAGTCAGCTTTCTGTTGGTGTGACATAATACCTGAGATAATCAATTTAAAATAAGGAAAGGTTTATTTAAGCTCACAGTTTCAGAGATTTCAGTGCAACGTTGATTGGCCCTTTTGCTTTGGGCCTACAGCATCATTGTTCAAAATGGCAGGAATGCATGGCCAAGGACAATGTTCAACTCCAGGCAGCCAGGAAGCAAGAGAAACAGAAAGGAACCAGAGTCCAAAAATCCCCATCAAGGGTGTGCCACCAAGAGACTAACTTCCTTCCACTAGCCACCCACCCCACCTCTTAGTAGTTCCATGGACTTGGGACAAAGTCTTTAATACATGGGCCTTTGGAAGATGTTCTAGATCCAAACTATAGCAGAGTTTTGTGCACTATCAAAATATAGAGTCCAGTCCAAGGCTTCCTCATCAGCTTTAGGAAATGTATTTTCATATTTCTATTAACAAATTGTTATCAAACACTTACACTGCAGCACACTAGGTTCTCATTTTTTATTTTCCATGAAATTTCTCCTTCTCAGGGACCCTAAGAGATAGGCTAAGGGTTCTCTATTATTAGTACAACAGCAATACTTTCAATAGAACTCACTTAAAATATGCAATATCCAAATTGGATTTCTTAAGAAAACTAAAACATTTTAAAATGCTCTATGTTTTGTCCTCCAGGATGCACTGAGAGAAGAAAACAATCTTTTCTTTAACCAGGTACCTGCTACTCATGACTTCAAGCATAGTTCTCACCCAGCATCATCTCTACCATCCAGGAGCTTGTTGGAAATGTAGAATCTCAGGCCATACCCCAGATCTACTGAATTATAACCAGCATCTTAGCACCAATCCCCAGGAAATGCACATAAGCAATAAAGCTTAAGAAGCATTATAAGCAGAGAACCATAGTATGAGGCAGTACTCCGAGTTTCATAATTCAGAGCCACTATATTTCCCAGCATAGACACCACCCTGATTCTATCCAGATAGACAGAAGTTAGCACCATCAACCTGCCTAAGCTCAACCTTATTCTGCCAGGTCAGAAAAGGCCTGTCTGCCTGCCTATTATTAGGTGCACAGTTGAAAATAGATCTTTGCCAAAAGATCTGACTAAACTACAAGTTAAAGATTCTCCTTTTATATAAAGACAATGAGAATCCATTAAGGACCTTATGATCATATTGATCAAATTCTACAAGCACACAATAAACCCAAAGACCACATTGCATTTTCGAAAACTCACTCTGGCTGTATGTAGAGTATGGAATGAATGATGGGGGGCAAGCTTGGAATTAGGGTGATGAATTAGTGCAGCAAAGAGGTGTTGGTGGCCTGAGGGAGCAGCAGCAGGAAGAGCATAAAGACAGAGAGGAATTCAAAAGCATTTCCAAAGGTAGCTTGTCAGGACTCAGAGATTGAGATGTGAACAGTGTGAGGAAGTAAAGGCTACTTTTCTTGCCAGAAACTATTTTTCTTTAAGAAAAATGACTTGAACTGAACAGTCAGATCATCAAAACTACAGAAGCAAACATAATGCCTTTGTATAACGGTGCATTAGTGGAAAGCTAACATTTAACCCATTAAGGAAAGGATGGATTGTTCAATGCATCATATTGAGATGAATGATTAACTACTAAAGAAGTTGTCTCCTTGTCTTAAGCCAAAATGAGATTGAAGAGTTGCAGGTAAAAGCACATTTTTAAAAATAGATGAAAGGTAAAATTGATCTCTGGAACAGAAAGCTATTGTAAAGCACAAGAGGAACAGATAAAAACCACAAAGGAAAAGATTGCCAAACGATGACTGAAGGTGAAAAAGACTTGGATTGCAAACAACAAAAATCCATCTGGGGATAAAGAGGTCTTAATAAGTAAAAGAAATTTCACACTTCAAATTAAGATAGATGTTTCTGGAAGATGATTTGGCAATCTGTTATAAATGGGTTAGGAAACATTCATTCTCTTTGACCCCAAAATTTTACTGTAGGAACTTACCTAAGACAATTAGAAGTATGCATAATGATTTATTAAGTCAAAGGGGGGTTCATTCAAGAAATTCAGAAATAAAAACTTAAAAAAAAACAAATGACTAATAGTAGGAAGGTGGTTAAGCAAATATTATACATTTAAAATTGGCAGCCATTTCTAAATCATATTTTTCAAGGCATATTTAATAATAGCATATATAGTAAAATACATTTTAAAAGACTTAATATATTCTTCCAATATTTATTAAATGCCAACTATCTGTACTGTTCTGTAGTATAATCATAGCATATTTTATTTTACATATAAGAAAGATCCATATGAACTCCAACATTGCAAAAACTATATATAGCCATTAAAAATTTTATGTAGAAGTCCAGGTATGGTGGTGCATACCTGTACCTCCAGCTACTTGGGAGATTGAGGCATGAGAATTTCAAGTTCAAGGTCAGCAGTCTCAGCAATTTAGCAAGATCCTGTTTCAAATAAAGAGAGCTGAGGATTTAGCTCACTGTTAGACTGCCTCTAGGACCATTCCCCAGTAACAACACACACACACACACACACACACACACACACACACACACACACACACACACACAATTTGTGCAGAAAAAAAACCAATGAGATGCTAACAATGATGATACCAGCCTGATGAGATATTCATTAACGTTTTCTTATTTATCATTATGCTCTCCAACTTTCTATAATGAGCATGTGCTACATATTTTTCAAATAATCTTAATTTTTTACTCCAAACAAAGGGAAAGTAACTTTATTTAGGTACCTTTAGTCTGAAGGAGACAGGCTGACATTTTCCAAGATAAATTGACTTGTTGAAAAATAATGAAGATATAATTACCAAAACAACAAAAATGATCTTTTTTATTAGACATGGCAGAATAAAAGTCCCTACTCCTCCTGTCACAACCTCTCAGGCAGGTCACCAGTATCCTTCCCTCCCAACTGGGCACCTTAGGGTCCGTGTTTGAGTAGGGCTTTGAGGTGCATCTTGACCTTCTCACATCAGGGTCAAAGGCTCAGAGTCAAGTACTTTAGGTGTTCTTTGTCAGATGGTAAATGATATGAAATAGCTTAATTTGGGCTTTTGAATAAATGGCTTTATAACAGCTAATTCTGTACTATGGACAAATTTCTCTTATTTCTTCAGAAGAAACCTTAACTAAACTGACTCATTCTGGAAAAATGTAGAAAGTCTACAGTTTTACCAAACAGAATCTTATGACCCTGTGGAATTAAAGATTTAATTTTATGATTAACAATTTGATGTTTGCGTTTCCTTGCCCAGGACCTGATAGCTGGGCTACTTAAAATGTCTTGGGTAGGTGACCTTACTGTGCAGACACTTGCATGTGTCACTGTCCCCTCTTCCAATACAGGGTTATTAACACCATTGCACACATTTGGATACCAAGGACAGGAGCGAGTTGTCAAAAGTCACACAAGTGGCAGACAGGATGGCACTCTGAGCCCACCAGGGACCTCATGTTCTGCGTTCTTCAGAAATCCTAAGCACATGCTGGTCACAATTCAGGGAGTATTACTATGGTCTGGACACAGTGCTCATCATGTGATTTTTTCCTTTCTAGTCTTCATTTAATCCTTCAACTTGCTATGAGACTGATTTTTATTTATTGATGAGAAAGTTCAAATATGGTGAAAGTAAGCAATTATCCTAATCTCATTCAACTAACAGATGCCAAGATGAGACAACTTCTACATATCATGTGTGAAAAATCCCAACATTTTTAAAGTCTCCCCAGAAGTTTGTTGCTTCAGGAAACAATGATACCACTACACATGTGCAAGTTACAGGCTGCTATAACATGCACAATTGCAGCCTGTTCAAGCTAATTCAGAATTTCCGCATATTCTCCCCAAGTCTATTTGCCTTCAGTAAAACATACATTAATCCTGCTCTCAGACATAAAATGTCAGTTTTTCTGCATTGGAGTATGACATACACTATGAATCACTGTTTACATATGACGAGACTTGCACTATAGTTCATCCCAGGGTAATCAAGTGTGTTTCTAATATTTATTGACATCCTGGTTCAGGATTTATTTGGTTTTATAACATTTCTTCTTTGATACTAAAACAAACCTGAGTCAGACCTGAAAGTAGCATTCATTAAAGTGACATTTTAATTTTAATTTTTTTAGTGGTCATGGGAGAGGAGGTGAAGCATAAAAAGTTGTAGATAAAAGCAATTTTAATAATGAGTTTTATTTAATCAAATACATCTAAAATATCATTTGGGCTATCACCAGTACAAAAATATTAGTGAATTACTTTTCTTTTTCATACAAAGCCCTCAAAATTTACTATGTATTTCATACTTATAACACACTTCCATTCAGATGAGCGAAATTCCAAGTGCTCAATAGCTATATATGGCTAGTGTCCACTGTACATTTTACAAAGTTGTTCTGAGAATAGGTAGATATTGAGGAAATAACTTCAGTGATGGATTGGAGTGTTAATCTAATATTTGCTCCATTGAATTTTACTGAAACAATACTTTATCTTTCAGCCTCAGTCTTCAAAAATGTTGATAAACTCCCATGAGACCCCCCCCCCCCAGACCCAGCAGTCACTTGATTCTTACTTAGTATTCTGAGATAGGCTTAGGAAGGCAAAAAGTTACAATGTAAAAAGTAGTAGAAATACATTTAATAAATTAGTATGCTATCTCAAAAACATATCAACCCAAACGTCCAATAGTAAAGTGATGGTTCAAATACATTTTTTAAAGAAAAAATAGTTTATTTTAAAAAGAATATTTATAAAAGCAGGCTTTCTAACTGGAAGTTAACAAAGTAAAAAAAAATTACAACTCATTTTCTTTAAACAGTACGAAGAGCCTAGTAAAATGTATTTCTGTTTTGCTCACATGATCCTGCCATCCAATGGTGAGCCTTGCTGGCTCACATGATCCTGCATATTTATAGAGCCGGGGGTGGTTTGACAGTTATGACAGTTTAATGGTTGAATGGTTTGATAGTTGACTGGGGTGCTTTCTGATTGGTGGGTAAGGATCATGTGAGCCAGCAGGGCTAGTCTGATTGGTGGGTAAGGATCATGTGAGCCAGCAGGGCTAGTCTGATTGGTGGGTAAGGATCATGTGAGCCAGCAGGGCTCACCATTGGATAGCAGGATCATGTGAGCAAGCAGGGCTCACCATTGGACAGCTCTTCTTGGGAGATGGGGAAGTTAGTCTTTGGAGCCGGGGGGACTCCCAACATTTCTTCTGTGAAGTATCTGTTCAGTTTACGTATTTAATGCAATTCCTATTTAAATGCCAATGACATTCTTCATAGAAATAGAAAAAGCAGTCATAAAATTCGTTTGAAAAAAAATAGAGACCCAGAATAGCTAAAGCAATCCTTAGGAAGAAGAGTGGAGCAGGTGGTTTCACAATACTAGATCTTAAACTACATTACAGAGCTATAGTAACAAAAATGATATGGTAATGGCACCAAAACACACATGTCAGCCCCCCACAAGGAGGAAGAAAATGAAGAAGTTTTCAAAGTGGAAGAAAACAAGTTACAGCAAAAAGATAGTAAAATTGTTCAAGAAAGAATATAACAATGATCTTGAAAAATCCAAGATTAAGACATAACTCATTATCGATGAACAGCCTCTGGGACAAAACAGGGCATGTCAAAGACACAAATGAGGAAGATGGAGTTATCTCCAGTGAGCACGTGAAGATGAAACAGACATGGAGGGTGAGGAGGGGGAGGAGGGGGAGGAGGGGAGGGGGGAGGGGGGAGGGGGAGGGAGGGGGAGGAGGATAGGAGGAGGAGGAGGAGGAAAAAGCCAAAGGCTGGTGGAAACATTCTCAAATGCTTTATCTTTGAATGGTCTCTGTCCAGGAGAAATTCCAGATGAAGCTTTTATATATGCTGCAAGGGAAAAGCATCAAATGGCTCGGGAATTTGGGAGATTTCACTGCTCATGACAATGAGCCTGGTTAAGGCTGCCTCCTTAAGATGGAAATGATACCAGCGATGGTGAAGATAATGATGAGAAGTGCCCTGTAGTTTTTTTTTTCTGTGAAAGAAAAGTCACAAAGACAAAAAATTGCCAAGGACATAGGTATTGAGGGGAATGACGAAGATGTTTTAGTAACTGGAGAGCAGGACAAAGAGCTCAGCCGATGGGAACAGGAGCAGGTAAGAAAAGGAATTACTATCCCTCAGGTTCAAGTGAGTCATCCCGCAGAAGTGAGTATGTACTAGCAGAACAATTACCAGGCAATACCTGATGGTTCATCCTATGGAATTCCTTATAGTTACATGACCTATGGATGGTCAGATGCCAAAACTCAAAAAACAGATAATCCAGCCCCTTTTAAAACTCCCAGTAATGAGATGACTCCTGTTACTATTGATTTGGTAAAGAAACAGCTGTGAAGACATAGCTCAGTAGAAGAGTACTTATCTAGCTTGTTCAGAGGCTCTGGGTTTAATCTCCAGCATTGCCAAAAAAGAAAAAGAAAAATATATCGAATATGTTCCTATCATTTTAAATGGACTCCATGAAAGAATTGCACAAAACAAATCAACAGCAGCATAGAAAGCATCTGCAAAGCCAAGTGGATTCTTCTAGGGCTATTGAAAGATTAGGAGGGTCTTCTAGGGGTATTGGTGAATGGTGTGAATTTTTGCAAGAAATGCAAGGGTATGCCCAAGACTTGCTTGAGTGTTTCAGTGAAAAGGTGTCACTGATTAATGAACTTGAATCAGCAATACATCAGCTGTACAAACAACAAGCTTCCCGCCTTCCTGTCCAAAGACATCAAGATTTTAAAGATGAATTGTGGGAGTTTTCAAGCCATTCAAATAAAGCACCCATCACACCAAATCTTGATGTTTTGGGGCATAACTGGGCACTGTATCAAGAGCATGCCAAATGTCAGATTACAGAGCAGGAGGCCAGGAAGACCCATCATAGACAAGCCAGAGAAAAAAACAAAGAAGACAGCAGATCACCTTAAAGATCTTTCTGGTAATGCTGAAGAAACTTCTACAGATATTACTAATTTCAATCTGTCAAAAGAGTCCAGCAAGGCTTTCTGTAGATGTCCTTTAGGGTTTCTATTTAATTGACTGCATTAAATCACAATGTAAAGCCTGGTGTTCAAAATACTACATGTCCTACACAAACACATTGGCCTTTGTTTGCCAAAGCTGTTCAACCTCTCAGATTGTAGCTCCTCACATGGACTCCTCTTGAAAATATAGTTTTGCTCTTCAGTGAAGCTATTAGGAAATTTTATTCCGTGGTATAGCATTTTCTCAAATAAAACTCTTCAGGAGTTATCAATTGATGGTTTATTAAATAGATACATTCTCATAGCTTTTTAGAATTTAGAATATGGAGATGACAGCATCAAAAAAGCCCAAAATGTAATCAACTGTTTCCCCAAACCATGGTTTATGGAATCTGAGAGTAGAAAGAACTATTTCTCTGTAAGAAAACTTCTGCCAAGGGGCTGAGGTTGTGGCTCAGTGGTAGACTGCTTGCTTCACACGTGTGAAACACTTGGTTCAATCCTCAGAACAACTTAAAAATAAACAAAATAAAGGTATTGTGTCCATCTGTAATTAAAATATTTTAAAAAAGAAAGAAAAGAAAACTTCTGCCAATACCTTATATACTTAGCAGATACAATTTATAGGAATAGTATTGGGTGCTCTAATGTGGATAGAAGAAATGCAAGGGAAAATGTAAAAGTTATTGCAAGTATTTAAGCTTTGAATCATGCTATGTGTGCTACAAGTGACCACAATGTGAAAGAATTTAAATCTTTGATTGAAGGAAAATAGACCTATGAGATTGAAAAGCCTATTTGATTTAATATTATTCCCATAATTTAGTATATATGCAAAGTTTCTTACACTATCAAATACTGATTTTAATTTTAATGCAAAAAACATTATATTCATATATTCAAAAAAAGAAGATGCAGACTAGCTGATTCGATTTAACAAGACTCAATAATCTGCCATCTGTAAGAAACTCACCTCACTGGAAGATATATACAGATTAAAAGTGAAAGGATGGAAAGTTATGTTCTGAGAATGTGGACTCCTAAAGCAAGTACTAGTAGCTACACTCACACCTGATAGTACAGACTTCAAACAAAAACCAGAAGACACAAAGAAAGTCACCACATATTGATAAAGGGAGGAATTCATCAGGAAAATATAATAGTTTTTATAAATATATACCAAAAATTAGAGCTCCCAATTTTACTAAAACAAACACTATTAAAGGGAGAGTCGAGTTCTAGTATAATTGTAGTGGGTGATTTCAATACCCAATATAGATTGATTATCCAATCCCCCCCAATCAAAAAAGAAACAGTTAAATTATGTGATAGATAAAACGGATTTAACAGACTTCTGCAGAACACTCCATTTAATAGTTGCAGAATATACATTCTTTTCATCAGAACATAGAACATTTTACAAAACAGACCATGTATTAGTCCATAAAGCAAATCTTAAATTCATAAAACCTTAAATAATTCCATGCATCTTATCAGATCACAATGGAATGAAACTAGAAATCAACAGCAAGAGAAATTGCAAAAAATATACAAATGTGAATATTGAACAACACACTTTTGAATGAACAATGTGTTATTGAAGAAATGGGGGTGGGAGCATTCCCAGAATCAAATGAAAATGGAAACATACCAGAATCTCTGGGTCACAGCCAAAACAGAACTTAAAAGACAAGTTCATAGCTATAAGTACCAATATTTAAAAGACATATTTCAAATAAATAACCTAATGATGCATCTCAAGGTCTTAGGAAAAAAAAAAACAAGAACAAACCAAATCTAACATCAGTAGGAAGAAAGAAAATCAGAACAAAAATAAACAAAACAGTAAAAAAAATTACAGTCTCAATGAAGCAAAGAGCCAGTTCTTTGAAAAGATAAAATTGGCAAAGCCTTAATTAAACTACTCAAAAGAACAAGACCTAAATAATAGGCAAAATGGGAGATCTTACAACAAACACAACTGAAATTCACAGGATCATTAGGAAATATTTTTATTTTATTTTTTTTTAAAGAGAGAGTGAGAGAGGAGAGAGAGTGAGAGAGAGAGAATTTTTAATATTTATTTTTTAGTTCTCAGCAGACACAACATCTTTGTTGGTATGTGGTGCTGAGGATCGAACCCGGGCCGCACGCATGCCAGGCGAGCGCGCTACCACTTGAGCCACATCCCCAGCCCAGGAAATATTTTTAAAAACTATATTCCAACAAATTAGAAAATCCATAAGAAATGGAAAATTTTCTGGAGACATACGATCTTCCCAAATTGGATCAACTGGGATATGAAAACCTAAGTAAATAAGTAATAAGTAATGAGATTGAAACAGCAATAAAAAGTCTCCCAACAAAGAAAACTCCAGAACCAGACAGACTCACTGCTGAATTTTATCAGATTCTTAACAAACTAATCCTCAAACCATTTCATAAAATAAAAAGTAAGGAATCCTTCCAAACTCATTCTATGAGACCAATATCAATCTGCTACCAAAAGCTGGTAAGAACATACCAAAGATGAAAAAAGAAAAGAAAAAGAGAAGAAAGGAGAAAGAGAAGAATTATACACCAATACCTTGTGAACAAAGATGTAAAGATTCTCAATAAAATACATGGAAGTCAAATTTAACCATATACTTAAAAGACTATGGACTACAATCCAGTTGGTTTTATTCCAGGGTTGCAAGGATGTTTGAATAGTGCATATCAATTAACATGATAGAGCACATAAATAGAATCAAGGATGATATCACATAATTATTTTAATAAATACAGAAGAGACTAAAATTCCACATTCCTTCATGCTAAAAGCCCTGAATGAGTTAGGCAGGAAAGGATTATACCTCAACATAATATATGCTATATATTAACATCATACCAGATAGGGCGGGGATCATTTCCTTTATGATCAGCAACAAGACAAGGGTGTCTACTCTCACCTTCCTATTCAATATCATACTTTGAATTATAGCCAGGTCAATCAAGCAAGATAAAAAAAATAAAATTGATTCAAATAGGAAAGTAATGAATCCCATATTCTTGTTTATAGATGATATGATTCTATACTTAGGAAATCCTGAAGTATTCACCAAGTATCTTAGAATTGATAAAATTTAGCAAAATAGAAGGATTAAAAAAAATCAACATATAAAATTTAATACCTCATTCATGCATCAATGATATACTAAGAAATCAGAGAAGTAATCCCATTCACACACAAAAAGAAATCACAATATCTAGGAACAAACCTTACCAAAGAAGTGAAAGAGCTCTACAATGAAAAATACAAAATGCTGAAAAATTTTGGGAAAAAAATATTAGAAGATGGAAAGAGTTGACATGTTCATGAATTGGGAAGATTAATATTATTAAAATAATACTAGTGAAAGCAATCTAAAATTCAGTGCAATACTCATCAAAATACTAATGACATTCTACACAGTACTAGAAATAATCCTAAAATTCATATGAAAGTACAAAATTACTCAATGGCCAAAGAAATTCTGAGCAAATAGAGCAATGCTTTAAACATCACAATGCCTAATTTCAAAATATACTATAGATAGATGGTAAAAACCAATACATACACTAGTGGAATAAAGAAATACCATATTTCACCATTGTAGATTTTATGACAATTTTTTTTGCAAAAAAAAATGGGTGCAACCATTATGTGAAACTTTTTTTAAAATATACCAGTATTACTTAAACATATTACTAAACTTTCTTTGGTGTAAGATTAAGATGCAAAGAATACTCATGAATATATGTTAATGTGCTGTTGACAATTATGCAGTGACTGGTAAACTCTTATCTACAGCCAAGTGATTCTCAACAAAGGTACAAAAAATACTTATTGAAGAAAAAAATCCTTTCAACAAAAGGTGCTGGAGAAGAGGTCATCCACATGTAAAAGATTGTAACGAGACCCACATCTCTTACCCTGTACAAAAATAAGCTCAAAGAGATGGAATACCTTAATTTAAGACCTGAAACTACAAGAAAACACTGGGGAAGTGCTTCAAAGTATTGTCATGGGTCAGGTACAGTGGCACACATCTATAATCCCATCAACCTGGTAGGCTGAGACAGGAGGATTATGAATTCAAGGCTAGCCTCAGCAATTTAGCAGGTCCTATCTCAAAATGAAAAATAAAATGGGCTGGAGATGTAGCTCAGCGATTCAGTGCCCCAGGTTCAATCTGTGACTAAATAGATATATAGATAGATAGATAGATAGAAGGCAGAAGGAACAATTTCCTGAACAGGACTCCAATAGCTCAGGAACCAGAAATATTGACAAATGGGATTACAATAAATTAAAAAGCTTCTGCACAACAAAAGAAACAGAGTGAAGAAACAACCCATAAAATGAGAGAGAATATTTGCAAACTATTTATCTGACATAGGATTAATATCCAGAATAAAAGAAAAAAAACTTCACAAAAGGATAAGTAACCCAATCAACAAATGCACAAATGATATGAACAGACACATCTCAATGGCCAATAAGTCTACAAAAAAGTCTGCAATATCTTTTGTCATCAGGAAAGATAAAACTGCACCGAGATTCCATTTTATTCCAGTTAGAATGGCTTTCACACACACACACACACACACACACACACACACACACACACACCCCACATCTGTCAAAGATGTGGAGAAAAAAGAAAACTATATATATTGTTGGTGGGAATATAAATTGGTACAGCCATTATAGAAAACAGTACAGAGGTTCCTCAAAAAACTAAAACTTGCATTATAAGATGATCCAGATAAGTGCATTCCTGGGTACTCATTTGAAGGAAATGAATTCAGCCTATAAAAGACACACCTGTATACTCATGTTTACTGCAGTATTCATGATAGCCAAGGTGCCCATCAATAGACGAATGAAAAGAAAATGTGGTACATATACACAAAGAACATTATTTAGCCATAAATAAGGGAACCATGCCATTTGCATGAAAATGGATGGAAATGCAGGACATCCTGTTTAGGGAAATAAGGCAGACACAGAAAGATGAGCATCACACATTTTCTCACATATGGAAACTTAGACCAGAAAGTAGAAAACGACTATTAGAGAAAGGGAGAAGGATCAGATGGGTGAAGAATGAAAGAAGGAAGGGCAAGACAGAATAAAAGGAAATAAAAGTTTTATAAAAGGAAGGGTAGACATACTCAAAGCATGATAAATTTACATATGGTGATGTCACAGTGAAACTCATAAATTTGTACAAATATGTGTTATTATAATAAGATCATTTAAATAAATATGTAATTAAATCCATTCTGTTTTGCTTTATTTTGTTGTCACAGTCATGTGTTATATGTGATCCATTATATGATTTCAGTGAATATTTAGTAACTCCTGTCTACATTTTATCATTCTGAATACTTAAGTATATATTTACAAGAGCCACTTGATTACACATGGTTTTGTTCTTCCCAATTTTAAATTTGTCTTTACATGTTTCCAATTATGTCATTTCACATTTGTATTTTGCTCTTCAGGGAAAACTGATTTACTCCAATAATCCTTTTCTCCCCTAAAAACAAAAATACACCCAAACCTGAAAATGTCCTCAAATAACAAAATAACTGGAGACATTTTTATTGGCCACAATTAGCAGCTTCCAAAAACATGGTATTCACCTCTTAACTTTCTCCCAGCCTTCCTACTAATTAAATTCTAATGTTTATCACATTTGAAATTTCTGATCCACTTAATTTTCTTTAATTCTTCAGACAATTGCTTAATTTGCAGAAAACAATGTTTTCTGGACCAGACTGACCCCTGAGAACTTGATGAATGACTCACCATTTGAGATCCCCAATCTGATCATCACCAGCTCAACATCTATGTCCCCAATTCCTCAAGACTATCTCTAGAGCCTAGAGAGGAGAATACTGAAGGACCAATAGTCTCTACTCTCTGCTTGGATCTCATTATGACTCTGTGAGCTAGAGACCTCTGCCTAGCAAGAAGGTATAAGCAACCATCCTCCAATCCAACATCAATTGCAGACATCAGATTCCTTCAGGTTCCTCCTCTAAGCCAGCCTTGGCCTCACAGCCACGTCCTACATGAAGCCGGGAAGTCCAAAGAGGGACTCCTGGGCTAACATCAAGGTGCTGATGAAACTGGGTTTCTTTCTAGATTTTTGTTTGTTTGTTTGTTTGTTTGTTTAATGGAGAGAATCTTTTCTTTGCCTTTTCTTGCTTTTGGATGCCACCCTAATTCCTTGGCTTCCTTCCTCCATGTTCAAAGTCAGCAAGGGCAGGCCAAGTCCTTCTCCTGTTGCTTCATTCCTATTCCCTCTCCCATACTTAAGAACTGCTGGGATTAGACTGAGCCCACAGGGAAAATTCAAGATAACTCCCCCTCTCAACTTAAGTGACATCTGCCAAGTCCATTTTGCCATATAAGGTATCACCTTCACAGGGACCAGGAACCAGGACTTTGGACACCTTGGTGTAGGGGGTACATTATTCAGCTTTCCACAGACATGTATAAGTACATATATGCAGATGTAAGGTGATTAATATACACTATTTTGTGAAATCATGAGTTTTTAAAACTATGTGAGTTATAATTCCAATTGTACAAAAACCTTTTTATACCTACACATAATGTACTCACTCATATTTACAAACACATAATGAAAGAAGGAAGGTACATCCTTTGGTAAGACAGGAAAAGTCCCTCTGATGTTAGAGAATTTTCAGAGAGTGAAAAACTTAAAAATTTTGCTTGATATGATCTCATTTTTTAACACCTGAGTTTTATAATTATTATTATTTATATATCATGTTTAAATAAATATACAAAATAAAATCACATTTTGGAAATTATTTCTACTATTAAAATCTGATTTTTAAAATCCTACATGCACTATACCAAGAATAAACATAAAAAACTCTGCACAAGAATTGGGTACAACTATAAAATATGATTTGTGAATTTAAAAAGATACTTGAAACTAATGTATGGATATTCTACAAATGTGTTTGAGGAAATTAAACATTATATTGACATTAATCCTTTTAAAATAAATTATTGATTAATGGGCTGCCCAACAAAACATTAATAACTTCTAAAAGCAGTAATAGAGTCACACGGTACTGGCACAAAATCAATTTCTGCATATGCAAGCAGAGTAGGGTAGATAGCTGAGAAATAGATTTATATAAAGACAAATAATTTGGAAAATTATTTAATCTTCCCTTACCACACTGTCAAAAGGATTTGGAGATTTAAAGGAGGGTTTAAAAGAGGGTTTTCTCAAACTCAGTGCTACTCAAATAGGAACAAAAAAAATTTGGGGCTAGAGAGTGGTGTGGGTAGTGACAGCCATCATATGCATTGTAGGATATTTAGCACATCCATGGCCTCTACCTGGTATATTTCAATAGCAACTCCAACCCACCCACCTCTCCCGCCCTCCATCCCTGGCTGTGATAAGCAAAAATGTGCCTAGACATTGGCAAGTATCCCCTGGGTGCTAAAATTATCCCTGGTTGAAAACTTTTATATTAGGTATATATTTCCAGACAAATACCAACAAAAGAAAAGATTTGCCCTCACCAGTAGTTAAAGAAATACATGAGAAACATGTTTATTTAACATTAAATCATAACACTAGCTGGGCATGGTGGCACATGCCTATAATCCCAGTGGCTCAGGAGACAGACAGGAGGATCAAGATTTCAAAGCCAGCCTCAGCAAAAGTGAGGCACTAAGCAACTCGGTAAGACCCTGTTTCTAAATAAAATACAAAATAAGGCTGGGGATGTGGCTCCAAGATTGAGTGCCCCTGAGTTCAATATCTGCTATACCCCACCACACACAAAAAAGTACTAACAGGGAAAATATAAATCAGAGATATGGATAAATACATACAGATGCTATTTAAAAAGTATCCAAAATAATAAAAGAAGAAAGTCAATGACCAATAGACAAGAGATAAAAATATATTAGGAAATAGTCAAACAATGGAATATTATTCAAATATCAGAAGCATATATTTAAAAACAGGTATATTGAAACTTGCTTATAATATAAAACAGAAAGGCTAGAATACAAATCCATACCAAAATTATGGCCTATGCTATTTAATAAATATTTTACTAAGTGAATAAAATATCACAATTTTAGGTGCTAAATCTGTATGTAATTGTATAGGAGTCATTGTGACAGGGTAATTGAAATGTGCCTAGATTAGGAGGAGGAAAAATAAAAGGGATTTTATGAATTATTTGAAATCAGTTTTGCTAGCTGGACTGAATTTCTCAGGCAGGAAGGAGTGATTCAGGTAGTTATACATATTTTTTCTTATACTTTTCTGCCTTTTATTTGTACTATAATTGCTTTACTTCTACAATTTTTAAAAATGTTTAATCTAAGGAACCCCTCTGGGTTTTTAAACTTCACTACCATTTATTCTGCTAAAGAGTCAGTTTTCTTTCCATATAACAAAAGTAGATTATTAGATATCAAAACCAATTGCAACACTCTCTTCTAATTCAATCATTAAGGAAATACCTAACTCCCAAGTTGATGCCTCTTAGATACACTCTTTCAAACATGTTTCAATTCATGTGACCCAGTCTCCATTCAATCCACTTTTAATTAATTTTGTATATAAAATTTTCATAAGATACTTTATGCTTCATTGAAAACCAAGAAAAAAACTGTATCCACAGCACTTATATATCAATTAATTCTAGAATTCTATTAAATAGCAACCAAGTCTCTCCGGCATCTTTTGTCAGACTGCCAATATCTTCCATGATTATTCAAAAGATTGTTGTTTCCTGAAGTATTGTGCATTGTATTTAATTAAAATACAAACTGAAACAACCAACTGGTATTTAAGACTCATTTTCCTCCAATGACTTTCCCTTAAAATTCCCAGATGGGTCTGTCAAGATTCCTCTTTTTTTTTTTTTTTTTTTTTTGTCCTTTGTACCTAACCTGGTCAATTGCACAGCAAAACTCAGTGAGGTTGTTTTATGTTTATTTCTGCTAAGCCTTCCTGGTGAAGCCTTAAAGAGCACTCCCAGGAATAAAGCAGGCAGAAGAGAGTCCACTGTTTCTATTACATTCTATTATTTCTCCTGCCTCCCCGATTAGTGATTAGTTTAGCAACTAACCCTCTGTTCTCCCCTCCCTCCTCACCAAGTTCCCCTGAGCAGTCAGGCTCGGCTCTTTAGCCAATCTTATTTATCTTTTCCAAATCAGGCTTTCAGCTGCAGTTAACCACTGAATCTCTCTAGTTACCAATGAGCATTAACTAGTGGTTTTGCTTAATGAAATCATAACACTATTATAGTCAACATTTAATGATTGTATTTCAGAATCCTTCTTTGTAATTTTATGTTAAAAAAAATCGGGGGTCGGGGGGTGGATAATTATAACATATTGCCTACCAAAAGCTTGTAGTTGCTGACCAGGAACTTTCCTTCATCCTGAAACTGCTTTTTGATCTCATGTGATTTATCATCCAAAACAAGGCCATTTTGGGTAGTGATAAAGATGTTATTAATAAGTAGGGCCAAGGCAACATGAGTAAACAAAAATAAAAATCATCTTATGTCTGGAACATCCACTTCATATAGTCATCAGAACCAGAATTAGACATGAGAATAGGAACTAACTCAATAGTTGTCTCTCTAGCTTTACCAGAATCTGCAATACCCTCAAATGTTGACCAGGGAAGGGCTCTAGGCAAATGGATTTCATAAATTCCAGTTCTCTAAAATGCCAGAAAGACATTTTCTTACATATTAGAAATAATATTCTATCTCAAAAGTCTAAAGAAAAACAATAAACTGGAATTAAATGTTGGAGAAAAGTAGACTATGGGCATAATCTTAGAGAACAAATTTTAATCCAAGTTTTATAAATGCATAAAAGTATGTTCGATATGGAGTTTAAACATGTAAGCTTTTCCTAGTATAGACTTCTTCCCCCGACATACCACATTTTAGCTCAATTTAGGATTTTTTGCAAAATGTCACTGGGGAATATTTGTTTCTAAAACAGTTTTTTAAATGAAAAGATGCTAAGAGGCTATAAAAACCTTATTGCTCCCAGCATTGATGACTTTGGAGTTCTTCACACACCCCTCCAGGTTCAAGCCATTAATAAGTCATACTGATATTCTTTTTCAAGTCTCTGGGTTTTGTTTACCATTTTCTGCTTTTACTTTTGTTCCCCTGGCTCAAAATATATCCTTTCTCTTGCATGGCTCACTACAGCATTCACCTAACTGGCTTCTCACATCCACCCTTACCCTTCTCCAATTCATGCTACATAGCACCAGAGAAGCTTTTCGAAATGCAAATCTAATGAAGGTACATCCCACTAACACTCCCCACCAGTTAGACATAGGACCCTTCCAGAGCTTTCTATCTTCTCAAAGGACCAAAATCTTTAGTGGCCATCAGCACCCTCTTTGCTTTAGTCTCTCAGAGCAAAATGATTTTTTTTCCTGTGCTAAAGTCAGAAAACACTGTTTTCTGTCTTTCACTCTTGCTAGCTGAAGTCTTTACCAAAAATATCACCTTTTTCCAAGATGTATCTATTAAAAATGGTTCTAATCAGAAAAGACCAAGTACTTAGTATCAGTTTGCTTTGGTCCATTATTTCTCTGCTCCTAAGCAGTTTTAATTAAGTTTGTTGTTTCTCTGGAAAGCAAAAGAAATGTGAAAAACTCCTGAGACAAATTGTCTAATAATCAAGAACCTGAATGTAGTGTTCTCTAGGAGCTGAAATCATTTCCTGAGAAATTCAGTGTGCCTCTTTCATGAGGAGAAATGATATTGCTGGAATTTTATTTGCAGACCCTCTTAGGTGAGATATTTTTGGTTCCATAAAAGCAAGAAGTTTCAAATTTGAGAAACCTCAGCAGTAAGAAAACAATCTACCCATTTTCAGTCTCATGGAGGAAAAAAAATCGCCCCGAGTCCATCCAACCCCAAAACCTTACCTCTATACTAGAAAAATAGAGCAAAAAGTGAAATCCTGCTGTCAGCCCCAAGGACACACTAGCTTTTATGATGCTGAGCTTAACTGGGATCTAAGAGATTCGGTTATACAGTAGGTTTTACGCAATGATTGTCTGTTCCCAGGAAAGCTAACCCGAGGTCAGGCAACTAGACAGTAGAGGAAGCTACCAATCTGTTTAAAAGACTTTCTATAAATCTTTTATACCCTAAGATTTTAGGGGTTTTGTCCCAGGAGTTCAAGTTCTTCGCCATCATTTCCAATATCATATTTGGATAAAACAGGCTTTAGTCAAACCCGAGTAAGTGTATTTATTCCTTTTTATTCTGACCATTTTCCTTCGTGCATTTTAAGTAATGAGATTGGAACTTAGAAGCCTTAATTATGTGCTTATGCACGTCGTCTTGTCTAGCATCTTGCCCTTGAATCTCTTTGTTTACAACTGTGACTGCAGCGCTCCAGGTAACAATATTGATCCTCACACTTGTGCCCTAGTAATACTGATGGGACATTCTTTGTTAACAATGCCTACATTCATTTCCTGTTGGGGCCACAGCTATTTGCCACAAATTTAGGGACTAAACAATACAAACGTGTTCTCTTAGAGTTCTGGAGATGAGAAGCCTGAAACATGTCTCACTGGGCTTCAATCAAGGAACTGGCTGCATCTGGAGGTTCTGAGGGGCAAAACACCATTTCCTTTCCTAGCAACCTCCTCTAGTCCTCTCCTTGGTCCCAGTTTCCACCTTCAAAGCACCTCTCTCCATTCTGTGTTTTTAATCACAGATTTTCTTCTGCTGTTAGTCAAATCTCCCTCTGCCTCCCTCACATGAGGGAGGATACTTATAATGATCTTTAAATTCCATCTGATTCATCCATAATAATCTTCCCATTACAAAATCCCTAACTCAGTCACTTCTGGAAACTTCTCTTTTACCATATAAGGTAACATTTCACAGGTTCTGGGTTAGAACATGGATATATTGGAGGACTATTATTTAGCCTACTATTATGAGCTTACCCTTAATACCTTCAATCTCACACATCCCAATAAAACTAGCAACATAGCCATAGTTCAAACCCCATACCAATACATATCAGGCTTCTTTAGCCCTTCCATCAGTTCTTTGTGGTAAGAGTCCCCAGCCCAGGCTCAAATTCAAGTCCTTCTAAGATTGAACCAGTAGACCCTTCTCACCCCCACCCCCACCCCTGTCTGCCACACACAGAGATGCAGCCCTTACCTCTGCCCCAGAACTCAGCACACAGCTCAATGAGAGCTCCTGATATTTAAAAATAAATAATTTACAAATAACAGGAACAAAACCTCAGAATAAAAATAGCTGATGCATTCATATAGGTTGCACATTAGGTAATAGTAAAACATGCTATTTGGGCTTGGCTTTAACTGGAAAAGAAAAGCAGAAAGGACAGAGCTTTTTTTCTAATTTATGATTAAAATAAGATAAACTCAGTATACATTTTCATTTCATAAACATGAAGATACCTCCTTGTCTGTTTATCATCGACTTCACCTTCTGCCTATATGACTGTATGCACCAACACAAACTATTTAAAAACAACAACAACAAAAAAACAAGTTTGCAACTATTCCAGTAGCTGATTCTTGTCCTTAACAATCTTCTCAGGAAAGAACTTCTAAACATGACTTTAAGTGCTTTGCCAATGCTTCAAAATGCAAGGCAGCATCTCCCTCTCACATCTTAGAAGAACTATTTTCATCCTGTTGTGCTATCTCACACATGTTACTGCAAAATAGTTAACATAAACTGGTTTACACATTCTGGAAGAAGCAAACTTCAAAAGTTAATGCAACTTATTTTTAACTTATATATGAAATTACTTCTAGCAAAAGAACTTAATGGTTTAAATCCATTTAAAATATTCAAGAGATTTCGGGACCATTTCAGATTATGCCTTACTTCAAGATGTCAAGGTATGGCTACAATAAAAGAATAAGGGTTCATTTATGGGGAATCACATTTTGCCAAATCCTTTGAAGGATTATCTCACTCCTCCTCTTCCTCTCCTATTATTTTTGTATCATTAATGAAACAAACTCATATGTTTTTTTTTCCTGAAGCTCTGCTCTGGGAATCTTCCTGAAGTTTTACTACATTAAAACTAGTAAATCATTATGTTTTGTTTATGAGAATTCAACCAAAATTAGGCCTGTGTGACAATATTCTCATCTGAGCAAATATGACTTAATTTTTCAAATTGGCTCCATGAGGCATAGAAGTACTTTATTAAAATCTAGGTAATAAAATTAGCCCATACATCTACTAATTGTGGGCTTCTATCACCTGATAAATTCATTTTTATACTAAATACATATAAATTATACCAGGGTAGATAAAGTAGAATAATCATAAACATTTGCTTTTCTATTTTTACAATAACCAAGAAGAATTTTAAGGTTAGAACTTGGCATGAAGCCTAAAATATAAACTGCTATGTAAGCTCTATTGAGGTGACATTTATATTGAAGGGCTTGGTAGAAAGCAAGAAGGTTAAAAACATTATTTTAACTGGTATTCTTGGACTTTGGAAGAAATGTTCTTTAAACTCCATTGAGCTAAACAAAAAGTGCCTCCAAAGTTACAAGATATTTTGCCTTTGGCGGATACATGATGCAAGGTAGGAAAGTTTAATGCACTCGTAGGTGTTTTCACTTCTAGAACCTCATTCTTCCACAAGTAGAACCATCTGACCTGCAAACCTAAGACCCAGTAACAGGATCAAATACCCTATACAAAGCCAGTTTTAGAAATCCATCAATCCTCCAGAAACAGTCTTAACAGAAAGACACATTCCCTTCTGGTAATGCTCAGGCTTATTTCTTTGCTGATTTGGAAACTCACATAAGCTCCATCCCAGAGTTAAACAAAAAGGATATATTTTTTCTTCGAGCACTACGTGAAGAAATATTTGGCTCCAAATCTAAAATTCCTAGAATCCTTTTATATTCTCTAATCATCCATAATCTTTGGAGATTTGACTCCACTGGACACAAGTTCACTAAGAAGGGGAAAGGCATCCGAGGGCAGGATAAAACTGATACGCAAGGGATCAATAGCAATTTTCCGAAGAATTTTCATGTCTAAACTTTGAGGACAAACCAGACAAACATGACATTTTTATACATTCCTTAGTAGAAAATAAGACATGGTTCAAGTGCCATGCACTTCCATTCTGGGAATCATCAAAGCCCTAATCCCCGTCCCCATCCACTACCAGAGACATTGGTACCAGGATATTGTGAAAAGGATGACTGTGATTCTCCAATGCAATTTCTATCACTTACCGAGTAGCAACTAATAACAGCTGCATCTTTTAGGAAACGGTGACAAATTGTTGCAAGGAAGCTACGTGTCTTTAAAATGAGAGGATGATTCATTTTTTTCTCCTTTAACTCTAACAATTAATTGGTAACATAATAGAAACTCTCAGCAGTAAATGAAAAATGACCTCATCCCTGAATGGAGGGGGAAGGGCATTTGTTTTCCGCTTTAATTGCAGGAGTTGGTGTTCAAGGGATTCCTGTGCTCCTCATCTCTGTTGTATTGCTGATTGCAAAAGTTAAAAATCTTGAGACGAGAGGTCCAACTTGTTAGCATAGGACAACTACAAATTTAGAGTTATTTCTCTGTTCAAAATAAACAGTTGTTTTACAGTTTGGCATGTAAGAATCCTAGATGTCACCACCTCATGTTAACAATAAAAAACCTAAACAGACTGAAAAATCAACTTCTCTAGGATGCATATAAGAGGGGTGCGGGGGTTTAAAAAAATAACAACAACAACAACACAAAAAACACTGTCCCCAGAATTAAAGCTGAATGCCAGTGCAGCTTACCAGAGCAGAAACTCCCAAGCAGAGATCCTCACAGGAACCAGGGCCAAAGGCAGGAGTCCTCACAGGTTGATAAGGTTTACTTCCAAGAGCTCAAGGAGCACTCCCTGTAAATATCAGAGAAACTCATCCTCTTCTTCCAGCAAAGGGAAAGACAAAGGAACCACTTTGAAATGTGCCAGAATATTCTGATCCTCATAATAAGAATCACCCTCAGGTGGAACTAGTTAACTAGCACCTAATCAGCTGGGCATTACCAGAGCCAAATTAAAGTCCAGCCCCCCATGCTGTTCTGTCCCACCTAAAAAGGGAGAAAGACTGGTATACATTTGGGAAGCTCATAGTCCAAAGGCACAAGAAAATGATGACCCAATTGTAGGACTCTAAAACATTCCCTTGTCCACACATCTCACCACCACATTCCTTTAGTTTTATTTTCAGCAGTTCTTTTGCCCAGGATATCATATCTATCAAGAAAACACTCACATTGCATGCTAAAAAGAAACACAAAACTCACAGCTTGAAGAACCAGTGTCAGAACCAGGTTCAGTTGAAGGTTGGGATAATCAGACCAGGAATTTAAAACCACTGTGATGAATATAGAAACACACTAATGACTTAAACAATAACACATGCAAGAGAGGTGGACAATGGAAGCAAAAAGGTGGAAATTTTCTTCTTCAAAAAGAAGAAGGAAAAAAAAGATCAAGAAGTGCTATAGATAAAAGTCACTGTAAAAAATATGAAGGATGCATTTGATGGGCTTAGACTATACATGGTTAATGAAAGATTCACTGAGTTTAAAAGAAATTCTCTTAGATTAGGTGGAGGGAAGTGAAGGGAGGGAAAGGGAGGGGATGTGGGTATAGGAAGGATAGTAGAACAAAACAGACATCATTACTTTATGTATGTGTGTGACTGCATGACCAATGTGGTTCCACAACATGTACACTCAGAAAAATGAGAAATTATACCCATCTATATGCATGATATATCAAAGTACCTGAATGCAGTCTACTGTCGTGTATAACTAATTAAAACAATTTTTAACAGTTTAAAGAAAGATATAGAATGGTAAATACATGTCATAACACTAAAAAAAGGAAATGTAATAAATATACCAACTAATATGAAAAAAATATATGCTTAATAATAGCTCAATATAAACCTCCAAAACTGAAAAAAAAGACCAAAAATAAAAAGAATATCCAGACTGTGGGACAACTTCAAAATGTATGACATACATGTCATGGGAATGCTCGAAAGAGAAGACACAGAAGGAATATTTTGAAACAATAATGACTAATAATTTCCCCCCAATCAACATCAGATATCAAATCCTAAATTCAAGAAGCTCAGAGAAGACCAAACAGAATAAATAATCCCCAATCCTAAAACAAAACAAAAACAAAAACTACTCCATCTCTGTACTTAATTTTCAAACAGAAAATCAAAGATAAAGAAAAATCCTGAAAAAGCCAGAGGATTAAAAACACATGACCTATCGAAGAGCAAAGATACAATTGCATCTGACTTCTTTCCAGAAACCATGCAAATGAGAGGAGAGTGGAGTGAAATATTAAGTTTTGAAAGAAAACAACAAAGTAGTAATACTTTCTCAGACAGACAACCACTAAATAAAGGACTACTGTTGAAAATATACAGTTGACACTTAATAAAACAAACAAATGAGGTAAAAAGTGGGACAAAGACCTGAGACCTCACCAAATAAGATATGCACATGGCAAAAAAAAAAATGTAAAAAAGATAACCCACAGCATATGTCATTGGAGAAATGCAAATGAATACAACAAGATACCACTACACATGGTAGTGGCAGAAACTCAAATATTGGTGAGATGTGGTCAAACAAAAATCTCATTTTATTGCTGGTGGGAATGCAGAATGATACAGCCCATTCAGACGACAATTTGGCAGTTTCTTAGAAAGCTAAAAATATTCTTATCATACGATCTGGTGATCATGCTGGAATTTGAAAATTAGTTAAAAAAAACTGCACAAGGATTTTTATAGCAACTTCCTTGATGATTGCCAAAATTTGGAAAAAACCAAGATGTTCGTTAGAAAAATCAATGGACAGATAAGTTGTGGTACTCCCCGGCAATGGAATAATAGTCCTCAATTAGCTATCAAGCCATAAAAAGATGAGGAGGAAATTTTAATGCACATTACTAAGTGAAAGAAGGCAATCTGAAAAAGTCAGCACGCTCTATGATTCTAACTACGTGACATTCGGGAAAAGGCAAAACTACTGAGACAGCAAAAAAAGAAAAAAAAAATTAGTGGTGCCAGGTGCTTTTCAGGAGTCAAGGAATGAAAAGGCAGAACAGAAGATTTTTAGGACAGTAAACTGGGAGCCAAGGAGCCAGTTCTTTGAAATGTAAACATCCAGGCAGATAGAGCTCTCATCCCCAGTTCCTGTGGTAAGGTGTGACCCCATAATGACAGACACACACCACTACACATCCGTGGAAACCCATAGAATGCATAACACCAACAGCGAAACCTAAAGGAAACAGTGGGTTTTGGATGATAATGATGTGGAGGTAGATTCATAGATTAGTTTTAAAAATGTGCCCTTTGGAGGGATGTTGAGATTGCAGGAGGCTGTGAATGTGTGGGCAGGGGACAGTGGGAGTAGGGGAAATCTCTGCATTGTCCTCTTAATTTTGCTGTGAACCTAAAATCACACACACACACACACACACACACACACACACACACACTACTGCTTCCTTTACTTAGAACTTTTATTCCTGGTAAATTTGGAAATTATTTCTCTGTTCCTTTGAGACATATGCCAATCTTTTTATTTTTACTTTTTAAAGTCTTCTTCCAGTTTTACCATGCAAGGGTGTCTTAATGACCCGGGAGTAGGTTCTTTGAAATGTAAACACGAAGGAAGGCAGAGCCCTTATGGTGCTTTCTGTAGAAAGGTAGGAGCGGATGACATTCTGTGAGTTCCTTGCTCCAAGCTGCAAGCCATCTCCTGTCCAAACTATGCGGAGCTTATTTTTCCTTTGAATAAAGCCAGTTAACTAACAGGTGGCTACCTGGATTACCAGGTAAACTGAGCATGGACTAAATGTGTTGGCAAGTCCTCTTACCTGAGGACCAGTTATGGCATGTCTTGAGAATGTGATATTCTTGGCCTCTTGGCCGAGCAATCTGTCTGGCTATGTGAGGAGCTGAAGTTCCTTTTGTCTTTGCAGTCTCTTATAGGATTGCCTGTGATGCGTATCACATTCTGGTTTAATGCTTATTCAAAAAAATAAAATGTTTTCTTTCCCTACCAACTTTGTGGAGAGAATTTCTGAGCTGGGAGAAAATTTTTGTTTTTAATTAAGTTTCCCCAGTATTAATCACTTTTCATCCTAAATGTCACAGGCAAATTGACATTCCATGTTAAATTTGCATGATTCCTGCTTCTTGTTGACCTTGAGACATTCTCTCCTATTAGTAATACAACAACTGATAAGTATAGCAGAATTACAGCCTGTATGACCATTGCTTCTTTCATGGGGGTGGGGATTCTTTAGACAGCTGAATAGGATGTAGTTTATCTCTTTATTCTTCTGACTGATGCAGTACCAAGACATTGCACACATAATTAATATTCACTACTAAAAATCCTTAGGGTTGCATATAATTCAAATCTTCTGGCTTTATTTCTAACCACAAGCCAAATTTTCCCTGGTCTCACCAATCTGCGATACAATGAGACCATATTGTTAAAAAATAGCTTAGGTTTCAATGGCTTACAACTCTTGTTTATAATATAGTACATTTGTCTCCTGAAAGACTCACTTAACATTTGAGGGAGAACCAGAAAAGGAGAGGATCAGTTACAGAACAGCAGAACAAGATCTTAGAGTGAAGCAAAGGCATCTTATCAGAACTGGCACCTGGGCCAGATTTGGATGAGAAGCAAAGGTGAATCCAACCTAAACCCCTCCTGGTCTCTAGGTTCTAGGCAGGACTCAGTCTGCAAGGCTGGATCCAGACGCTGGGATCATCGTCACTCTCCTGAATTCATTCCCAACTGCTATGAATCAATCACTATTCCAGATGCTGGTAATTAGCAGAGAAGCAAAAGATCCAGGAAGGTCCCTGATCTTATGAAGAGTTTTGTCTACTAGGTTAGGCAGATGACAAAGAAACAGATGAGAGCATTTTAGATCATCGTGACTTTTTTGAAGAAAATACACGGGAGATTGCAAGATGACCCAATAGAGATGGCTGGTGCTCACCTGTTCTTCCACAAACTAGAACCAGAATAGCAAATGAGTGGCAACAGTTTGAGGTGAATGGTACTGGAATCCAGCAGGGGAGGAAGGGGAGTCTTGCAAGACATAGAGACCCAGGATGGTGGCATAAAGACCCAGGAAGTGGAATAAAGCACACAATTTACTGCTTTGTGTTCAGTTTCTGGGTTAGGCATTCTCCACGTTGCAAGGGAAATGGTCAACTGTAGAGTCCCATTGGATCCCATCACCAAGGACTCCATCAATGCTTGTGACAGAAGAGGTCCACCAGTCATTACAGGCTTATAACCCAGCTAGGGGAGCTACCTGGAGTTTGCACCTAGCTTTGCTATGGAGAAGGAATTTGTATTTCCTCCAATTCTCCCTGCCCAGACTCCTGCACCAAGGTGACATATTGGTGGCAGATTCACAATGCTGGCCCCACCACTGACTTTACGCCAAAACAGATAGGAGGAGAAAGTTCTAGTGTCCCACAGCACAATGGGTAGATCATACTTCACAATAACCTTTCACATATTTTATAAAGAAATATAGGAGGGTATCTTGAAGGCTCCAGCCATCAAGAAATAAGGAAATAAAAATGCTAATCATACACATTTTATACGTGTGTTGAAATATAACAGTGTATCCCACACATATGCACAATTATTACATGTTGATTTAAAAAAAGAAAGAAAGAAAATGCACAGGATTATGAACCAGAGAATAGCAGGGAGAATATCCTATGGATATTCAGGAGGGTAACTTTGAGGGGTAACACTTAAGCTGAAGCCTGAGTGACAAAAAAAAAAAAAAAGGTAACCCAGTAGCCCAAAGGGTCTGAAGGAAGAGACTTCTGGGCACAAAGTATAGCAGTTCAAAGGCTTGCACCAAGAATAAAGTTCTCTCTGATATGTGGACGCTAACTTACAACAAGGGAGGGTGGGGAGGAGAAGAATAGAAGTCCACTGGATTAGACATAGTGGAATGAAGGGAAGGGAGTGGGTATGGGAATAGGAAAGAAAGTAGAATGAATCGGTCATAGCTTTCCTGTCCTTGTATTTGAATACATGACCAGGGTAACTCTCCATTATGTACAACCACAGAAGAGGATCCTAATTAGAATAAGTTATACTTCATGTATGTATAATATGCCAAAATGCATTCTACTGTCATATGTGACTGGTATAAGGTTTTGTCATCCTGGTAGGAAGTTCTGATTGTATTGAAGTTGGATAGAAAGTAATGAGGATTTTAAGTAGGGGTAACAGAATTGGATTTATGGGGGGTGTGTTTTTTGTTGTTTGTTTGTTTTCGTAGATGTACACATACCTTTATTGTATTTATTTATTTTTATGTGGTCTGAGGATCAAACCCAGTGCCTTACATGTGCTATACAAGCACTCTACCACTGAGCCACAACCCCAGTCCTGGATTTATGTTTCTAATGATTTTTATGAGAATAATGGATTGCTGGTAGTCAAGACTGGAAGCTGCTGTCCTCATCCAAATGAGAGTTGATGGTGTTGATGAACTTGGGGAAAGAACAGTGACAATAAGGACAAATGGACAGACTCTGGGTGTGTTTTGGCAGAGGAGCTAATGGACTTGCTGATGCATATATATGAAATAAATGGATCTTTATTTCTGTTTTTTTATCTAAGGATCTCTCCCATAATTATTCTAAGTGGACACATTAGTTGCACTCCATCATAATCTGTTTTCTCTCCTTCAAATTTGATTTCATAATATTCTTGATCTCAAAGCCCCTGAGCAAACTTACCAACTAGTCTTAGAAGAACTCAGAGCTCCTTTCCTTTCCTTGAGTCTAGTGTTTGTGCCTTCTGGGCTCTAAAGGAACAAATTTTCCACCATATCCCAGAGTGACATTCCTAGGACTTAAGAATGACACAGGTTACTCCCCTGCTGAACACTGTTTAATGATTCTCTGTAGCTTCCAGGCTGATGTTCAAGTTCAAACTTAGCCCCTAAGACCCTGTGAGATTTCTCTCATGCATGATCCACCCTTGTCCTTCCAATCCCCCAACACTCATGAGTCCAGACATAGTGAAAGATTTAAAGTTCTAGGAGCGCAGGAATTTGTGCTTTAAACATGCTATGCACTTAGCTGAGAAAGTTCTTCCTTTTTATATTTAGCTAACTCAGCTCAAGACACATTTTCTCAGGAAAACTTTCTATGAGCCCTCAGTTTAAATTAAGGACCCTCTCTGTCTCCATCACATCCTGGGTACAGCATTATTATATCCTTTATCACTCTCTATGTTATTAGATTTACTTCATTCTTCCCCATTAGACAAAAATCCATTTTAAAAAGAACTATGTCATATTTAATTTGTTTTGTATTTTTCACAACTAACAAAAAATAGATAATCCATAAATGTTGATGAAATGATTACTTATCAATGAATATATAAGCCTACTAACAAGCAGATGATAGTTAACACCATTTATGAAGTTGCCTGTTAATTTCCAAATCTCCTTCTTTTTCTTAAGATCCCACATTTAACTAAAAGAAGAGCTGAAATACTAGGCATGTCCTTAAATCCAGCAGCCCCGAACACAAAGATTCATTCCAGATCTGTTCAGTATCATTTACTCAGTCATGAGTCCGGAATGAGCAGATCAACCAGTACAAGAAAACTGGTCACATCCCAAGTCATCAGTCTGGAAAGACAGCCCACCCCATAAGTCACCCTGCCAGAGCCATGCATAGCAGCACTCTTTTCCCATCACCTGGAAAAGTTCTCAACGTAGGAGAATCCATGATTTCCTCTTCCGGTTTAAATTAGCATTATATACTGTCTACTATTAAATATTTTCTTTTTCTGCTGGGCAATCTTCTTTCCTTTGTAATATTCTCTCCCTTTCCAGACAGTACTGATTTTTCTCCTTATTTCTTATCAGCTCCATTCTTAGGTTATACCTCACATCTGACATAGGAATGTTTTAACCTAAGAAGCTGAATTCCTCAAGAACTCCTGTCTTCTCTAAGTAGGAAAAAAAAAGCAAGGGTGGGTGGCATTTACAGCACACATCATTGTTGAGTATTTCAAATAAGACATACACTGCACATTAAAATAGATACCTCAGTGGCCATGTTTCCTGGAAAGCAAGATGAGGTCAATGGGGAAATGTGAACATTATTTGCCCTTTTGCTCCTGGGTCCCTGTGGAATTATTTCCTTCTGACTCTTTTGTAGATACCTCAGTTCCAGTCTGTCCTGGGGGTTACAGGCTGAACTACCCTGGCCTTCTGGGACCTTTGCCATCCCACATTGTGCCAGATGATGCATTTCTATCTTGATTGATCAAGGACTTTTGACTTGGGCTTTAAATCATTAGCTTGAACTAAAGGAAAATGTGTTTTATGATTGCTAAGCTTCCAGGGACAATTACATTTTTCATAAGTCATGCCATGAGTTCATGCCATTTTTTGCTATCCTCTCTTAGTTGGTCCAGCAGATAGAACAGGAAAATTTCCCTGAACCTGGACAAGAACAGGTAACACCTGCCATCTATGTCACCCTTCCTTTTGGAAAAAAAATATAGAGAGACTTTTATTTTTATAATAATAGTATCAAATATCAATCCTCATGGAATCAGATGTCAGTTTCAGTTAAAACATGACATCAAGAAGATTTTGTCTGACTTTTATGAGAGCTCGTTTTAATATATCTCTCTCTTTGATTTTCAAGCAAATATATGTGCTCAAAGGAGGATTCGTCAGTTTTGACTCTAGACACTGCATCAGTTTTGAAATGGAAACATCTTCTGAATAAGGGATCTTTCTCTCATCTGTAATTCAGAATTTCTATCCCTGGAGAGGTATTCTAAATTCATTTTCAGTGTCCTGAAGACAAGCACATAGTGAGAAGCAGAGTGACATCGGAAGGGGAATGGCAGTCCCTGGAGATCAGTGCTGTACCATCTGTGGCTGCAACACACACAGAGCTGTTCGCCAGGGCTGGTGAACAGTCTCTAGGAAGCAGGGGACTTGACCACCTCCTGCAGCCCTTCTGCTGCAATCTGCCCCAGCACTGCAGGCTAAACTACCAGTAGGTCCAACCTGAAATGAGCACCTAGACATGCCATGTATAATTTAAGATATTACAGGACCCGTTTTCACCTCATTTAATTCAATAAAGATTAACATAAATGATAAAATGTCAGTCATTTCTCTCATGATTTCATAATATAAATGATTTTTTTAAAGGTTCTTCTCTTCTCTAGTTCACAAGCTCCTGAAGCCAAGGGCCTTGTCTCTCCATGACCCAGCACGTAGATTTGTCCTCTTAAGTAAACCTGGCCACCCTATTTAAGTCCCAGGAGACTCACTACCTCCCTAAAATACTCTATGCCTACTCAGAGCACCATCCCCTCTTTTCGGTGGGCTCAGAGACTCTTTGTTCTTTCTTGCCCCTGCTCAGGTATCTGCACAGATTTCCTTTTCCAGAGGACTATCTCTTTGCTCTCTTATCCCAGCTGTTCAATTGACTTATGCCTTTTATCTTTCTGGTGAAAGATGAGGATTGAAGATAATGGACTTCTGTCCTCAATTCACACAAAGAGGGAGATTTATCAAACCCGGAGACACTCCCATCCCTGCAGAAACATACTGCACTCCCATACATTTCAGTTTTCAGAATTTTTGTGACGATTGGGACATTGGCGGATCTTCAACAAAAGGTAAAGGGAAAATAATGACATGGACTACAAATTCCTCAGGCTATGTATAGGAGGCATTGGTATAAAAACCAGATGCTTATCAAATGTCTACTATGTGCCAAGCTGCTCTTATTAGATTTCTTGTCCTGGGTAGCATTTAAAAATTAAAAATTAAAAAAAAAAATGTAACTGGATTCTTTAGAATTTTTAGCTGCCAAGAATTGGATAGAAAAGTCTATTTAAAGTAAAATTGGACTGTCACTGCTGACAGGTTGCCCTAAGGCAAGACTTGTTTTCTAGGGTGATTTCATTCAGATAGAAGGCTTGGGCAATGAGGTGGCTCTGCTCAGCTCCGCAGGGCAGCAGACATGCTGTGGTGTTGCCCCAGTATCTGTGGGCTCACGGGGCCCAGGAGCTATCAAATGGATGCAAAGTACCAAGAGTTTCTGAGGACACAAAAATACAGAATGTTGATAGCACAGAGGAGATGAGGGTGGCCACGGTGGTGCCTACAAAGCACTTCCATCCTCTTTGTTTGAATTTCAGCATTTAAAAGTTTTCCCCAAACCCAAAATACAATTTCACCACCCCAAAGGGCTTTGTTGAGCAGCCATACAGAAGGATCTCACACACATCTATAAGTGAATAAGTTCAGGGAGGGGGCAAGAGATCCTTTCTTCAAACAGATATGCATGTAATGCAAAATGACTATAATTAGTGATGATTTGTTATATTCTGGAAAAAAGTACAGATAGTGTATTTTAAGTGCTCTGTACCCCAAACTGATAACTATTAATATAAATAATGCTATTGTTGATTACCTAGATTTAAATATTCCACAACCTATGTAGACTTTAAAACATCACTGTATATGATGAATACATATAATGTCATCTGTGAAATATTTTTTTAAAAAATTGAAAAGTGAACATATAATACTTCTTTCCCTGCTTCTGCCCTTTCCTGCCCTCCCTTATGGTCAGTTTACAGGGTCCAAATTCATCCCTAATAAGAGAATCAGCCACAGAAGATTTGTTTTGAGGAATGACTCAAGGGGGCTTGTTTTGTTCAGTTCTAGTTTGAAAAATGGAGCTGTTCTTATGTTGATCTGCTCAGTGGGGACTTTGCCTGTGGACAGTAAAGCGATGTTTAGACATCTGTGTCTTCACTTGACTTAGTGAGGGCAGCAGACCAGAGCTATGGCTCCAACTACAGAATCTGTTTTTGGAAGCTCCTCAACAAAGGCAGAAAGTAACCAGACACACCACAACAATTCCTGGACATCCACAGGAGAAAAATAACCCTGGACTAAAGCCAGGGGCAAATTTCATATCCAGATTGTTGTTGCTGAATGTTCCTTGCACAAGTGAGAACAAAGTCCTACCAAGACCCTACACTCAAGTGTTGGACATAAAATGTGAAGATTTAACTGCTAACTGTGTTTAAAAGAAAAATGTAACTGAGAAGAATAAATCAAAAATAACTCCAAAGAGCCAAAGTTTAGGGAGCGCCAGGAGAGCAAGAGTGACATACCTCTAGCCAGAGCTGAGGTCACTCTTGCTCTCTTGTTTGCATGTTATGCTCAAATAAAAGTTTTTATTGATAATGTTATTCCTAAATATAACAAACTTGTTGTTTTTATGATCAAACAAATTATTAATCACAATTCAGCTAGCCAAACCAGAAGTTGGAAAATTCTTCCAAAAAAAGAGCCAAAGAGTAAATATTTTAAGGCTCTGTGGGCCATCATGTCTCTATTTCAAATATTCACCCCTGATGTCATAGCACAAAAATATTCATAGACAGTTAGATGAATGACATGGCTACTCTATACCTACTCTATGCCTATTCTATGTGTTCCTATAAAACAGGTAATGGGATTGATTTGTCCTGTAGTTTTTAGAACTATAAAAGGCAAAAAAAAAAGTCTTTATATATTTAAATTTTCTCAATATTCAGATCTGTTAAAACATTCTCAACTTTAAAAAAAAAAGAGAGAAAACTTTCCATAGCTTCTAATAGTGCAGAGATTTTAAATTTCTTCACTCAGTTCTCTATAGGCCACTATTGTTGAGCTCCATTTAGCAAGCCATATGAAATTTTGGAGAGAGGCATATCACCATCATTGAGTAGTTGGGGCTGGCTCTTCTCTGTACACTATGAAGGATGATAAGAGATTCCATTAGAGACACAAGGACAAAATCAGAACTGTCCTTGCTTCCATCACTCCTAGGATCTCAGTTGGGGGATTTTCATTTCTTATCCCCAAAACTCTGGACTTTGTGTATTTAGGTATTGGGTTGCTAGCAGGGGAATACTTGTACCAGAGGACCCAGTGTTAGTTCCATTAAACTCTCAGTATATCTGCCACCCAGTCACTTTGTGCATCTCAAATCAAAGGAAAGGCAAAGAAGGATTGATCAATCAGCCTCCAAAGGACTAATTTTCTTTGGCCATGGTCATCAGGAGGTAGAACAGCTGTTGCACTATGGGGACAGATCTGACACCCAGGTGATCCATTGAGGTATAACCTAGTACTCCTTTGCCAAGAATTGATGATAAACAGAAAGATACAGAAGCCATGGCATAAGACAGCCATGGTGGCCAGGGGCTCAGGCCTGTCAGGGATCAAAGTCTGTTACCTCACTTGGTAAACTGCTAGTCAGAAGAAGTCTGAGCTAGGGGGAGGGGAACGGGAAGAAAGGGAAAAGATGAAGAGTAGCAATATGCAGAAATGGTGGGTCGGGTTCATCTGACTAGCTTTCTCCTTCGCCTTTCCAGGAAAATAAAGCAACCAGAGTCACAGAGGAGCTGTTCCCAGGGATGGGTTGGCTGCTTTAGTCAGCTTTGTGTCACTGTGGCCAAAATATCTGACAAGAAAAACTTAGAGGAGTGAAAGATTATTTGGAGATCATGGCTTCAGAGGTCCCAGTCCATTGCTCTGGTAAGGCAGCACCTTGAGGAAGAAGGGTGTCGTGGAAGAGGACTGCTCAGTTAATTATTGACCAGGAAGCAGAGAGAGCGGGAAAGGTCCACCATTCCAGGAGATACCCAAGGTGACCCACCTCCTCCAGCCAGGCTCTACCTGCTTAGAATTACCATCCAGTTCATTCAAACTAGGATAAACTGATGAGGTTTCAACTCTAACAACCCAATCATTTTACCTCTAAACATGCCTGCATTAACACATGAGCACATGGTACTGGGTTGCTAGCAGGGGAATACTTGTACCAGAGGACCCAGTGAAAGTTCCATTAAACTCTCAGTCTATCTGCCACCCAGTCACTTTGTGTACCTCAAACCAAAGGAAAGGCAAAGAAAGATTGATCAATCAGCCCCAAAGGAGTACCCAAACCATAATAGTGACCTCATAATATACAGCAGGTCGATCTGAATAGCACAAGAAGTATACTTGAGTGTATGATGTGATATGCCACCCCCGCTTCCCCTTTCAGAACCAGCACGTCTTTTGTCAAGCAGTAAGCCTTGAGAGCCAATGACTCACAGATGAGACCCATCTCAGGAACTTCTATCCGCTGAAAGGAGTGGCCTCATTCAAGATTATACCCCTTCTCTGGCATGAGTCCACATCTCATGACTAGTTGATGCAGGGCACTACAAGCTTGGCCCCTTGCCAAGTTGAGGACAGCTCTGAATGGCTGTTTCCATGATAGAATTTTCCATGGGATCATGGTAATCACTTTCCATCACCACATTGCAGCTCAACTTGTCCCTCAGCCCCATCCTGCTCCTTCCAACCCCACTGAGTATTGTTCCTGAAGGCACTCACCAAAAAACCTTCTTGAACAAACATTTCCTGCTCAAAGGCCTCTCCAAGGAACCCCTCATAAAACAACAAGTATATGTAAAGATTCGGATTCATTCTTTCTCCATGTGATGAGGGATGATAACAATTTCTATCCCATAGGATTATTAAAAATAGTAAACAAGTTAAATTAGTGAAAGAACTGTGCAGACTATAAAGAACAATGTAAGTTTAATGTGGTATTTTAGTCATCATCATCATCATCCTCACTTTTACTGTTTTTAATGATATTTCTGTCTCGGGACATAGTCACCAAAAATGGCGAAAGGGAACATGCCATGGCCCATATCAGAAAATGTTCTTTAAAGAGACAAACGTTTGTCTCTTTAAACGCCCCCCCCCAAAAAAAAAAAAAACACCCTAGTGATTATAGACTATGACACAATAATTCTTATCTATTGAATATCTTCTTTTATAATTCATAAAAGAATCCATTTAAATTTACTTAGCCATAGATTTTATTCATAGATCACTTCTGTGTGGAAAATATATGTGAAAAAAATTGATGAATGTTTTTCTTTTTTTTTTTTAAGATGATCAATGTATTTCTAAAACTTGTCCATCAGGAGTCTGATTCTCCTGAAGCACTTCAGACTCCAAGCCTGTTCCTCTGCACCATATCATTCCATGCCAAGCCAGTGTATAGGTAGGGTGGCACTTTGTAAGAGAATCCACAGGGAACCAAGGCCACAGGTGTTGGCTTTACAGTTCTGCTGCAGGGCCAGTCCACTTCTAACTCCAAATTTGAGAATGATGCTAAACAAGCCCCAAGTACCATTCCCCTGACTTTGTCAGCCTCACAACCATCTGGTTCTTGGAGATCAAGATTCCATGATTGCCTCTGGGACTTTCTTCTTGATCTTTGACACATATTCTGTAAATTGTCCTGCTACTCTTGATGCTTATGACTAACCAGCATGGCTGCTAGCTGGCTGGAGCAATTGCAAGACTTCATCATTTCTCATTTCTCATCAATTCCATAGAACAAAATCATTATGCTCTGTTTCCTGATAAAATAACTGCCGCAGTCTGGCTGGGCACAAAATAACCAGGAGGTCACGAGCCACTTGTAGGTTCAAACAGGAACTACTTTATTGCCTGAACCCCATGGTAACTCTCTAGAACTCCACCAAAACTCCTCGAGAGCAATGGGAACTCAACGGGAACTCCGCGAGAACTCAAAAGTAGTGGGCACCCGAGGCAGCAGGAGCCACCCCACTGCCGCTGGACAGCCGAGGTCCACATACACAACTGAATACACAGCTTGCCCCAATCCAGCATCATCCAGTTACAGCAATCAGTCACCATCCCAATAATTATACACAGCTTAACTTAATCACCATCATCCCAATGGCTCGCTGGCGTCACCTCCCAATCACTCCTTCTGGCAAAATGCCAGACGCCATCCCGACTTGGCTGTGGCTCTCAACAATAACTATACCTACCTCACATGGATGCTACCTGGTCTAAATAAGATAATCCATTGGGAGTAATTAGTTTAGCAGTATCTGACACATAGTAAGCATTTAATAAGTAATATTTACTATTACTGTTGTTATGATTCTTAGTTAACCTTGACTGAAAGGTCTTTTTTTATAAATACTAATATATTACTGAATTGAGTATGAGAAGCTAAAAAATGATCACCCAATGATTGATTTAATTCCTTACCGATTTAAACAGGGAAAAAAATGTTATTTGTTCTGGGAGACTTCTTTCTCTTATTTGGTTCTATTTATCTGATATAAGCCTCCTTTCCTACCAGGCTTAGAATTCTTACCATCGTACTTTCTTTGGGACAACAATTAAAATAAAGGGACTGAGTCAAGAAAACTAACACAAAAGTAATAATAATAATGTACATTTGTTATGGGATATAGAGGTGACCATCAGAGTTCTTTCATTAGCTAATATTAATTTGTTGATGAGATTGTACTTTCATGGCTCTCAGATAGACTAACCAGATATTGAGTGAAGTTCAAAATAAGAACATATTATAACTTTTCTGGAGTCTGAATTTAAATTTCTATACCATTAATTCAAGATTCTTATACCAAAAACACATCCTTAAGGAGCTACTATTATAAGATACCATAAAATTGTGATTTGTAAAAAAAAAGGGGGGGAATTATTTCTTACAGTTCTGATGGCTGGAAAGTACAAGATCAAGGCACCAGCAAATTGAGTGGCAGGCACAGGTCCACATCCATCACTGATACCCTTGTGCCTCTTCTAAAAGGACACTAATTCCATTCATGAGAGGTCCATCCTCAGGACCTAGTCACTCCCCAAAAGCTCTGCATCCTATATCACTACACTGGTTATTCAGTTTCAACCCTCACATGACTTTGGAGGGACACATATATTCAGACCACAGAAGTTACCAAATGTACCTTGAATCCAAGAAAGAGAAGAAAAACCCCTTCATAATTGCTACTCTACTCTACGTTATGTATGCCTCCATGACCACTGATTTCCACATCAGTGTGGAAAACCAGAAAATGGAAGGTTTTGTTATCTTTAAGTATCATATTACTCAGAAACTTCTTTGCTTTTCAGATGCTTCCTATCCTTTTAAGAACTGCCAACATTTCAGCAATCATTTTCAAGTACTTCAGAGGTCCAGTTCATGAAAGAAATTCTAAGAAACACACTTAAAGTGAGAGAATATTTTTTTCCAGACCTAGAACAAAGTAGACCAAGATCTAAATTCACAAATAGGTCTTGTAGGTGACCACATGCTAAACACTGGATAGAATGTCAGATCCATTTGCCATGTGCAGAATTTCACTTATCAATCAACTGTAGAAGGCTATGTGTTATAGTGAAACATATGAGATTACAAAATAATTAGACAGTTCCCATAAAACATGTATGAAAAAAGGGATTTATGTATGCCAACATAAATATATATATATATATAAATGAGCTTGTATCCAAATCCCACATTTGTTTATTACCAAGCTGCATGAGAAATGTAGTCTGAGTTCTTTTTCTCTCCCTAATCCTTTCATCTATCATATATAACAGTAGAAAAAGTATCATCCAATTCTTGAACTATCCAAGAATCACCCAGCCTCTTCTCATTGCCACATTATATATAGTGCTTGTGAAATAAACATTTATTCTATTTCTGTACATAACTAGAAAGGAAGAAAATCAAGATTCAAATGTGTCAGAAATGGTTTGATTAACATTGGAGATTTACTGAATTAGTAATATTACAGACTCAGAATAAGTCCCAATCAGTACCCTACTGGTACTAAAAATAACCTCAGAAGTCAGTGAGACTGACCACATGATGTTGGTACTAAGCTGCAAAAATTTCTTTGCCTGAAAAAATTTCACCTGCAATTTAAGGGCCTAACTTGTGGATCCAACTGGAAATCAAAGAAAAAGTTCTACCCAGAGCCTGTTCAAGAAATTGGCCTCACCTGTGATGGAATGGCTGAAATTGATCTGCAGCCTTGCCTTTAAATATCCAGAAAGGAAAAATGAATCTTGAATTACACAGCTAGTCTGAACTATATATTGCTCATAGAAAAAGCACATCAGCTAGGAGAGTAATAGAGTGAATTCTAATCCCCAAATGTAGTTGAGAGCACAACCCTGGCCTGAGAGGAAGCAAGGTCATTTGAAGGGCAGATGCTGCCTCTGAATCCACAGGAGGATTAAAATGTAGATGGAAAAGGGAAACATTCAAGCAACATTTTGGCAGAATTTGAAATTGCTTTCATTAACTAGTGCCCATTTCTCTCACTGGGCCTGACTTAATGCAAGTCTGATTCATTCATTTAGACTCTGGGGAAAGAAACTTAGATGTGAATAAAGTCATTAAGAGAGAGCTATGAGGGAAAAGGGCTGTCTTTTTTGTGACTTTCTAACAATTAAACAAAAATTACAATAATTGAAGAATTTAAATGATTTCCTTGGCTTTCTTAGTCCATAAAGGATATTATACTGTTCCCATGAGTTGTTTCTCTAAAGCAGCATATTCCTTATGTAATACCAATTTTAATCATTTTAAGTGCTTCTTTTTAAGACAAACTTCACTATTTTCCCCAGCAAAACTTTTAAAGAAAAGGTCCTTATCACCCTATCATCCACCAAGGAAAGCTTTCTCCATGTTCCAATTTACACTGCCCATTGGACCTATGTGAAGAGCTAGTGACAGGGCTTGCTTTCTCTCCTATCTGGCCTTGGGGCTTCATGGTGGCTGCTCCCTGTGTTAGTGCAGCAGGGTTGCAGTAATTGGTGGTTCCATATCCCTGGGTGAGGGGATGGCTCATGACTCTTGGTGGTGGTTCCATTCTTTTGACACCCATTGCTTTGCATCTCTTATAGCTGAACAAGAGCTCAAGTGTAAGGGTTTCAGTTGGATTTATTCTTTTAAATGCAGCAGGAGAGCTCCTCTATGATCATTTTGGATTAAAAGCTCCCCAAGCAGAAGACAAGAGAGGCTTGATAGGTTTAAGGTTTTTGGATGGAGTATATATTCTATATCCAGGAGTATAGAAGATGCTACAAAATCCAAACAAAGGGAGTAAAAGAAAGTCATCCTGCCTTGTAGAGCTTACAACAGTATTTGAAGTATCTTTGGCAGAAACAAAATAAAAACAACTCTTAGGAAACACATGCTAAAGAAAAGGGCCAACAAGTCCTAAGAGCTCCCGAGACCTGACGGAAGACAAGTGAGGGAGGAGGGCTGGCCATGATACAATTGGGAAAGGGGGCACAGATAAAAAGGGAGAACATGTGCTCACTCAATGAACAGGTATAGCCTCTGCTCAGCCCAGCCAAGGGTTACT